>NW_027309919.1:0-300000 GCF_047496795.1 Chiloscyllium punctatum | reverse complement strand
TCTTTCCCCTTTCATTCCACCCCATCTCCTTCCCCCATCTCTTTCACCCCCTATCTCGTTGCCCCCATCTCCTTTCATTTTCTTCCCCCACCTCTTTCACCCTCTCTCCTTCCACCTTCCTTACCCCCTATCTCCCTCCCCCATCTCCCTCCCCCATCTCCTTCCCCCTTTCTTACCCCCTATCTCTCTCCCCCATCTCCTTCCCCTTCCTTCCCCCCTCTCATTCCCACTTCCTCCCCATCTCCTTCCCCCTTCCTTCCCCCCCTTCTCCTTCCTCCCCGATCTCCTTCACCCTTATCCCCTTCCACTCTATCTCCTTACCACATCTCCTTCCCCTTCCTTCCCCCCGTGTCTCCTTCCCACCTATCTCCTTCCACCCTATCTCCCTCCCCCTTCGTTCCCACCATCTCCTTCCCCCATCTCCCTGCACCCCAACTCCTTCCCCCTTACTTCCCTCATCTGCTTCCCCCCTATCTCTTTGCCCCATCTCCTTCCCACTTCTGTCCCCCCTTCTCCTTCCCCCTGATCTCCTTCACCCCATCTCCTTCCCCTCTATCTCCTTCCCCCCATCTCCTTCCCCTTCCTTCCCCCCATTTCCTTCCTCATCTCCTTCGTCCTTCCTTCCCCCATCTCCTTCCCCCATCTCCTTCCAACTTCCTTCCCCCATCTCCTTCCCCGTCTCTCCTTCCACCTTCCTTACCCCCCATCTCCCTCCCCCTATCTCCTTCCCCCATCCTTACCCCCTATCTCTCTCCCCCATCTCCTTCCCCTTCCTTCCCCCCTCTCATTCCCTCTTCCTCCCCATCTCCTTCCCCCTTCCTTTCCCCCCTTCTCCTTCCTCCCCGATCTCCTTCACCCTTATCCCCTTCCCCTCTATCTCCTTCCCCCATCTCCTTCCCCCATCTCCTTCCCCCCATCTCCTTCCCCTTCTTCCCCCCCCGTATCTCCTTCCCACCGATCTCCTTCCACCCTATCTCCCTCCCCCTTCATTCCCACCATCTCCTTCCCCCATCTCCCTGCACCCCATCTCCTTCCCCCTTACTTCCCTCATCTTCTTCCCCCTATCTCCTTGCCCCATCTCCTTCCCCCTTCCTGCCCCCATCTCCTTCTTCCTCTCTACTTCCACCTTCCTTACCCCCTATCTCACTCCCCCATCTCCTTCCCCATTCCTTCCCACTCTCATTCCCACTTCCTTCCCCCATCTCCTTCCCCCTCTCTCCTTCCCCCTTCCTTACCCCGTATCTCCTTCTCCCCGATCTCCTTGCCCCTATCTCTTTCCCCTTCCTTCCTCCCCATCCCCTTCAACCATTATCTCCTTCCCCCTTCCTTCCCCTATCTCCTTTCCTCATCTCCTTCCCCCTTCCTTTCCCCTTTCTTCCCCATCTCCTTCCTCCTTCCTTCCCCAATATCTCCTTCCCCCTTTCTTGCCCATCTCCTCCCCCCTTCCTTACCCCCATCTCCTTCCCCATCTCCTTCTCCCTTCCTTTCCCCATCTCTTTCCCCCTATCTCCTTCCCCCTTCCTAACCCCCATCTCCTTCCCCCATCTCCTTCCCCCTTCCTACCGCCCCTATTTCCTTCCCCATCTCCTTCCCCCTATCTCCTTTCCCCCATCTCCTTCCCCATTTCTTCGCCCATCTCTTTCACCTCTAATCCTTCCCCCTTCCTTTCCCCCATCTCCTTCCCCCCATCTCCTTCCCCATTTCTTCCCCCATCTCCTTCCCCCTATCTCCTTCCCCCTTCCATCCACCTATCTCCATCCCCCTATCCCCTTCCCCCTTCCTTCCCCCATCTCCTTCCCACTGATCTCCTTCCACCTTCCTTCCCCATCTCCTTCCCCCATCTCCTTCCAACTTCCTTCCCCCATCTCCTTCCCCCTCTCTCCTTCCACCTTCCTTACCCCCTATCTCCCTCCCCCTATCTCCTTCCCCCTTCCTTACGCCCCTATCTCTCTCCCCCATCTCCTTCCCCTTCATTCCCCCCTCTCATTCCCTCTTCCTCCCCATCTCCTTCCCCCTTCCTTCCCCCCCTTCTCCTTCCTCCCCGATCTCCTTCACCCTCTTCCCCTTCCCCTCTATCTCCTTCCCCCATCTCCTTCGCCATCTCCTTCCCCCCATCTCCTTCCCCTTCTTTCCCCCCGTATCTCCTTCCCACCGATCTCCTTCCACCCTATCTCCCTCCCCCTTCATTCCCACCATCTCCTTCCCCCATCTCCCTGCACCCCATCTCCTTCCCCCTTACTTCCCTCATCTGCTTCCCCCCGATCTCCTTGCCCCATCTCATTCCCACTTCTGTCCCCCCTTCTCATTCCCCCTGATCTCCTTCACCCCATCTCCTTCCCCTCTATCTCCTTCCCCCCATCTCCTTCCCCTTCCTCCCCCCCATTTCCTTCCCCATCTCCTTGTTCCTTCCTTCCCCCATCTCCTTCCCCATCTCCTTCCCCCCTATCTCCTTGCCCCCATTTCCTTCCAATTTCTTCCCCCACCTCTTTCACCGCATCCCCTTCGTCCTTCCTTCCCCCATCTCCTTACCCATCTCATTCCACCTTCCTTCCCCCATATCCTTCCCCCTCTCTCCTTCCACCTTCCTTACCCCCTATCTCTCTCCCCGATCTCCTTCCCCATTCCTTCACCCTCTCATTCCCACTTCCTTCCCCCATCTCCTTCCACCTCTCTCGTTCCCCCTTCCTTACCCCGTACCTCCTTCTCCCCGATCTCCTTGCCCCTATCTCTTTCCCCTTCCTTCCTCCCCATCCCCTTCAACCGTTATCTCCTTCCCCCTTCCTTCCCCTATCTCCTTTCCCCATCTCCTTCCCCCTTCCTTCCCCCTTTCTTCCCCATCTCCTTCCCCCTTCTTTCCCCCATATCTCCTTCCCCCTTTCTTCCCCATCTCCTTCCTCCTTCCTTACCCCCATCTCCTTCCCCATCTCCTTCTCCCTTCCTTCCCCCATCTCTTTCCCCCTATCTCCTATCCCCTTCCTACCCCCCATCTCTTTCCCCCATCTCCTTCCCCCTTCCTACCGCCCCTATCTCCTTCCCCCATCTCCTTCCCCATCTCCTTCCCCCTATCTCCTTCCCCCCATCTCCTTCCCCATTTCTTCGCCCATCTCTTTCACCTCTAATCCTTCCCCCTTCCTTTCCCCCATCTCCTTCCCCCCATCTCCTTCCCCATTTCTTCCCCCATCTCCTTCCCCCTATCTCCTTCCCCCTTCCATCCACCTATCTCCATCCCCCTATCCCCTTCCCACTTCCTTCCCCCATCTCCTTCCCCCTATCTCCTTCCACCTTCCTTCCCCATCTCCTTCCCCCTATCTCCTTCCCCCTTCCTTCCCCCATCTCCTTCCCCCATCTCCTTCCCCCCTCCTTCCCCCTATCTCCTTCCTTTCCTTCCCCCGTATAGCCTTCTCCCCATCTCCTTACCCCTATCTTCTTCCCCATCTCTTTCCCCCTTCCTTCCCCCTATCTCCTCCCCCATCCACTTCCTTCTTCCTTCTGCCCTATCTCCTTCTCCCCATCACCTTCCCCCCTCTCCTTCTCCCATATCTAATTCCCCCTTATCTCCTTCCCCCATCTCCTTCCCCCTATCTCCTTCCCCTTCTTTCTCCCCGTGTCTCCTTCCCACCTATCTCCTTCCACCCTATCTCCCTGCCCCTTCGTTCCCACCATCTCCTTCCCCCATCTCCCTGCACCCCATCTCCTTCCCCCTTACTTCCCTCATCTGCTTCCCCCCTATCTCCTTGCCCCATCTCCTTCCCACTTCTGTCCCCCCTTCTCTTTCACCCTGATCTCCTTCACCCCATCTCCTTCCCCTCTATCTCCTTCCCCCCATCTCCTTCCCCTTCCTTCCCCCCATTTCCTTCCCCATCTCCTTCTTCCTTCCTTCCCCCATCTCCTTCCCCCATCTCCTTCCCCCCATCTCCTTCCCCCCATCTCCTTGCCCCCATTTCCTTCCAATTTCTTCCCCCACCTCTTTCACCGCATCTCCTTCGTCCTTCCTCCCCGCATCTCCTTCCCCATCTCATTCCACCTTCCTTCCCCCATATCCTTCCCCCACTCTGCTTCCACCTTCCTTACCCCCTATCTCTCCCCCATCTCCTTCCCCATTCCTTCCCCCTCTCATTCCCACTTCCTTCCCCCATCTCCTTTTCCCTCTCTCCTTCCCCCTTCCTTCCCCCGTTTCTCCTTCTCCCCAATCTCCTTGCCCCTATCTCTTTCCACTTCCTTCCTCTCCATCCCCTTCAACCCTTATCTCCTTCCCCCTTCCTTCCCCTATGTCCTTTCCCTATCTCCTTCCCCCTTCCTTCTCCCTTTCTTCCCCATCTCCTTCCCCCTTCCTTCCCCCATATCTCCTTCCCCCTTTCTTCCCCATCTCCTTCCGCCTTCCTTACCCCCATCTCCTTCCCCATCTCCTTCTCCCTTCCATCCCCCATCTCTTTCCCCCTATCTCCTTCCCCCTTCCTACCCCCCATCTCCTTCCCCCATCTCCTCCCCCCTTCCTACCGCCCCTATCTCCTTCCCCCATCTCCTTCCCCCATCTGCTTCCCCCTATTTCCTTCCCCCCATCTCCTTCCTCATTTCTTCGCCCATCTCTTTCACCTCTAATCCTTCCCCCTTCCATTCTCCCATCTCCTTCCCCCATCTCCTTCCCCATTTCTTCCCCCATCTCCTTCCCCCTATCTCCTTCCCCCTTCCATCCACCTATCTCCATCCCCCTATCCCCTTCCCCCTTCCTTCCCCCATCTCCTTCCCACTGATATCCTTCCACCTTCCTTCCCCCATCTCCTTCCCCCATCTCCTTCCCCCTTCCTTCCCCCATCTCCTTCCCCCTATCTCCTTCCTTTCCTTCCCCCGTATAGCCTTCTCCCCTAACTCCTTGCCCCTATCATCTTCCCCATCTCTTTCCCCCTTCCTTCCCCCTATCTCCTCCTCCCCATCCACTTCCTTCTTCCTTCTGCCCTATCTCCTTCTCCCCATCTCCTTCCCCCCTCTCCTTCTCCCCTATCTCATTCCCCCTTACCTCCTTCCCCCATCTCCTTCCCCCATCTCCTTCCCTCTTCCTTCCCCCCGTATCTCCTTCCCACCGATCTCCTTCCACCCTATCTCCCTCCCCCTTCGTTCCCACCATCTCCTTCCCCCATCTCCCTGCACCCCATCTCCTTCCCCCTTACTTCCCTCATCTGCTTCCCCCCGATCTCCTTGCCCCATCTCCTTCCCACTTCTGTCCCCCCTTCTCCTTCCCCCTGATCTCCTTCCCCCATCTCCTTCCCCTTCCTTCCCCCCATTTCTTTCCCCATCTCCTTCTTCCTTTCTTCCCCCATCTCCTTCCCCCATCTCCTTCCCCATCTCCTTCCCCCCTATCTCCTTGCCCCCATTTCCTTCCAATTTCTTCCCCCACCTCTTTCACCGCATCTCCTTCGTCCTTGCTTCACCCATCTCCTTCACCATCTCATTCCACCTTCCTTCCCCCATATCCTTCCAATTCTCTCCTTCCACCTTCCTTACCCCCATCTCTCTCCCCATCTCCTTCCCCATTCCTTCCCCCTCTCATTCCCACTTCCTTCCCCCATCTCCTTCCCCCTCTCTCCTTCCCCCTTCCTTACCCCGTATTTCCTTCTCCCCGATCTCCTTGCCCCTATCTCTTTCCCCTTCCTTCACCCCTCTCATTCCCTCTTCCTCCCCATCTCCTTCCCCCTTCCTTCCCCCCTTCTCCTTCCACCCCGATCTCCTTCATCCTTTTCCCTTCCCCTCTATCTCCTTCCCCCATCTCCTTCCCCCTTCCTACCCCCCATCTCCTTCCCCCATCTCCTTCCCCCTTCCTACCGCCGCTATCTCCTTCCCCCATCTCCTTCCCCCTATATTCTTCCCCCCATCTCCTTCCCCATTTCTTCACCCATCTCTTTCACATCTAATCCTTCCCCCATCATTTCCCCCATCTCCTTCCCCCCATCTCCTTCCCCATTTCTTCCCCCATCTCCTTCCCCCTATCTCCTTCCCCCTTCCATCCACCTATCTCCATCCCCCATCCCCTTCCCCATTCCTTCCCCCATCTCCTTCCCATTGATCTCCTTCCACCTTCCTTCCCCCATCTCCTTCCCCCTATCTCCTTCCCCCTTCCTTCCCCCATCTCCTTCCCCCTATCTCCTTCCTTTCCTTCCCCCGTATCTCCTTCTCCCCTATCTCCTTGCCCCTATCTTCTTCCCCATCTCTTTCCCCCTTCCTTCCCCCTATCTCCTCCCCCATCCACTTCCTTCTTCCTTCTGCCCTATCTCCTTCTCCCCATGTCCTTCCCCCCTCTCCTTCTCCCCTATCTAATTCCCCCTTATCTCCTTCCCCATCTCCTTCCCCCCATCTCCTTCCCTCTTCCTTCCCCCCGTATCTCCTTCCCACCTATCTCCTTCCACCCTATCTCCCTCCCCCTTTGTTCTTACCATCTCCTTCCCCCATCTCCCTGCACCCCATCTCCTTCCCCCTTACTTCCCTCATCTGCTTCCCCCTGATCTCCTTCCCCCCATCTCCTTCCCCTTCCTTTCCCCCCATTTCCTTCCCCATCTCCTTCTTCCTTCCTTCCCCATCTCCTTCCCCATCTCCTTCCCCCCATCTCCTTGCCCCCATTTCCTTCCAATTTCTTCCCCCACCTCTTTCACCGCATCTCCTTCGTCCTTCCTTCCCCCATCTCCTTCCCCATCTCATTCCACCTTCCTTCCCCCATATCCTTCCCCCTCTCTCCTTCCACCTTCCTTACCCCCTATCTCTCTCCCCCATCTCCTTCCCCATTCCTTCCCCCTCTCATTCCCACTTCCTTCCCCCATCTCCTTCCCCCTCTCTCCTTCCCCCTTCCTTACCCCGTATTTCCTTCTCCCCGATCTCCTTGCCCCTATCTCTTTCCCCTTCCTTCCTCCCCATCCCCTTCAACCATTATCCCCTTCCCCCTTCCTTCCCCTATCTCCTTTCCCCATCTCCTTCCCCCTTCCTTCCCCCTTCCTTCCCCATCTCCTTCCCCCTTCCTTCCCCCATATCTCCTTCCCCCTTTCTTCCCCATCTCCTTCCCCATCTCCTTCTCCCTTCCTTCCCCCATCTCTTTCCTCCTATCTCCTTCCCCCTTCCTACCCCCCATCTCCTTCCCCCTTCCTACCGCCCCTATCACCTTCCCCCATCCCCTTCCCCCATCTCCTTCCCCCTATCTCCTTCCCCCCATCTCCTTCCCCATTTCTTCGCCCATCTCTTTCACCTCTAATCCTTCCCCCTTCCTTTCCCCCATCTCCTTCCCCCCATCTCCTTCCCCATTTCTTCCCCCATCTCCTTCCCCCTATCTCCTTCCCCCTTCCATCCACCTATCTCCATCCCCCTATCCCCTTCCCCCTTCCTTCCCCCATCTCCTTCCACCTTCCTTCCCCCATCTCCTTCCCCCTATCTCCTTCCCCCTTCCTTCCCCCATCTCCTTCCCCCTATCTCCTTCCTTTCCTTCCCCCGTATAGCCTTCTCCTCATCTCCTTGCCCCTATCTTCTTCCCAATCTCTTTCCCCTTCCTTCCCCCTATCTCCTCCCCCCATCCACTTCCTTCTTCCTTCTGCCCTATCTCCTTCCCCCCTCTCCTTCTCCCATATCTAATTCCCCCTGATCTCCTTCCCCCATCTCCTTCCCCCATCTCCTTCCCCATCCTTCCCCCCGTATCTCCTTCCCACCTATCTCCTTCCACCCTATCTCCCTCCCCCTTCGTTCCCACCATCTCCTTCCCCCATCTTCCTGCACCCCATGTCCTTCCCCCTTACTTCCCTCATCTGCTTCCCCCGATCTCCTTGCCCCATCTCCTTCCCACTTCTGTCCCCCCTTCTCCTTCCCCCTGATCTCCTTCACCCCCTCTCCTTCCCCTCTATCTCCTTCCCCCATCTCCTTCCCCTTCCTTCCCCCCATTTCCTTCCCCATCTCCTTGTTCCTTCCTTCCCCTATCTCCTTCCCCCATCTCCTTCCCACCTATCTCCTTCCCCCCATTTCCTTCCCCATCTCCTTGTTCCTTCCTTCCCCTATCTCCTTCCCCCATCTCCTTCCCCCTATCTCCTTCCCCCTTCTGTCCCCCCATCTACTTCCCCACAACTCCTTCCTCCTTCCTACCCCCATCTCCTTCCCCCTATCTCCTTCCCGGTTCCTTCCCCATCTCCTTTCCACCTATCTCCTTCCCCCTTCCTTCCCCCATCTCCTTCCCCCCATCTCCTTCCCCTTCCTTCCCCCCCATCTCCTTCCCCCTATCACCTACCCCTTTCCTTCCCCCCATCTCCTTCACCCTTCCTCCGCTTCCTCTCCTTCCCCCATTTCCTTCCCCCTTCCTTCCCAACATCTCCTTCCCCCTTCCTTTCCCCCATCTCCTTTCCCCTTCATTCTGCCCTCTCGTTCCCCCCTTCGTTCCCCCCTTCGTTCCCCCTCTCCTCCCCCCATCTCCTTCCCCCTTCCTTCGTCTCTGTCTCCTACCCCCTTCCTTCCCCCATCTCCTTCCCCCTTCCTTCCCCCTATCTACTTCCCTCTTCCTTCCCCTACTATCACGTTCCACCTTCCTTCCCCCTCTCCTTCTCCCCTATCACCCTCCCACTTCCTTCCCCACTTTCTCCTTCCCCCTTCCTTCCCCCATCTCCTTTCCCCTTCCTTCACCCCTGTCGCCTACCCCCTTCCTTCCCCCATCTCCTTCCCCCTTCCTCCCCTATCTACATCCCTCTTCCTTCCCACACTATCTCGTTCCCCCTTCCTTCCCCCCCTCCTTCCCTCATCTCCTTCCACTTTCCTCCCCCCCCTTTCTCGTTCCCCCGTCCTTCCCCCCTCTCCTTCCCCCTTCCTTTCCCCCTCTCCTTCCCCACTATCTCCTTCCCCATCTCTTTCCCCATCTCCTTCCCTCTTCCTTCCCCCCGTATCTCCTTCCCACCTATCTCCTTCCACCCTATCTCCCTCCCCCTTCGTTCCCACCATCTCCTTCCCCCATCTCCCTGCACCCCATCTCCTTCCCCCTTACTTCCCTCATCTGCTTCCCCCCGATCTCCTTGCCCCATCTCCTTCCCACTTCTGTCCCCCCTTCTCCTTCCCCCTGATCTCCTTCACCCCATCTCCTTCCCCTCTATCTCCTTCCCCCCATCTCCTTCCCCTTCCTTCCCCCCATTTCTTTCCCCATCTCCTTCTTCCTTTCTTCCCCCATCTCCTTCCCCCATCTCCTTCCCCATCTCCTTCCCCCCTATCTCCTTGCCCCCATTTCCTTCCAATTTCTTCCCCCACCTCTTTCACCGCATCTCCTTCGTCCTTGCTTCACCCATCTCCTTCCCCATCTCATTCCACCTTCCTTCCCCCATATCCTTTCAATTCTCTCCTTCCACCTTCCTTACCCCCTATCTCTCTCCCCATCTCCTTCACCATTCCTTCCCCCTCTCATTCCCACTTCCTTCCCCCATCTCCTTCCCCCTCTCTCCTTCCCCCTTCCTTACCCCGTATTTCCTTCTCCCCGATCTCCTTGCCCCTATCTCTTTCCCCTTCCTTCACCCCTCTCATTCCCTCTTCCTCCCCATCTCCTTCCCCCTTCCTTCCCCCCTTCTCCTTCCACCCCGATCTCCTTCATCCTTTTCCCCTTCCCCTCTATCTCCTTCCCCCATCTCCTTCCCCCTTCCTACCCCCCATCTCCTTCCCCCGTCCTTCCCCCTATCTACTTCCCTCTTCCTTCCCCTACTATCACGTTCCACCTTCCTTCCCCCTCTCCTTCTCCCCTATCACCCTCCCACTTCCTTCCCCGCTTTCTCCTTCCCCCTTCCTTCCCCCATCTCCTTCCCCCTTCCTTCACCCCTGTCGCCTACCCCCTTCCTTCCCCCATCTCCTTCCCCCTTCCTCCCCCTATCTACATCCCCCTTCCTTCCCCCACTATCTCGTTCCCCCTTCCTTCCCCCCCTCCTTCCCTCATCTCCTTCCCCTTTCCTCCCCCCCCTTCTCGTTCCCCCGTCCTTCCCCCCTCTCCTTCCCCCTTCCTTTCCCCCTCTCCTTCCCCACTATCTCCTTCCCCATTCCTTCCCCCATCTCCTTCCCTCTTCCTTCCCCCATCTCCTTCTCCCCAATCTCCTTCCCCCTTCTTCCCCCATCTCCTTCCCCCTTCCTTTCCCCCCCGATCTCCTTCTCCCATCTCCTTCCCCCTTCCTTCCCCTATCTGCTTCCCCCATCTCCTTCCCCCTTCCTTCCGCCCTATCTCCTTCACCCTTCCTACCCCTTATCTCCTTCCCCCTTCCTTCCCCCCTCTCCTTCCGCCCATCCCCTACCCCATTCCACCCCCCCTATCTCCTTCCCCATCTCCTTCCGCCTTCCTTCCCCCCATCTCCTTCCCCTTCCTTCCCCCTCTCCTTCCCCCTTCATTCCCACCTCTCCTTCCCCCTATCTCCTTCCTCCTTCCTTCCCCCACTATCTCCTTCCCCCATCATTCCCCCAATCTCCTTCTCCCCAATCTCCTTTCCCCTTCCTTCCCGCCATCTCATTCTCCCCTATCTCCTTCCCCCTTCCTTCCCCCATCTCCTTCCCCCTTCCTTCCCCCACTATCTCCTTTCCCCATCTACTTCCCCTTTCCTTCCCCCATCTCCTTCCCCCTTCCTTCCCCCATCTCCTTCCCCCTTCCTTCTCCCCCATTGACTTCCCCCTTCCTACCCCCTGTCTCCTTACCCTATCTCCATCCCCCTTCCTTCCCCACCATCTTCTTCCCACTGTCCCCTTCCCCCATCTCCTTCCCCCTTCCTTCGCCCATCTCATCCTCCCCGAAATCCTTCCCCACTCTCCTTCCCCCATCTCCTAACTCCTTCCTTTCCCCTTCCTTCTCCACAATCTCCTTCCCCCTTCCTTCACCCATCTCCTTCCCTTATCTCCTTCTCCCTTCCTTCCCCACTATCTCCTTCCCCATCTCCTTCCCCCTATCTCCTTCCCCCTTCCTTCCCCCATCTCCTTCCCCCATCTCCTGCCCCGCTCCTTCCCTCCCATCTCATTCCCCCCTATCTCCTTCCCCCTTCCTTCCGCATCTCCTTCCCCCGCTATCTCCTTCCCCCTTCCTTCCCCCATCTGCTTCCCCCATCTCCTTCCCCCTCCCTTACCCCCTTCCCCCTCCTTCCCCCAATATCCTTCCCCCTTCCTTCCCCCATCTCCTTTCCCCTCCATCTCCTTCCCCGCTATCTCCTTCCCCCTTCCTTCCCTATCTCCTTCCCCCAATCTCCTTCCCCCTTCCATCCCCCCAATTCTTCCCCCTTTCCTTCCCCTCCATCTCCTTCCCCGCTATCTCCTTCCCCCTTCCTTCCCTATCTCCTTCCCCCAATCCTTCCCTCTTCCTTCCCCCATCTCCTTCCAACGCTATCTCCTTCGCCCTTCCTTCCCCCCATCTCCTTCCCCCATATCTCCTTCCCCCTTCCTTCCCGCTATCTCCTTCCGCCTTCATTCCACTCTATCTGCTTCCCCATCTCCTTCCTCCTTCCTTACCCTCCATCTTGTTCCCCCTTCCTTCCCCCAATCTCCTTCCCCATACCTTCTCACACAACTTCCCCCTTCCTTCCCCCCATCTCCTTCCCCCTTCCTTTCCCCATCTACCTCCCCCATCTCCTTCCCCCCATCTCCTTCCCCTTTTCTTCCCCCATCTCCTTCCCCCATCTCCTTCCCCTTCCTTCCCCCCTCTCCTTCCCACCTCTCTCCTTCCCCCTTCCTTACTCCCCTCCTTCCCCCATCTCCTTCCTTTCCCCTCACATTCCTTCCCCCTTCCTTCCCCCTCCATTCCCCCTCTCCTTCTGCCCATATCCTGCCTTCCCCCCACTTCACCCCGATCTCCTTCCTTCCCCCATCTCCTTCCTCCCCTCTCCTTCAACCCCCTCTCCTTCCTTCTCCACATCTCCTTCCTTCCCCCATCTCCTTCCTTCGCCCTTCCTTCCTTACCACACTATTTTCCTCACTCTTTCCCCCTCTCTCCTTCCCCCTCTCAACATTCCCAGCCTCCCCGCTCCTTGCCCCATCTCCTTCCCCCTCCTTTTCCTTCTACTTCCCCACTTTCCCCTACTCACCTGCGCCCCATTCCACCTCTTCTTCCCCCTCTCCTTCCCCCGCTCTCCTTCCTCCGACTCTCAAACCCCTCTCTCTCCTTCCCCCCTTCCCATCTCTTCTTCCCCCTCTCCTTACCCCGTCTCTACTTTCACCCTCTCTCTGTCCGCCCCCTTCTCCCACTCTACTTTCCCCCTCTCCTTCCCCCCCTTTCCCTCCCTCTCCTTCCCCCCTCTCCTTCACCCCTTTCCCTCCCTCTCCTTCCCCCTCTCATTACCCCATCTCTACTTTCACCCTCTCTCTGTCCGCCCCCTTCCCCACTCTCCTTCCCCCCTTTCCTTCTCCCCATTCCCTCCCTCTCCTTCCTCCCTCTCCTTCCCCCTCACCTTACTCCGTCTCTACTTTCGTCGCCTCTCCTTCCCCTTTCCATCCTCCCTCTCCTCACCCCCTCTCCTTCCCCCCCTCCTTCCCATTCTCTCCTTGCCCCCTCTCACCTTCCCCACTTCGCATTACACCCTTCCCCCCTCCTTTCCACCTTCTCTCCTACCCCTCCTTCCCCCCTCCCTCCCCCTCTCGTTCCGTGCTCCTTCACCCCACCATCTTATCCCTCTATCCCTCCCTCCTTCCCACACTCTCTCTCTGTGTATCTTGTGTTCTTTTACCCCTTTGTCTCAAACACAATCACCTTGTGCTGCAAAATATTTCCATCTCCCCCACTTCAAATACCCACGAGCCACATTGCTGTGTGTGGGACGTTTTTATTTGTTTAAAATATCAACAAAAGAAGCTGAAGAGGGTGTGAGAGAGAGAGAGAGAGAGAGAGAGAGAGAGAGAGATCCCCTCCCAGATACTCAGGGAATTGAATTGATCCAGCCAACCTGAGTCTTATTTATGTGATTATCACATTTGATCACCCAGGCCTGTACACATCCCACATTACTCTGACATTAGAACAAGTCTTTGGGGAGAGTTTCTCATTTAAGGTTTTAATTCCCTTCTTGGGGAGTCTGGTCTGTCAGACATTTTCTGCGGATTCATATATTTGTATTAAATCGCAAGTCCCCAGTTACTTTAACCTCAGGCTTCAAATCTGTTTTAAAAATGACAAGACCACAATCTGACAGGAACCAGTTACCCAGAGGCCCCTAAAACACAGGGTCGCCCCAGAGGAGATTAAACCTCGGGGTAAATAAACACACAACTCACTGTGGGCCCCCACGGGGTGCAGCCTGTCGACCAGGCCTCAGGCCTCAGGCCCGTGCTCCCCCTCTGGAGGTTGTTCTTTCCTGGCCTCGAACATTTTGGATCTTCATGTTGCAGCTTTCCAAACAAAGGTTCCTCGGCATAAAAGAAAGAAAAGATCATGTGAAAGGGAGAGCGAGAGCATTTTGAAGGCAAGCTTAAAATCCCAGGTTTAAAATCACCCCCGCCCATCCCCAATGTATCAAAATATCTAACACAGTCAACAGTGGAACATGGTGTGGGAGCAGATCATCCCAGGGATTGGAGGAGGATAGTGAGGGAATAGCATCAGATTCTTACACTCTGCAGTGACCTGGGATCAATTGCCTTTTACTGAAAACAGTTCCCAACCTGTACGTGCCTGAAGCTCCCTCCAGTCTGAAACCCTCATTACCCTCGATCCTGTCTCCTCTTTCTCTGAGCCAATGGCATATTCATTCTGTTACTGACCGTTCAGTCACTTCAGACACAGCAAGATCCCACAAGTAGCAGTGGGACCACAGACAGATTGTGTGTTTCACTGATGCTGGTTGAGGGTTCAATTCTGGCTTCAGGATGACAAAGATCCTGCTGTTTGACAAATTCAAACCACTTCCCACTTTCTTTCTTCTCGACGCACTCTCTCTCTCTCTCTCTCCACCCTCCCCTTCTCCATCTCTCATCTTTTTCCCTTTCTCCGATTTAACCTTGTACATGGTAATCTTTATCTTACCTTTTAAAAGATTGCAACATTTATATTTGACAATATTCACTTTGATAAACAGTTTCCCAGCAGTCTCTGTGCTAGCAATGCTGTGGGCCATTGACGCACAGGGAGATCCCACAGGGTACTCCCTTCCTACTCCAGAATGTGCTCCAATCCCACTTTCTGTCCAACAAGAGGCTGTGGATATCTTTGAGACTCCTGTTTTTTTAAAAAAAACCCTCCATCCCAGGATTTAATTTTGTGGATGGTACTTTCTAGAAGGAAGTGATTGGAGCTGGGCGATGATGGGATATTGGAGAGCCCCGTTCTCTCCCCACTCCCCCAGATCCTGTCTCCCTTTCCCAGCCCAGCTACAGAGACACATCTTATCTCTCTATCGCTCCCTCCGTCCCACACATATTCCCTGTCTTTGTCTGCATCTTGTCTTATTTTACCCCTTTGTCTCAAAAACAATCACCTTGTGCTGCAAAATATTTCCATTTCCCCCACTTCAAATACCCACGAGTCACATCGCTGTCTGTGGGATGGTTTTATTTGTTTGAAAAACCAACAAAAGAAGCTGGAGAGGGTGTGAGAGGGGACAGTGAGAGAGGGAGAGAGATATCCCCTCCCAGATACTCAGGGATTGGGCCAACCTGGGTCTTATTTATGTGATTATCATATTTGGTCACCCTTCTTGCAATGTAGGCCACTCTGAAAGTGACTTGAGACACAGCAATATCCCACAAGTAATATTACTCTGATATTAGAACAAGTCTTTGGGTAGAGTTCCTCATTTAAGGTTTTAATTCCCTCTTTGGGGGAGTCCTGTCTGTCAGACACTCACTGGGGATGGATGTGTTGGTGTCAAATCCCAGGCCCTGTTCAGTTTAACCCCAGGCTTCAAACCTGTTTTAAAACCAACAGGGCCACAATCCGACAGGAGCCAATTAACCAGAGGCCCCTAAAACCCAGGGTCCCCAAAAGGAGATTAATCCTTGAGGTAAATAAACACAGAATCCTGCCCACACAGTGCAGCCTACCGACCAGGCCTCAGGCCTCAGGACCGTGTCCCCTCTGGAGAAAGCTGTTGTTCAAAGGTCTCCTGATCTTAAAGTTTCTCTCTTTGAATCTTCAAGTGGCCCATGGGAGGAAAGAGACAGCATTCGTTGAAAAGAGGAAAATCATTACAGAATGATTGCACAGCAAGATCCCAGGTTTTTCTCTCTCAGTGACACAGACAATCTCTCAGCAACATCCAAACACAAACATATCGGGCAATGAGCTGCATTTTTATGCTAAAGCCTTGGAAAAACTTTGAAATGACGGGTTAGTTGATTAAAACACTCACTGCCTGCAATGGTAGTATTGGGGGAGCTGGTGCACAGCAAGATCCCACATGCTACAATGCAGCTGCAGCTCACTACTCCGAGCATTTCTCCCCTCTGTGATGCTGCTTCAGTTTAATTATTTCATGTCACCCCAGAATCAAACATTGCAGCGACTTCACAATCTCAAAATGTCTCTCCCTCTTGATCCCCTTCTGTTTCCCCTGCTCTCTCGATTTTTTTAAATGTTTCTCTCACTCTCTTTCTCTCACTGTTGAATTTTCTCATCGTACCCTCTCGACAACCCACATCACTCTGACTTTATGAGAACTCTTCAGAGAGGGTCACAGCATTTGGGTTTTAATTCCCCCCTAGGGCAGTCCTGCCTCTCAGATCCTGGGGATTGACATTCTTTAACCCCAGGCTTCAAATCTGTTTTAAAATGACAGGGCCACAATCTGACAGGAGCCAGTTACCCAGAGGCCCCTAAAACCCAGGGTCCCCCAGAGGAGATTAAACCTCGGGGAAAATAAACACACAACTCACTTGGGCCCCCACGGGATGCAGCCTGTCGACCAGGCCTCAGGCCTCAGGCCCCTGCTCCCCCTCTGGAGGTTGTTCTTTCCTGGACACGAGCATTTTGGATCTTCATGTTGCAGCTTTCCAAAGTTCCTTGGGATAAAAGAGAGAAAAGATGAGTTGAAAGGGGGAGCGAGAGCAGTGACCTGGGATCAATTGCCTTTTACTGAAAACAGTTCCCAACTTGTATGTGCCTGTAGCTCCCTCCAATCTGAAACCCTCATTACCCTCTATCCTGTCTCCTGTCTCTGAGCCAATGGGGTATTCATTCTGTTACTGACCCTTCAGTCCCACTGGGATCATTTTTTCTCACCTTCTCTCATCCACGTGAAGGAATTGGACCCTGACAATTCCATTTACATTGTCTCCCATCAATCTTCATAGGATCCATATCACAGAGGTTAGACAGTGTTCCCAGCAAACACTCCTAGAGCAGAGGGAGCACAGGGTTCCAGACAAAATAAAGCTCCCATTAAACTGTCCCCATTTAAATCCCCAGGGCAGGTAGAGAATGGGGTTAGATACAGAGTAAATCTCCCTGTACACTGTGGCATTTCAAATTCCCAGACCATTTTGAGCTCGGCGTTAGGTACTGATTAAATCTCCCACTTCCTCCATCCTGTTCACATCAAACTCAATCAGGATAGCTCCATCACTGGGTGAGATACAGAGGATGTGTCTGTTTGGATTTCAGCCCCAATCCAGTTGGTGATGATCACGGCCTTGTTAAGTGTGTTTGGGAATGGGGAGGGAGCTGCTAGCAGGGTGATGGTGGGATAGTGGGGAGCAGAGCTGCCTTCCAAGCAGTTGACCCGGGTTCGTATTCCCGACCATCGCAGTGTTGTGGTTTGTGAACAACCTTTTAAAGGTAAGGTACTGGGATAAATCTTTCATTCTGTGGTAAAATGAGTCTGTCAGATTGCTCCTTGCATTTCCTGGTGATGGTTCCTGTGAATTACAGTGTGGAACCGGGCAGCATTGCTCGGCATCTCGGAAGCTTTCCCCTCTGCTGCTTCCCATTTCTTATTGAAATATTGGTTGCAGCACAAGGATGGGTTTGTTTTGTTCGAAAAGTGAGAGACTGCTCCCGTCAGGAACCTGAAATAATTACAGAAGCCGCTGGAAACACTGAACAGTTCCAACAGCTTCTGTAGTGATGGGGAGGGAGGATTAATGTGTCAAATCAACACAAGGATAAAATAAACTCCAGCCACAAAACAATCAGAAATCCTGACTCTTCAAACATCCTTGTAAATCTTTTCTGAATCTTTACAAGTTTCACCCCATTCTCCCGAGAGCAGAAAGACCAAAATTGTGTGGATTATGGAATGTTACTATATTGGAACAGTTGCTGTTTATTGTTAAATAATGTTCATTTAGTTCAGGTTTCCAATCGAGTTCGGTTTGTCCAATCTTTCTTCCTTATGTTTGTGTTCCAACGATAGTGTGGAGTAAAGTGTGTTTTGATCCAACCCTGGCAGTTTGACCAATCACATTGTAACGCCTTACACATCCCTTCAGGAAATCAGGAAAAGGGGTCGAGACCATTTTCTTAAGGCAGAGGAGTTTGGTCTGGTTCATAACATCCTCAATGTCATCAATCCATGTCCCTCCAGCCCTGAGCAATGATGTTTACAGATTAATGGAGGACACACAGACACATTAATCGGTATTATCTTGGACAGGAGTCATTTGGGAATGATATTCCTCAGACCATCAACTCTCAGCTCGGCCAAGGATAAAGGCCAGGAATCCGGCACAATTGGGAAACAGCCCATTTCCCGGGAGACTGAGAGGTCACTAACAGAGCGGGATCTGGAGAGTCAGGAACAGAATAACAGGGACAGTCCGCTCTGTTCACTGACCCTTCACCCCCTCAGTGAATCCAGTGCCAGGAACGACTGCTATTAGTCAGACTGACAGAATGTGATCAGATACACACACTGTCCTTCCACATCATCAATATCACCCAGCTCCCACCCTGTCTCAGCTCATCTGCCCCTCTGCCATCTTCAATATTTTAATCGGGGCAGCATTAAGTGCCGTGCTTTGAGCTGAGCTGTCTTACTTTCTGTACTCTCTCTCTAAACGACTCCAAATCCCCCTGATCCCTCTCCGGTTTAAGATGCTCCTTGACATCTGCCCCAATGAATGAGGTAGACCCTCACCTGACCCAATATCCCCTTCGGTTGGTCAACATCTACTGTATTTAAAACAAGGATCTGCAGATCCTGGAGAGCTGACAGATAACACAGAAATTACTGGCGGGAATTAGTGGGACTGGCCCCATTTGTGGGAGAAATCCGAGTGAACCTCGAGAGTCCAGGGATTGTCCTTCAGAACTGAAGGGATCTGATGCTGATGCTGTCAGACCTGCTGAGCTCCCCCAGCAGTTTCTGTTTGTATTTCAGTCCCAATCCAATTGGTCCTGATCACGGCCTCAGGAATACCGTGCCAATTACTGGGAAAGGGTTGGACATGTCTCCTTCCCAGCAGTTAACCCGGGCTCGAACCCCTGCCGTCGCACTGTTGTACTTTGAAAGCAATCTTAAACGGGGAAAAACGCTGATATGGAATGAATGAGATTGGACTCTCCGAGGTTTCCCAAACATGGCCACATTAGGGGGACAGGGTGGGTCCCACCTGCTATTACATTCTCAGAGCTGGATTACAGGATTAGTGCTCATGTGCCTGACTGGGATAGTTCAGCTGAGACAAGATGCTCTGGAGAAATTCCCCAAGGTTCCTTCCAGAGCAGCTTCCAGACCCTCGGCACTATCATGTGGAATGCTGAACACAGCAGATACACGGGAACACCACCAGGTGACAATTCCACATCAAGACACTCCCCACCCCGGCTTGGAAAAACATCTCAGTCCCACAAGTGCCATTGGTTGGAAATCCTGGAGCTCCCTCCCTTACATCATTGTGGGTTTATCTGCACCAAATAAATGGCAGCAGTTCAAGGCAATAACTCACCGTCACCTTCACCAGAGCAATTATATCTGAGCAATCCGTGGGGACCCAGCGGCAATGACCCAAACACATTAATGAATCACAAAATAAAGCTCAGTATTTGGGACCCGTGTGCTCCAGGGCTGAGTATCTGAATAAATTGGGTCGATATTCTCGTAAATTGAAAGGTGATTTCATTTGAATATCTCAGATTGTGAAGAGGCTTGAGAGGGGAGATGCTTAGAAATTAATCCTGTGGGTCTGGGAATCTGAAACACAATAACACAGTCTCAGGGGTTACTGGAAAAGCTCAGCAGGTCAGGCAGCATCTGTGCAGAGAAATCAGCGTTAATGTTACAGCATCTGCAGGTCATTCGGGTTTGATTGCCACCCTCTCAGGGTAAGGGGCAGGTTATTTGGGACTGAGATGAGGAGACAGCGCTTCACTCTAAGGCTCTGTCAGACCTGCTGAGATTCCCCAGCAATTTCTTGTTTGGATTTCAGCCCCAATCCAGTTGGTGATGATCACGGCCTTGTTAAGTGTGTTTGGGAATGGGGAGGGAGCTGGGAGCAGGGTGATGGTGGGGAAGTGGGGAGCAGAGCTGCCTTCCAAGCAGTTGACCCGGGTTCGATTCCCGGCCATCGCAATATTGCAGCTTTTAAATCAGTTTCTAAAGGAAAGCCCCCGGGATGTAACCGGATCTGTCAGATTGCTCCTTGCTTTTACTGGCGATGGTTCCTGTGAATTGCAGTGTGGAACCGGGCAGCATTGCTCAGCATCTCGGAAGCTTTCCCCTCTGCTGCTTCCCATTTCTTATTGAAATATTGGGTACAGCACAAGGATGGGTTTGTTTTGTTCGAAAAGTGAGAGACTGCTCCTGTCAGGAAACTGAAATAATTACAGAAGCCGCTGGAAACACTGAACAGTTCCAACAGCTTCTGTAGTGGTGGGGAGGGAGGGTTAATGTGTCAAATCTACACAAGGATAAAATAAACTCCAGCCTCAAAACAATCAGAGTTCCTAAGTTTTACAAACATCCGTATAACATTTTTCTGAACCATCAATTCCCCTTAAACCATTACAATGTGGAATACCATCTTTCTGACTCTCACTTTGAGAGATGTCCCTCAGTGAGCTCCTCCACCAATCTTTCCATTTCACTGGGGACCCACTATCCGCAGTCTCCAATCAAATGACCTGAACTCAGACACACAGAGATCTTAAAGAGTGACACAATGCAGATAGGAAGTTGGTTTCATTTCTGTTTCTGAGTCCAATCTTCACTCAGTGAGACAGAGTCAGGTATTCAAGGTTCAAACAAGAGCTGGATTCTGCTTCTGGTGATTGTCTTCATTCAGTGAGAAGGAGGGCCGTGGGCCAGAAGGAGCTCATCATTGTGCTTCGGGTTGTCTGCTCAGTCTGCAGCATTGCAGGCCGTGGGAGCAGGGCAGTGGGAAAGGTACCTCGTGTGGACTGTAATAGGACTTTCAACACATTGTTCCAGGGCAGTTACAGAGCTTCAGGAATTCTGAATGAGGATCGGAATAATGGATTGATTGAAGGAGGAGGATTAAGGAAACAGGATAAAGCTGATGGGATCAGCAGGATTTCTCGGTCTAACTCTGTACCATACTTTATTTACTGCTTCATAAATCTACAATCAGGAGCTCAACCCATTCAGAGCAATATAAACTCGGAAACAAATCATTCAGTCCAACACATCCATGCTGAACTGATATCCGATGTCAATCTCATCCTATTTGTCAGAATTTGGCCCATGTTCCTCTGAACCCTTTTTAATTCCTACACCCACCCAGATACCTTTTAAATGTTGTAATTGGACCAGCCTCCACTACTTCCTCTGGCAGCTCATGCACACAGTGCCCTCTGTGTGAAAAATGTTCCCCTTAGGTCCCTTTTATGTTTCCCCTCTCAACGTTAACATGTACCATCTGCTTCTGGACTCCCACACCACAGGGAAATCACCTTGCCTTTTTAACCTATTGAGGGTCATTCATGATTTTGTGAACCTCTATAAGGTTACCCCTCAGCCACTGACGCTCCAGGGATAATAGCCCCAACCTATACAGTCTTACCCTCCAGCACACACCCTTCAACCTTGGCAACATCCTTGTAAAACTTTTCTCAACACTTTAAAGTTTCACAACATCCCTCTTACAGGATGGAGTCCAGAATTGCACATTATATACCAAAGGTGGTCGAACCAATACCACAACATGACCTCCCAACCCCTTTACACAATTAACTGAGCAATAAAGACAAAAATGCCAAACGCCTTCTTCACCATCCTATCGAAATGTTAGTCCACCTTCAACAGTCTATGAAAAAGCACTCCAGGTCTATTTGTTTCACATCATCCCTCATACCTTGTCATTCAGTGTGTAAGTCCTGCTCTCTTTTGCTTCTCCAAAATGCAGCACTTCAGACTTATCTAAATTAATCTTCATCTGCCACTCCTCAGCCCAGTGGCCCATCTGATCAAGATCCCGTTGTAATCTGAGATAACCATCTTCACTGTCCTCGACACCTCCAATTTTACTGTCATCTGCAAACTTACTAACCATTCGTCCTATGGTCACATCCAAATAATTTATATAAATGACAAAACAACAGTGGACCCAGCACCGATCCTTGTGACACACCGCTGGTCACAGGCCTCCAGTCTGAAAAGCAACCCTCCCCCACCACCTTCTGTCTTCAACCTTCAATACAAAGAAGTGTTGCAAGTATCAGTTAACTGGAGATTCAGATCAGTGCGTCACTAAATGAAAAAAAATGCAGGGCATCATTAAGTGGAGAATTCATGCAGGTGCCATTTAAATTCGAAGTGGGAGAACTGGGGCAGGATAACACTCAGTGGGAGAGTTGGTGCAGTTCCAGGATGTGTGCAGGATTGGGAAATGGGAGAAATACCCATAAATAGAGTCATACAATCATAGAGATTTACAACACACAAACAGATCCTTCGGTCCAACTTGTCCATGCCACAATTAAAGAATTCTGGCAGCGCTCAAATAAATTGGAGAATCATTGCAAGGAAGTACTTACTGGGAGAATTGGGGAAGGGCTTATCGAAATGTGAGAAATGTAACAGGGCATCAGTTAATGGGAGAATTGGGGCAGTGTAACACTAAATGGGAGAATTCGGGCAGGACAATACTTGATGGGAGATTGAGAGTTGGACACCCCTAAATTGTTCGAGGATATCAGTCAGGATGAGGAGTGGTGTAAGGCAACACTGTGAGGAGAACTTGTTCCAGACTTCAGTAATTTAGGAAAGTGGTGCTCAGCAACACTGAATTGGAGGATTGGTGTGGGGCATCAGTAAAAGAGAGACCTGTACAGGGTGCTGATAACTTCGAGAATTGGAGTAAATGGGAGGACACGGGCAGTGAATCAGTAAATAGGACCAATGTTGCAAAGGATTAGTGTTCCAGATTCAATACAGTGCACCACAAAATGGGGGAGTTGGTGCAGTTCACCACTAAAGGGAAGATATGTGTAGGATCGGTAATTTGGAGATTTCATGCAAGAATCGCAAGATTAGAGAATTCTGGCAGCAGACTACTAAATGGGAGAATTGTTGCAGGGAAATACTGAATGGAAGACCTGGTGCACAGTGGAGCTCAATTAGAGAATGGGTGCATGGCACCAGGAAATGGGAGAATTAGGGTAGCGCACCCTTAAATGGTAGAATCAGCTAGGCCATCAGTCAATGGAAGGATTAGTACAGGGGTATGAGTAAATGGGAGATTTGGTGGGAATCAATAAATGGGATATTCCGTGCACAGTGCCATTACATTAGAAAATTGGTGGGAGTGTCAATATATTAGAAAAGTGGAGCACAGTTTGTCTAAATTGGGGAATAGGGGCCAGAGAATCAATAAAAAGAAGAAATGTTGCAAGCATCGGGAAATTGGAGATTCAGTTCAGTGCATTACTGAATGAAAACAATTCAGCAGGGCACCCGTACGTGGAAGAAGTGTTTCAATGGAAGGAATTGATACAGGATAACAATAATTGGCGAATTCATGCAGATGCTATTAAATTCTAAGTGGGAGGACTGGGACAGGATAACCTCAATGGGTGAGTTGGTGAAATTCCCGAATTAGTGCAGGATTGGTAAATGGGAGAATTGGTGCAGGGAAGTAGAGCACTAATTACAGCCTTAGAGATGTACAGCACGGAAACAGATCCCTCAGTCCAACTTGTCCACGCCTAAATTTAAGAATTCTGGCAGGTCTCCACGAAATTGGAGAATCATTGCAAGAAACTACTAAATGAAAAAAAACTGGGAAAGTGATTATGGAAATGTGAGAATTTGCAACTGGGCTTCAGATAATGGTTAATTAGTGCAGTTCAGCACTGAATGGGTGAGTCGTGCTGTGTTGCACTAAATGGGAGAATTGGGGCAGGACATTACCTCTTGGGAGATTTAGAGTAGCGCACCCCTAAATTGGGCGAGGGCATCAGTCAGTATGAGGATTGGTGTAAGGCAACACTGAATGGAGAACTTGTTCAGGATGTCAGTAATTGGGGAAAATGGTGCTCAGCAACACTGAATTGGAGAATTGGTATGGGGACCTCAGTAAATGAGAGACCTGGTGCACAGTGGAGCTAAATTAGAGAATTGGTGCATGGCGACAGTAAATGGGAGAATTAGAGTAGTGCACCCTTAAATGGTAGAATCGGGCTAGGGCATCAGTAAATGGAAGGATTAGTACAGGGATATGAGTAAATGGGAGATTTAGTGGAAACAATAAATGGGAGATCTGGTGCACAGTGCCATTACATTAGAAAATTGGTGGGAGTGCCAATATATTGGAAAATTGGAGTAGAGCCTGTCGAAATTGGGGAATAGGGGACAGGGATTCAATAAAAAGAAGAAATGTTGCAAGCATCGGGAAATGAAAAAAAATCAGCAGGGCATCCGTACGTGGAAGATGTGTATCAGGGAATAACTAAATGGAAGGAATTGATGCAGGGCAACAATAATTGGAGAATTCATGCAGGTGCCATTAAATTCTAAGTGGGAGACCTGGGCCTTGTGACTCCACCTCACAAGGACTTCAGTTGCTATGAAGCACATTCAGAAATCCTGAATGTGTGAAAATACATTTATAAATACAAATCAAGCCTTAGTCATGAATAAAGGACCCAAGAACAGGGAAGGAAATGGATATCTATCGGTCTCATCTCACGGGAGAGAAATCAGTGGGTAAAAACTGTGTTTTTGATGTGATTGCTACCTGAATAATTAAACACCAGTTCAATTAAAAAGACAATTCACATCCAATGAAGTGAACCACTGCCGACAGAATGAACACAGTCCAATTCTGGATACAATAACAGCAGAATACGATCACATGTTACCCCACTGGAATGTGTGTGTGTGTCACCATAGTCTTCCCAGACCATAGGGGCTGATCTCTTCATTACAGAGAGAAGCAACTCATGGTGATTTGACCAGAGGGCCCTCAGACCTCAGGCAAGGGAAGAATTTGAGAACGAGTGTCCTTCATGGTAATCTTAAACTGGCAATGGGAACCGAACCCACGCTGTTCACATCACACTGCTCTGTAAACCAACAATACAACCAACTCAGCTAAACTGGAGTGTCACGTGTGGGGATGAATAATTGAATCCCTCGCTACACACAGTGCAGGTGAACGGCTTCTTCCCACAATGTGTTTGTTGGTGTTTCATCAAATCATTACTACTCATAAAGCTCTTCTCACAGTCAGAGCATTGACATGTTCTCTCATTGATGTGAACAAAGCCATAGCTGCTGAGATTGGAGAACCGAGAGAACCCCTTCCCACACAAGGAGCAGGGAAAAGGTGGGAATGTGCTGGTGCTCACTGAGTCCAGATGACTAAGTGAGTCCCTTCCTACACTCAGTGCAGGCGGACAGTCTCTCTCTCTCTCTCTCTCTCTCTCTCTAGTATGGCCACACTCGTGTATTTGAAGCTTTGCTGATTTAATAAACCCCTTCTCACACACAGAGCAGATGATTGCTCTCTCTCCAGTGTCAACTCAACGGTTGACATTAGGTTGAACTAGGAAGTTTATTCATTCCCAAACAGAGCAGACAACGCTTCTCTCCCGATGATGAAGACGTTTGTCTGACATTAGGCTGGATCCCCAAGTGAATACCTTCCCACACGTGGAACAGCTGAATACCTTCTCCCCCATGGGAACGGGTTGATGTTAAATTATGACAATTCAATTTAAGACATTTACACATCTTAAAGTTTCTTTTTTTCCCACAATCAGGGGAACGTCTCTTGTCAGTGTGAACCCACTGGTGTTACATGAAGCTGGATGACAGAGTAAATCCCTCCCCACACATAGAGCAGGTGAACAGTCTCTCCCCAGAATGTCTGTGTCGATGAGTCTCCAGCTGGTCTGGGATTTGCAATCCTTCTCACAATCCAGACATTTCCATGGTGCTGATCTCCTCAGATATCTCCAAGTTGGATGATCTGTTGAATCCTTTTCCATAAACACAACATATTTATGGCTTCTCTGTCTGTGGATTTTTAAAGAATGTTAACTCGATAATGTTAAATAATTTCTGCAGTCAGTTCAGTGGAACACTCACACTCTTGTGTGTGTGTGTCTCTTTACCACTCACAATGTTTTTGTGAAATCTTTGCTGACAGACATACCAGATAAACACATTCCTTTTATGTCCAAATGAATTAAGTGACTCTGTTGGATCTTTATTTCATGTTTGATTTGACTCACTCATCTTCAATTCTTTCAGTCTTTTTCTCTGTGAAATTATCTTCAAACATTATCACAGTCCATACAGGGTAAAATCTCAGAACAAACAAATCCAATTTCAAAAAGACATTGTTCCTCTATTCTATACCACACCCAAACAAATGATCCAGTCACATCAAAAGATGCAAAAATCCCCATCAAAAGCAAAAAGGAACCTTCCTGAATAAATCAGGTTGTTGTTACAACATACATGAGACAATGTGTGTCCTGAGGTGCAAACATGTTGTGGGATGTACCTCGCCAACTGATGGACAGCACAGCCCCCTATCCAAAAGAATATTACACAAGAGATTTGCTGCGACTGTATATCAATGGGAAAGAAAGGGAATGGGGAAGGATGTTGACAATCAAGAGTGCTGTTTTGTCCCACGTGTTGATGAGCTTCTTGTGTTGTTGAAGCAGCATTCAACCAGGCAAGTGGAGAGGATTCTGTATCACACCTGACTTATGTCTTGTAAGGTGGGCAGGCAGGAGGTGAGTTGAGCGCTGTAAGATTGTTTTGCCTCTGCCCTGATCTTGTATCAATTGCATGGCTACTCCTGTTCAGTTTCTCATCAATATTACACCCCCGGAATGCTGTTCATGGAGGATTCAACAATGATATTGCTGTGGAATGTCAACAAGGGATACTCAGATATTCTCTTGTTGAAGATGGGCTTTGCCAGGCACGGATGTGATACAGCTGTTACTTACCATTTGTGCAGATTCTAGATGCTGACCAGGTCTTGCTACATATGGATGTGTGGTGTTTGAGAAAATGTTTAGCTCAGGTTGAGGTTCAGGTTGTAAGATTGTTCTCAATGAGAACAAACCTACCAGCTCAGCGAGCAAACTTACAACCTGAACATATGGATATGCGCTACATCAGTATCGGAGCAGTTGAAATTGATGCTGAATATTGTCCAATCGTCAACCAACATCGCCACTTCTGAAGGGGAAGTGATTGACGAAGCAGCTGAAGATGGTTGACCCTGAGACCCCGACCCTGACCTGCTGCACTTTTCCAGCAACACGGACCTGCTGCGCTTTTCCAGCAACATATTTTCAGCCTGAGACTCCACCCTGAGGGACTCCCCTCAAACTAACAAGGCCTGGATTTTCAAGGCCCACCTGCTTCACAAGTGGGACATGACACGTCTGAACAGGTTGGTTAAAAATGTCACCTGCAGAAAACTCCAGGGATTCAAGTAGACTGCTGTTTGTTTCAGAGATCACCTGAGGGTGAAGCTGTTATAAAGCTATCGCCCAGGACACTGCACCACCCGGGCAATGGGTTCTGAAGAAGATGCACACAGGACTGGAATGGTTCACTCTGTTTCTCTGTCCACATCTCCTGCCAGACCCACTGACTTCCTCCAGCACTTTCTGATTTGATTTGGATGTGAGGTACAGTTAGTAAGTTTGCAGATGACACCAAAATTGGAGGGTGTAGTGGACCGCGAAGAGGGTTACCTGAGATTACAACAGGATCTGTACCAGATGGGCCAATGGGCTGAGAAGTGGCAGATGGAGTTTAATTCAGATAAATGTGAGGTTCTGCATTTTGGGAAAGCAAATCTTAGCAGGATTTATAAACTTAATGGTAAGGTCTTAGGGAGTGTTGCTGAACAACACTTGGAGTGCAGGTTCATAGCTCCTTGAAAGTGGAGTCACAGGTAGATAGGATAGTGAAGAAGGCATTTGGTATGCTTTCCTTTATTGGTCAGAATATTGAGTAAAGGGGTTGGGAGGTCATGTTGCGGCTGTACAGGTCATCAGTTAGGCCACTGTTGGAATATGGTGTGCAATTCTGGTCTCCTTCCTATCAGAAAGATGTTGTGAAACTTGAAAGGGTTCAGAAAAGATTTACAAGGATGTTGCCAGGGTTGGAGGATTTGAGCTACAGGGAGAGGCTGAACAGGCTGGGGCTGTTTTCCCTGGAGCGTCGGAGGCTGAGGGGTGACCTTATAGAGGTTTACAAAATCAAGAGGGGCATGGATAGGGTAAATAGACAAAGTCTTTTCCCTGGGGTGCGGGAGTCCAGAACTAGAGGGCATAGGTTTAGGGTGAGAGGGGAAAGATATAAGAGGGACCTAAGGGGCAACTTTTTCATGCACCGAGTGGGACGTGTATGGAATGAGCTGCCAGAGGAAGTGGTAGAGGCCGGTACAATTGCAACATTTAAAAGGCATCTGGATGGGTATATGAATAAAAAAGGTTTGGAGAGATATTGGCCGGGTGCTGGCAGGTGGGACTAGATTGGGTTGGGATATCTGGCCGGTATGGATGGGTTGGACCGAAGGGTCTGTTTCTGTGCTGAACATCTCTATCGTAAGGACAGACTGACTGGCAGAGGGGATGGGGTGGCCCTGTTGGTAAGGAGTGATATTCAGTCCCTTGCGCGGGGGGACCTAGAATCAGGGGATGTAGAGTCAGTTTGGATAGAACTGAGAAATTCTAAGGGTAAAAAGACCCTCGTGGGAGTTATCTACAGGCCCCCAAACAGTAGTCTGAATGTAGTGTGTAAGTTGAATAAGGAGCTGAAATTGGCCTGTCGCAAAGATATTGCTACAGTTGTTATGGAGGATTTCGACATGAGGGTAGACTGGGAGAATCAGGATGGTATTGGACCTCAAGAAAGGGAGTTTGTGGAGTGCCTCCGAGATGGATTCTTAGAACAGCTGGTGCTGGAGCAGACCAGGGAGAAGGCAATTCTGGATCTGGTGTTGTGCAATGAACCGGATTTGATCAGGGACCTCGAAGTGAAGGAGCCATTAGGAGGTAGTGACCACAATACAATAAGCTTTAATCTGCAGTTTGAAAGGGAGAGGGTAGAATCGGAAGTGACAACATTTCAGCTGAATAAGGGGAACTATGGAGCTATGAGGGAGGAGCTGGCCAAAGTTCAATAGTGCAATACCCTAGCAGGGATGGCAGTGGAACAGCAGGTATTTCTGGGTAAAATGCAGAAGATGCAGGATCAGTTCAGTCCAAAAAGGAAGAAAGATCCTAAGGGGAGGCAGGGATGGCCGTGGCTGACGAGGGAAGTTAAGGACCATATAAAGACAAAAGGGAAAAAAATATAACATCGCAAAGATGAGTGGGAAATCAGAGGACTGGGAAACTTTTAAAGAACAACAGAGGATAACTAAAAAGGAAATACACAAAGAAAAAAAATAAGGTATGAAGGTAAACTGGGCAAGAATATAAAGGAGGATAGTAAAGGCTTTTTTAGGGATGTGAAAAGAAAAAAAAGGTTAAGACTATAATTGGGTCCTTGATGATAGAAATGGGTGAAATTATTACGGGGAACAAAGTAATGACAGAAGAGTTGAATTAGTACTTTAGATCTGTCTTCGCTGGGGAAGGCACAAGCAAACTCCCAGATGTAATAGTGGCTGAAGGATCTGAACTGAAGGGAATTTATATTAGGCAGGAAATGGTGTTGGAGAGACTGTTAGGTCTGAAGGCTGAGAAGTCCCCAGGACCTGATGGTCTGCATGCCAGGGGAAGAAAGGTGGTGGCTCTCGAAACCATGGATGTGTTGGTGATCATTTTCCAATGTTCTATAGATTGAGGATCAGTTCCTGCAGATTGGATTGGAGAGTAAATGAAAACACAATTCACATGGGCCCCCACAGTCTGCAGCCTGTCGACCAGGCCTCAGGCCCATGTTCCCCGTCTGGAAGTTTTTCTCTCCTGGCCTCGAACATTTTGGATCTTCACATTGCAGATTTCCAAACAAAAGTCCCTTGGGATAAAAGAGATAAAAGATTAGTTGAAAGGGGGAGCGAGAGCATTTTGAAGGCAAGCTTAAAATCCCAGGTTTAAAATCTGAAACCCTCATTACCCTCTATCCTGTCTCCTGTCTCTGAGCCAATGGGGTATTCATTCTGTTACTGAACCTTCAGTCTCTTCAGACACAGCAAGATCCCACAAGTAGCAGTGGGACCACAGACAGATTGTGTGTTTCACTGATGCTGGTTAAGGGTTCAATCCTGGCTTCAGGATGACAAAGATCCTGCTGTTTGACAAATTCATAACACTTCCCACTTTCTTTCTTCTCCACGCACTCGTTTTCTCTCTCTCTCTTTCTATCCAACCTCCCCTTCTCCATCTCTCATCTTTTTCCCTTTCTCTGATATAACCTTGTACATGGTAATCTTTATCTTACCTTTTAAAAGTTTGCAACATTTATATTTGACAATATTCCCTTTGATAAACAGTTTCCCAGCAGTCTCTGTGCCAACAATGCTGTGGGCCATTGACGCACAGGGAGATCCCACAGGGTACTCTCTTCCTGCTCCAGAATGTGCTCCAATCCCACTTTCTGTCCAACAAGAGGCTGTGGATTTCTTTGAGACTCCTGTTTTTTTAAAAATCACCCCCTCCATCCCAGGATTTAATTTTGTGGATGGTACTTTCTAGAAGGAAGTGATTGGAGCTGGGCGGTGATGGGATATTGGAGAGCCCCGTTCTCTCCCCGCTCCCCCAGATCCTGTCTCCCTTTCCCAGACCAGCTACAAAGACACATCTTATCCCTGTATCGCTCCCTCCTTCCTACTCTCTCTCTGTCTGCATATTGTGTTCTTTTACCCCTTTGTCTCAACTCAATCACCTTGTGATGCAAAATATTTCCTTCTCTCCCACTTCAAATACCCACGAGTCACATTGCTGTGTGTGGGATGGTTTTATTTGTTTGAAAAACCAACAAAAGAAGCTGGAGAGGGTGTGAGATAGGGGACAGAGAGAGAGAGAGAGAGAGAGAGAGAGAGAGAGATCCCCTCCCAGATACTCAGGGATTGGGCCAACCTGGGTCTTATTTATGGGATTATCACATTTGGTCACCCTTCTTGCAATCTAGGCCACTCTGCAGGTGGTTTGAGACACAGCAAGTTCCCACAAGTAGTATTACTCTGCTATTAGAACAAGTCTTTGGGTAGAGTTTCTCATTTAAGGTTTTAATTCCCTCCTTGGGGAGTCCTGTCTGTCAGACTCTCACTGGGGATTGATGTGTTGGTGTCAAATCCCAGGGCCCTGGTTACTTTAACCCCACTCTTCAAACCTGTTTTAAAAACGTAAAGGCCACAACCCGACAGGAACCAGTTAACTAGAAGCCCCTAAAACCCAGTGTCCCCCAGAGGAGATTAAAACTCGGGGCAAATTCATGTCGGCCCCCACGGGGTGCAGCCTGTCGACCAGGCCTCAGGCCTCAGAACCACGTCTCCCTCTGGAGCTTGGCCAAGTCTTCCCTCGGCCTGAACATTTCGGATCGTCACGTTGCAGCTTTCCCAACAAAGTTCCTCGGGATAAAAGAAGGAAAAGATTACTTGAAAGGGAATGTGAAAGCATTTTGAAGGCAAGTTACACAGCAAGATCCCAGGTTTAAAATCACCCCCGTCCATCCCCAATGTATTAATGTATCGAACACAGTCAGCAGTTAGGATGGAACATGGTGTGGGAGCAGATCTTCCCAGGGATTGGAGGAGGATAGTGAGGGAATTGCATCAGATTCTTACACTCTGCAGTGACCTGGGATCAATTGCCTTTTACTGAAAACAGTTCCCAACTTGTATGTGCCTGTAGCTCCCTCCAATCTGAAACCCTCATGACCCTCTCTCCTGTCTCCTGTCTCTGAGCCAATGGGGTCTTCATTCTGTTCCTGACCCTTCAGTCTCACTGGGATCATTTTTTCTCACCTTCTCTCATCCACGTGAAGGAATTGGACCCTGACAATTCCATTTACACTGTCTCCCATCAATCTTCATAGGATCCATATCACAGAGGTTAGACAGTGTTCCCAGCAAACACTCCCAGGGCAGAGGGAGCACAGGGTTCCAGACAAAATAAAGCTCCCATTAAACTGTCTCCATTTAAATCCCCAGGGCGGGTAGAGAATGGGGTCAGATACAGAGTAAATCACCCTCTACACTGCAGCATTTCAAATTCCCAGGCCATTTTGAGCTCGGCGTTAGGTACTGATTAAATCTCCCACTTCCCCCATCCTGTTCACATCGAACTCAATCAGGATCGCTCCATCACTGGGTTAGATACAGAGGATGTGTATGTTTGGATTTCAGCCCCAATCCAGTTGGTGATGATCACGGCCTTGTTAAGTGTGTTTGGGAATGGGGAGGGAGCTGGGAGCAGGGTGATGGTGGGATAGTGGGGAGCAGAGCTGCCTTCCAAGCAGTTGACCCGGGTTTGATTCCCGGCCCTTGCAGTGTTGTGGTTTGTAAACAGCCTTTTAAATGTAAGGCACTGGGATAAATCGAGGAAATAAATCTTTCATTCTGTGGTAAAATGGGTCTGTCAGATTGCTCCTTGCTTTTCCTTGTGATGGTTCCTGTGAATTGCAGTATGGAACCGGGCAGCATTGCTCGGCATCTCAGAAGCTTTCCCCTCTGCTGCTTCCCATTTCTTATTGAAATATTGGGTACAGCACAAGGATGGGTTTGATTTGTTCGAAAAGTGAGAGACTGCTCCCGTCAGGAACCTGAAATAATTACAGAAGCCGCTGGAAACACTGAACAGTTCCAACAGCTTCTGTAGTGGTGGGGAGGGAGGGTTTGGATTTCAGTCCCAATCCAATTGATCCTGATCACGGCCTTGGGAATACCTTGCCAATTACTGGGAAAGGGTTGGACATGTCTCCTTCCCAGCAGTTAACCCGGGCTCGAACCCCTGCCATCGCACTGTTGCACTTATGGAAGCAATTTTAAACGGGGAAAAACGCCGAGATGGAATGAATGAGATTGGACTCTCCGAGGTTTCCCAAACATGGCCACATTAGGGTGGACAGGGTGGGTCCCACCTGCTATTACATTCTCAGAGCTGGATTACAGGATTAGGGCTCAGGTGCCTGACTGGGATAGTTCAGCTGAGACAAGATGCTCTGTAGAAATTCCCCAAGGTTCCTTCCAGAGCAGCTTCCAGACCCACGGCACTATCATGTGGAATGCTGAACACAGCAGATACACGGGAACACCACCAGGTGACAATTCCACATCAAGACACTCCCCACCCTGGCTTGGAAAAACATCTCAGTCCCACAAGTGCCACTGGTTGGAAATCCTGGAACTCCCTCCCTTACATCATTGTGGGTTTATCTGCCCCAAATAAATGGCAGCAGTTCAAGGCAATAACTCACCGTCACCTTCACCAGAGCAATTATATCTGAGCAATCGGTGGGGACCCAGCGGCAATGACCCAAACACATTAATGAATCACAAAATAAAGCTCAGTATTTGGGACCCGTGTGCTCCAGGGCTGAGTATCTGAATAAATTGGGTCTATATTCTAGAAAATTGAAAGGTGATTTCATTTGAATATCTCACATTGTGAAGAGGCTTGAGAGGGGAGATGCTTAGAAATTAATCCTGTGGGTCTGGGAATCTGAAACACAATAACACAGTCTCAGGGGTTACTGGAAAAGCTCAGCAGGTCAGGCAGCATCTGTGCAGAGAAATCAGCGTTAATGTTACAGCATCTGCAGGTCATTCGGGTTTGATTGCCATCCTCTCAGGGTAAGGGGCAGGTTATTTGGGACTGAGATGAGGAGACAGCGCTTCACTCTAAGGCTCTGTCAGACCTGCTGAGATTCCCCAGCAATTTCTTGTTTGGATTCCAGCCCCAATCCAGTTGGTGATGATCACGGCCTTGTTAAGTGTATTTGGGAATGGGGAGGGAGCTGGGAGCAGGGTGATGGTGGGATAGTGTGAGCAGAGCTGCCTTCCAAGCAGTTGACCCGGGTTCGATTCCCGGCCATCGCAATATTGCGGCTTTTAAATCAGTTTCTAAAGGAAAGCCCCCGGGATGTAACCGGATCTGTCAGATTGCTCCTTGCTTTTACTGGCGATGGTTCCTGTGAATTGCAGTGTGGAACCGGGCAGCATTGCTCAGCATCTCGGAAGCTTTCCCCTCTGCTGCTTCCCATTTCTTATTGAAATATTGGGTACAGCACAAGGATGGGTTTGTTTTGTTCGAAAAGTGAGAGACTGCTCCCGTCAGGAACCTGAAATAATTACAGAAGCTGCTAGAAACACTGAACAGTTCCAACAGCTTCTGTAGTGGTGGGGAGGGAGGATTAATGTGTCAAATCTACACAAGGATAAAATAAACTCCAGCCTCAAAACAATCAGAGTTCCTAAGTTTTACAAACATCCGTATAACATTTTTCTGAACCATCAATTCCCCTTAAACCCTTCCAATGTGGAATTCCCTCTTTCTGACTCTCACTTTGAGAGATGTCCCTCAGTGAGCTCCTCCACCAATCTTTCCATTTCACTGGGGACCCACTATCCACAGTCTCCAATCAAATGATCTGAACTCAGACACACAGAGATCTTAAAGAGTGACACAATGCAGATAGGAAGTTGGTTTCATTTCTGGTTCTGAGTCCAATCTTCACTCAGTGAGACAGAGTCAGGTATTCAAGGTTCAAACAAGAGCTGGATTCTGCTTCTGGTGATTGTCTTCATTCAGTGAGAAGGAGGGCCGTGGGCCAGAAGGAGCTCATCATTGTGCTTCGGGTTGTCTGCTCAGTCTGCAGCATTGCAGGCCGTGGGAGCAGGGCAGTGGGAAAGGTACCTCGTGTGGACTGTAATAGGACTTTCAACACATTGTTCCAGGGCAGTTACAGAGCTTCAGGAATTTTGAATGAGGATCGGAATAATGGATTGATTGAAGGAGGAGGATTAAGGAAACAGGATAAAGCTGATGGGATCAGCAGGATTTCTCGGTCTAACTCTGTACCATACTTTATTTACTGCTTCATAAATCTACAATCAGGAGCTCAACCCATTCAGAGCAATATAAACTCGGAAACAAATCATTCAGTCCAACACATCCATGCTGAACTGATATCCGATGTCAATCTCATCCTATTTGTCAGAATTTGGCCCATGTTCCTCTGAACCCTTTTTAATTCCTACACCCACCCAGATACCTTTTAAATGTTGTAATTGGACCAGCCTCCACTACTTCCTCTGGCAGCTCATGCACACAGTGCCCTCTGTGTGAAAAATGTTCCCCTTAGGTCCCTTTTATGTTTCCCCTCTCAACGTTAACATGTACCATCTGCTTCTGGACTCCCACACCACAGGGAAATCACCTTGACTTTTTACCCTATTGAGGGTCATTCATGATTTTGTGAATCTCTATAAGGTTACCCCTCAGCCACTGACACTCCAGGGAAAATAGCCCCAACCAATACAGTCTTACCCTCCAGCACACACCCTCCAACCTTGGCAACATCCTTGTAAAACTTTTCTCAACACTTTAAAGTTTCACAACATCCCTCTTACAGGATGGAGTCCAGAATTGCACATTATATACCAAAGGTGGTCGAACCAATACCACAACATGACCTCCCAACCCCTTTACACAATTAACTGAGCAATAAAGACAAAAATGCCAAACGCCTTCTTCACCATCCTATCGAAATGTTAGTCCACCTTCAACAGTCTATGAAAAAGCACTCCAGGTCTATTTGTTTCACAACATCCCTCATACCTTGTCATTCAGTGTGTAAGTCCTGCTCTCTTTTGCTTCTCCAAAATGCAGCACTTCAGACTTATCTAAATTAATCTTCATCTGCCACTCCTCAGCCCAGTGGCCCATCTGATCGAGATCCTGTTGTAATCTGAGATAATCATGTTCACTGTCCTCCACACCTCCAATTTTACTGTCATCTGCAAACTTAATAACCATTCGTCCTATGGTCACATCCAAATCATTTATATAAATGACAAAACAACAGTGGACCCAGCACCGATCCTTGTGACACACCACTGGTCACAGGCCTCCAGTCTGAAAAGCAACCCTCCCCCACCACCCTCTGTCTTCTACCTTTAGAAAAAAGAAGTGTTACAAGTATCAGTTAACTGGAGATTCAGATCAGTGCATCACGAAATGAAAAAAAAATGCAGGGCATCATTAATTGGAGAATTCATGCAGGTGCCATTTAAATTCGAAGTGGGAGAATTGGTGCAGTTCCAGGATGTGTGCAGGATACGGAAATGGGGGAAATAGCCATAAATAGAGTCATACAATCATAGAGATTTACAACACAGAAACAGATCCTTCGGTCCAACTTGTCCATGCCACAATTAAAGAATTCTGGCAGCGCTCAAATAAATTGGAGAATCATTGCAAGGAAGTACTTACTGGGAGAATTGGGGAAGGGCTTATCGAAATGTGAGAAATGTAACAGGGCATCAGTTAATGGGAGAATTGGTGCAGTGTAACACTAAATGGGAGAATTCGGGCAGGACAAGACTTGATGGGAGATTTAGAGTTGGACACCCTATATTGTTCAAGGACATCAGTCAGGATGAGGATTGGTGTAAGGCAACACTGTGAGGAGAACTTGTTCCAGACTTCAGTAATTTAGGAAAGTGGTGCTCAGCAACACTGAATTGGAGAATTGGTGTGGGGCATCAGTAAAAGAGAGACCTGTACAGGGTGCTGATAACTTCGAGAATTGGAGCAAATGGGAGAACACGGGCAGTGAATCAGGAAATAGGACCAATGTTGCAAAGGATTAGTGGTCCAGATGCAATACAGTGCACCACGAAATGGGGGAGTTGGTGCAGTTCACCACTAAAGGGAAGATATGTGTAGGATCGGTAATTTGGAGATTTCATGCAAGAATCGCAAGATTAGAGAATTCTGGCAGCAGACTACTAAATGAGAGAATTTTTGCAGGGAAATACTGAATGGAAGACCTGGTGCACAGTGGAGCTCAATTAGAGAATGGGTGCATGGCACCAGGAAATGGGAGAATTAGGGTAGCGCACCCTTAAATGGTAGAATCAGCTAGGCCATCAGTCAATGGAAGGATTAGTACAGGGGTATGAGTAAATGGGAGATTTGGTGGGAATCAATAAATTGGATATTCCGTGCACAGTGCCATTACATTAGAAAATTGGTGGGAGTGTCAATATATTAGAAAAGTGGAGCACAGTTTGTCTAAATTGGGGAATAGGGGCCAGAGAATCAATAAAAAGAAGAAATGGTGCAAGCATCGGGAAATTGGAGATTCAGTTCAGTGCATTACTGAATGAAAACAATTCAGCAGGGCACCCGTATGTGGAAGAAGTGTATCAGGGAACAATTAAATGGAAGGAATTGATACAGGATAACAATAATTGGAGAATTCATGCAGATGCTATTAAATTCTAAATGGGAGGACTGGGGCAGGCTAACGTCAATGGGAGAGTTGGTGAAATTCCCGAATTAGTGCAGGATTGGGAAATGGGAGAATTGGTGCAGGGAAGTAGAGCACTAATTACAGCCTTAGAGATGTACAGCACGGAAACAGATTCCTCAGTCCAACTTGTCCACGCCCAAATTTAAGAATTCTGGCAGAGCTCCACGAAATTAGAGAATCATTGCAAGAAACTACTAAATGAAAAAAAAACTGGGAAAGTGATTATGGAAATGTGAGAATTTGCAACTGGGCTTCAGATAATGGTTAATTAGTGCAGTTCAGCACTGAATGGGTGAGTCGTGCTGTGTTGCACTAAATGGGAGAATTGGGGCAGGACATTACCTCTTGGGAGATTTAGAGTAGCGCACCCCTAAATTGGGCGAGGGCATCAGTCAGTATGAGGATTGGTGTAAGGCAACACTGAATGGAGAACTTGTCCAGGACGTCAGTAATTGGGGGAAATGGTGCTCAGCAACACTGAATTGGAGAATTGGTGTGGGGTATCAGTAAATGAGAGACCTGGTGCACAGTGGAGCTAAATTAGAGAATTGGTGCATGGCGACAGTAAATGGGAGAATTAGAGTAGCGCACCCTTAAATGGTAGAATCAGGCTCGGGCACCAGTAAATGGAAGGATTAGTACAGGGATATGAGAAAATGGGAGATTTGGTGGAAACAATAAATGGGAGATTGGTGCACAGTGCCGTTACATTAGAAAATTGGTGGGAGTGCCAATATATTGGAAAATTGGAGTAGAGCCTGTCGAAATTGGGGAATAGGGAACAGGGATTCAATAAAAAGAAGAAATGTTGCAAGCATCGGGAAATGAAAAAAAATCAGCAGGGCATCCGTACGTGGAAGATGTGTATCAGGGAATAACTAAATGGAAGGAATTGATGTAGGGCAACAATAATTGGAGAATTCATGCAGGTGCCATTAAATTCTAAGTGGGAGACCTGGGCCTTGTGACTCCACCTCACAAGGACTTCAGTTGCTATGAAGCACATTCAGAAATCCTGAATGTGTGAAAATACATTTATAAATACAAATCAAGCCTTAGTAATGAATAAAGGACCCAAGAACAGGGAAGGAAATGGACATCTATCGGTCTCATCTCACGGGAGAGAAATCAGTGGGTAAAAACTGTGTTTTTGATGTGATTGCTACCTGAATAATTAAACACCAGTTCAATTAAAAAGACAATTCACATCCAATGAAGTGAACCACTGCCGACAGAATGAACACAGTCCAATTCTGGATACAATAACAGCAGAATACGATCACATGTTACCCCACTGGAATGTGTGTGTGTGTCACCATAGTCTTCCCAGACCATAGGGGCTGATCTCTTCATTACAGAGAGAAGCAACTCATGGTGATTTGACCAGAGGGCCCTCAGACCTCAGGCAAGGGAAGAATTTGAGAACGAGTGTCCTTCATGGTAATCTTAAACTGGCAATGGGAACCGAACCCACGCTGTTCACATCACACTGCTCTGTAAACCAACAATACAACCAACTCAGCTAAACTGGAGTGTCACGTGTGGGGATGAATAATTGAATCCCTCGCTACACACAGTGCAGGTGAACGGCTTCTTCCCACAATGTGTTTGTTGGTGTTTCATCAAATCATTACTACTCATAAAGCTCTTCTCACAGTCAGCGCATTGACATGTTCTCTCATTGATGTGAACAAAGCCATAGCTGCTGAGATTGGAGAACCGAGAGAACCCCTTCCCACACAAGGAGCAGGGAAAAGGTGGGAATGTGTTGGTGCTCACTGAGTCCAGATGACTAAGTGAGTCCCTTCCTACACTCAGTGCAGGCAGACAGTCTCTCTCTCTCTCTCTCTCTCTAGTATGGCCACACTTGTGTATTTGAGGCTTTGCTGGTTTAATAAATCCCTTCTCACACACAGAGCAGATGATTAGTCTCTCTCCAGAGTCAACTCAACAGTTGACATTAGGCTGAATTGGGAAGTTTATTCATTCCCAAACAGAGCAGACAACGCTTCTCTCCCGATGATGAAGACGTTTGTCTGACATTAGGCTGGATCCCCAAGTGAATACCTTCCCACACGTGGAACAGCTGAATACCTTCTCCCCCATGGGAACGGGTTGATGTTAAATTATGACCATTATATTTAAGACCTTTACACATCTTAAAGTTTCTTTTTTTCCCACAATCAGGGGAAAGTTCTCTTGTCAGTGTGAACCCACTGGTGTTACATGAAGCTGGATGACAGAGTAAATCCCTCCCAACACATAGAGCAGGTGAACAGTCTCTCCCCAGAATGTCTGTGTCGATGAGTCTCCAGCTGGTCTGGGATTTGCAATCCTTCTCACAATCCAGACATTTCCATGGTGCTGATCTCCTCAGATATCTCCAAGTTGGATGATCTGTTGAATCCTTTTCCATAAACACAACATATTTATGGCTTCTCTGTCTGTGGATTTTTAAAGAATGTTAACTCGATAATGTTCAATAATTTCTGCAGTCAGTTCAGTGGAACACTCACACTCTTGTGCGTGTGTGTGTGTGTGTCTCTTTACCACTCACAATGTTTTTGTGAAATCTTTGCTGACAGACATACCAGATAAACACATTCCTTTTATGTCCAAATGAATTAAGTGACTCTGTTGGATCTTTATTTCATGTTTGATTTGACTCACTCATCTTCAATTCTTTCAGTCTTTTTCTCTGTGAAATTATCTTCAAACATTATCACAGTCCATACAGGGTAAAATCTCAGAACAAACAAATCCAATTTCAAAAAGACATTGTTCCTCTATTCTATACCGCACCCAAACAAATGATCCTATCACATCAAAAGATGCAAAAATCCCCATCAAAAGCAAAAAGGAACCTTCCTGAATAAATCAGGTTGTTGTTACAACATACATGAGACAATGTATGTCCTGAGGTGCAAACATGTTGTGGGATGTACCTCGCCAACTGATGGACAGCACAGCCCCCTATCCAGAAGAATATTACACAAGAGATTTGCTGCGACTGTATATCAATGGGGAAGAAAGGGAATGGGGAAGGTTGTTGGCAATCAAGAGTGCTGTTTTGTCCCACCTGTTGATGAGCTTTTTGTGTTGTTGAAGCAGCATTCAACCAGGCAAGTGGAGAGGATTCCATATCACACCTGACTTCTGTCTTGTAAGGTGGGCAGGCAGGAGGTGAGTTGAGCGCTGTAAGATTGTTTTGCCTCTGCCCTGATCTTGTATCAATTGCATGGCTACTCCTGTTCAGTTTCTCATCAATATTACACCCCCGGAATGCTGTTCATGGAGGATTCAACAATGATATTGCTGTGGAATGTCAACAAGGGATACTCAGATATTCTCTTGTTGAAGATGGGCTTTGCCAGGCACGGATGTGATACAGCTGTTACTTACCATTTGTGCAGATTCTAGATGCTGACCAGGTCTTGCTACATATGGATGTGTTGTGTTTGAGAAAATGTTTAGCTCAGGTTGAGGTTCAGGTTGTAAGATTGTTCTCAATGAGAACAAACCTACCAGCTCAGCGAGCAAACTTACAACCTGAACATATGGATATGTGCTACATCAGTATCGGAGCAGTTGAAAATGATGTTGAATATTGTCCAATCGTTAACCAACATCCCCACTTCTGAAGGGAAAGTGATTGACGAAGCAGCTGAAGATGGTTGACCCTGAGACTCCACCCTGAGGGACTCCCCTCGAACTAACAAGGCCTGGATTCTCAAGGCCCACCTCCTTCACAAGTGGGACATGACACGTCTGAACAGGTTGGTTAAAAATGTCACCTGCAGAAAACTCCAGGGGTTCAAGTAGACTGCTGTTTGTTTCAGAGATCACCTGAGGATGAAGCTGTTATAAAGCTAATGCCCAGGACACTGCACCACCCGGGCAATGGGTTCTGAAGAAGATGCACACAGAACTGAAATGGTTCACTCTGTTTCTCTGTCCACATCTCCTGCCAGACCCACTGACTTCCTCCAGCACTTTCTGATTTGATTTGGATGTGAGGCACAGTTAGTAAGTTTGCAGATGACACCAAAATTAGAGGTGTAGAGGACAGAGAAGAAGGTTACCTCAGATTACAACAGGATCTTGACCAGATGGGCCAATGGGCTGAGAAATGGCAGATGGAGTTTAATTCGGATAAATGCAAGGTTCTGGATTTTGAGAAAGCAAATCTTAGCAGGACTTATATACTTAATGGTAAGGTCCAAGGGAGTGTTGATGAACAAAGAGACCTTGGAGTGCAGGTTCATAGCTCCTTGAAAGTGGAGTCGCAGATTAATAGGAGAGTGAAGAAGGCGTTTGGTATGCTTTCCTTTATTGGTCAGAGTATTGATTACAGGAGTTGGGAGGTTATGTTGTGGCTGTATATGACATCAGTTAGGCCACTGTTGGAATATTGTGTTCAATTCTGGTCTCCTTCCTATTGGAAAGATGTTATGAAACTTGAAAGCGTTCACAAAAGATTTACAAGGCTGTTGCCAGGATTGGAGGATTTGAGCAAGAGGGAGAAGCTGAACAGGCTGGGGCTGTTTTCCCTGGAGTGGCGGAGGTTGAGGGATGACCTGACAGAGGTTTACAAAATCATTAGGGGCATGGATAGGATAAACAGACAAAGATTTTTCCCTGGGGTGGGGGTATCCAGAACTAGAGGGGCATAGGTTTAGGGTGAGAGGGGAAAGATATAAAAGAGACCTAAGGGGCAATATTTTCACACAGAGGGTGGTATGTGTATGGAATAAGCTGCCAGAGGAAGTGGTGGAGGCTGGTACAATTACAACATTTAAAAGACATTTGGATGGGTATATGAATAAGAAGGTTTGGAGGGATATGGGCCGGGTGCTGGTAGGTGGGACTAGATTGGGTTGGGATATCAGGTCGGTATGGACGGGTTGGACCGAAGGGTCTGTTTCCATGTTGGACATTTCTGTGACTCCAGTCTCAGATTTTCAGCATCTGCATGAATCACCCTCAGGCCCCGCCCCGTGACGTCACATATCCGTGTGCGCATGCGTCCACGGTCCCGGCCAAGATGGCGGATTTTCACCATCGAAATTGCAAAACATTTAACCACACGTTATTTTTCAAGGTGCTCGCTTCTCTCTGGAAGGGTTTATTCTCGGTCCGAATCCCTCTGTCCAGCTCCTGCAGCCTTGCCGTCTGGAAAAGCGCGTATCTTCCCGTTTCCCACGGAGACAGACCCGGCACTGCGGCTGCGCCGCCCTCGCCTGTAGTGAGTATAGAGGGTATTCGCCACCGCGGGGAATGCTGGGTAGGTACTCCGCCATTGAGGAGATTAACACAGAAGATTAATTCTGTTCATTAATAAGTTTCTCTTTCCTGTATTCCAATCTTCTGCTATCCAAATAATCTTTGGAAGAACACAATTAGCGGTTAGATAAATATCTTAAAATTTGAAGCATCGATCAAATCTCCCAAGTCATCTCTACAACATAACCTTGTCATTAAAATACTAATTCTCTCAAATCATTTGATCAATTCCCGTCCTCAACTGATGGTGGTAGATTTTGGAAACTCCTTCAATAGGTGGATATTTAACACTCAAGCCAAGGGCTTGTTTATTCTGAATGTCTCTCAACAGGTTTCTTTTGTCATCTCATTTTACAGAGAAGTGGAATTCATGAAAACGAAGTGTTTGATGCCAGTCCTGTGCTAACTTCTCAGCTAAAAGCTTCAGCCAGAGAGTTGACATTGAAGTACAATGACATTGATTCAGAGGTGAATGTTTTTGAACATTCATCTATAATTCAAGAGTTAACTTGTTTTGCTGTGGTTCATTGGATAGGCCCTGGTATCATCCCCTTACTGTGGATCTGAATGCATACCCATGCATTATTCTGTTTCATCCCTGTCCTTCATGACAATCTCTTTGCAATTGTCCAACCTGCACTACCTTTAATAATGAGTGTTTTGACTTTCTGTGACAGTTTACTGTTATTCTTCCAGTCATGTTCAAATGAGGGTTTCATCACTGCAGGTCCCTGAGGTATGTGCTGTTAATTTATTCCACTCGTATGTGTGGCCTCCCTCACAAACATCACTCAGACTCACTTTATGCTCCCTCTCACACACACTATTCCCTTCCCTGCTCGTACCACCCAGCCTCCTCCACAGGCTTTCATATTCTACTGTCTGAACAGCCCTACCTATGTATATCACCTTGGGGGAACATCACAGCCGTCCCAATCAGTTAAACTCCTCCAGCCACTCCAACCCTCCCTATCACTGTCACCTCCACCAAACACTCCAACCCTCCCTATCACTGTCACCTCCTACAAACACTCCAACCATCCCGACCACTGTCACCTCCTCCAAACACTCCATCCCTCCCTATCACTGTCACCTCCTCCAAACACTCCAACCCTCCCTATCGCTGTCACCTCCTCCAAACACTCCATCCCTCCCTATCACTGTCACATCCTCAAAACACGCCAACCCTCCCTATCACTGCCACCTCCTCAAACATGCCAACCGTCCCTATAACTGTGACCTCCTCCAGACACTCCACCCGTCCCTATCACTGTCACCTCCTCCATATACTCCAACCCTCCCAATCACTGTCACCTCCACCAAACACTCCATCCCTATCACTGTCACCTCCTCCAGACATTCCAACCCTCCCTATGACTGTCACCTCCTCCAGACACTCCAACCCTCCCTATCACTGTCACCTCCCCCAGACACTCCAACCTTACCTATCACTGTCAGTACATCCAAACACTCCAACCCTCCCTACCACTGTCACCTCCTCCGGACACTCAAAACCCACTATCACTGTCACTTCCTCCAAACACTCCAACCCTCCCTATCACTGTCACCTCCTCCAACCACGCCAACCCTCCCTGCCACTATCACCTCCTCCAAACACTCCAACCCTCCCTATCACTGTCACCCCCCCCCAGACACTCCAACCTTCCCTATCACTGTCACTACATCCAAACACTCCAACCCTCCCTACCACTGTCACCTCCTCCGGACACTCAAACCCCACTATCACTGTCACTTCCTCCAAACACTCCAACCCTCCCTATCACTGTCACCTCCTCCAAACAGTCCAACCCTCCCTATCACTGTCACCTCCTCCAAATACTACAACCCTCCCTATCACTGTCACCTCCTCCAAACACGACAAAACTCCCTACAACTGTCACCTACTCCAACCACTCCAACTCTCCCGATCACTGTCCACTCCTCCAGTAACATCAACCCTCCCTCTCACTGTAACCTCCTCCATATACTCCAACCCTCCTTATCACTGTCACCTCCTCGAATCACTCCATCCCTCCCTATCACTGGCACCTCCTCCAGATACTCCATCCCCCCATGACTGTCACCTCCACCAAACACTCCAACCCTCCCTATCACTGTCACCTCCACCAAACACTCCAACCCTCCCTATCACTGTCACCTCCTCCAGTAGCATCAACCCACCCTCTCACTGTAATCTCCTCAATATACTCAACCCTCCCTATCACTGTCACCTCCTCCGGACACTCCAACCCTCCCTATCACTGTCACCTCCTCCGGACAGTCAAACCCCACTATCACTGTCACCTACTCCAACACTCCCTACCACTGTCACTTCCTCCAGTCACTACAACCCTCCCTATCACTGGCACCTCCTCCAGATACTCCATCCCCCCATGACTGTCACCTCCACCAAACACTCCAACCCTCCCTATCACTGTCACCTCCTTCAGTAGCATCAACCCACCCTCTCACTGTAATCTCCTCAATATACTCCATCCCTCCCTATCACTGTCACCTCCTCCGGACACTCCATCCCTCCCTATCACTGTCACCTCCACCAAACACTCCAACCCTCCCTATCACTGTCACCTCCTCCAGTCACTACAACCCTCCCTATCACTGTCACCTCCTCCAACCACTCCAACACTCCCTACCACTGTCACTTCCTCCAGTCACTACAACCCTCCCTATCACTGTCACCTCCTCCAAACAACCGAACCCTCCCTACCACTGTCACCTCCTCCAACCACTCCAACCCTCCCTATCACTGTCACCTCCTCCGGACCCTCAAACCCCACTATCACTGTCATCTCCTCCAAACACGCCAACCCTCCCTATCACTGTCACCTCCTCCACACACTCCAACCCTCCCTATCACTGTCACCTCCTCCAAACACTCCAACCCTCCCTATCACTGTCACCTCCTCCAAACACTCCATCCCTCCCTATCACTGGCACCTCCTCCAAACACTCCATCCCTCCCTATCACTGGCACCTCCTCCAGATACTCCATCCCCCCATGACTGTCACCTCCACCAAACACTCCAACCCTCGCTATCACTGTCACCTCCTCCAGTAGCATCAACCCACCCTCTCACTGTAATCTCCTCAATATACTCCAACCCCACTATCACTGTCACCTCCTCCAGACACTCCAACCCTCCCTATCACTGTCACCTCCTCCAAACACTCCAACCCTCCCTATTACTGTCAACTCCTCCAAACAGTCCAACCCTCCCTATCACTGTCACAATCCTCCAGACACTCTAACCCTTTCAATCACTGTCACCTCCTCCAAACATTCCAACCCTCCCTATCACTGTCGCCCCCTCCAAACACTCCTACCCTCCCTATCACTGTCACCTCCTCCAAACACTCCAACCCTCACTTTCAGTGTCACCTCCTCCAGACACTGCAACCCTCCCTATCACTGTCACCTCCTCCAAACACTCGAACCCTTTCTATCACTGTCACCTCCTCCAAATACGCCAACCGTCCCTTTCACTGTCACCTACTCCAACCACTCCAAAACCTCCCTATCACTGTCACTTCCTCCAAACAGGCCAACCCTCCCTATCACTGTCACCTCCTCCAAACACTCCAACCCTCCCTATCACTGTCACCTCCTCCAAACACTCGATCACTCCCTATCACTGTCACCTCCTCCAACCACTTCAACCCTCCCTATCACTGTCACCTCCTCCAACCACTTCAACCCTCCCTATCACTGTCACCTCCTCCAACCCTCCCTAACACTGTCACCTCCTCCGGACCCTCAAACCCCAATATTACTGTCACCTCCTCCAAACACTCCAACCCTCCCTATCACTGTCACCTTCTCCAGACACCGTAACCTTCCCTATCACTGTCACCTCCTCCAGATGCTCCAACCTTCCCTATCACTGTCACTTCCTAAAAACACTCCAACCCTCCCTACCACTGTCACCTCCTCCAGTCACTCCTTTCCTCCCTATCACTATCACCTCCTCCAAACACTCCATCCCTCCCTATCACTGTCACCTCCTCCAACCACTCTAACCCTCCCTATCACTGTCACCTCCTCTGGACCCTCAAACCCCACTATTAATGTCACCTCCTCCAAACACGCCAACCCTCCCAATCACTGTCACCTCCTCCAACCACTTCAACCCTCCCTATTACTGTCAATTCCTCGAGTAACTTCAACCCTCCCTCTCACTGTAACATCCTCAATATACTCCAACCCTCTGTATCGCTGTCACCTCCTTGAATCTCTCTATCCCTCCCTATCACTGTCACCTCCCCCAGACACTCTAACCTTCTCTATTGCTGTCACCACCTCCAAACACTCCAACCCTCCCTACCACTGTCAACTACTCCAACCACTCCAACCCTCCCTATCACTGTCCACTCCTCCAGTAATATCAACCCTGCCTCTCACTGTAACCTCCTCAAAACACTCCAACCCTCCCTATCACTGTCACCTCCTCGAATCACTCCATCCCTCCCTATCACTGTCACCTCCTCCAACCACGCCAACCCTCCCTGCCACTATCACCTCCTCCAGACACTCAAACCCCACTATCACTGTCACCTCCTCCAAACAGTCCAACCCTCCCTATCACTGTCACCTCCCCCAAACACTCCAACCCTCCCTATCACTGTCACCTCCTCCAAACACTCCATCCCTCCCTATCACTGTCACCTCCTCGAATCACTCCATCCCTCCCTATCACTGTCACCTCCTCCAGTAACATCAACCCTCCCTCTCACTGTAACCTCCTCCATATACTCCAACCCTCCTTATCACTGTCACCTCCTCGAATCACTCCATCCCTCCCTATCACTGGCACCTCCTCCAGATACTCCATCCCCCCATGACTGTCACCTCCACCAAACACTCCAACCCTCCCTATCACTGTCACCTCCTCCAGTAGCATCAACCCACCCTCTCACTGTAATCTCCTCGATATACTCCATCCCTCCCTATCACTGTAACCTCCTCCAAACACTCCAACCCTCCCTATCATTGTCACCTCCACCAAACACTCCAACCCTCCCTATCACTGTCACCTCCTCCAAACACTCCATCCCTCCCTATCACTGTCACCTCCTCCAAACACTCCAACCCTCCCTACCACTGTCACCTCCTCCAAACACTCCATCCCTCCCTATCACTGTCACCTCCACCAAACACTCCAACCCTCCCTATCACTGTCACCTCCTCCAACCACTCCAACACTCCCTACCACTGTCACTTCCTCCAGTCACTACAACCCTCCCTATCACTGTCACCTCCTCCAAACAACCCAACCCTCCCTACCACTGTCACCTCCTCCAACCACTCCAACCCTCCCTATCACTGTCACCTCCTCCAAACACTCCAACCCTCCCTATCACTGTCACCTCCTCCAAACACTCCAACCCTCCCTATCACTGTCACCTCCACCAAACACTCCAACCCTCCCTATCACTGTCACCTCCACCAAACACTCCAACCCTCCCTATCACTGTCACCTCCTCCACACACTCCAACCCTCCCTATCACTGGCACCTCCTCCAAACACTCCATCCCTCCCTATCACTGGCACCTCCTCCAGTAGCATCAACCCACCCTCTCACTGTAATCTCCTCAATATACTCCAACCCCACTATCACTGTCACCTCCTCCAGACACTCCAACCCTCCCTATCACTGTCACCTCCTCCAAACACTACAACCCTCCCTATCACTGTCACCTCCTCCAAACACTCCAACCCTCCCTATCAATGTCACCTCCTCCAAACACTCCAACCCTCCCTATCACTGTCACCTCCTCCAAACACTACAACCCTCCCTATCACTGTCACCTCCTCCAAACACTACAACCCTCCCTATCACTGTCACCTCCTCCAAACACTCCAACCCTCCCTATCAATGTCACCTCCTCCAAACACTCCAACCCTCTCTCTCACTGTCACCTACTCCAAACACTCCAACACTCCCTATCACTGTCACCTCCTCCAAACACTCCAACTTCCCTATCACTGTTACCTCCTCCAAACACTCCAACCCTCCCTATCACTGTCACCTCCTCCAAACACTCCAACCCTCCCTATCACTGTCACCTCCTCCAAACACTACAACCCTCCCTACAACTGTCACCTACTCCAACCCTCTCTATCACTCTCCACTCCTCCAGTAACATCAACCCTGCCTCTCACTGTCACCTCCTCCATATATTCCAACCCTCCCTATCACTGTCTCCTACTCCAACCACTCCAACCCTCCCTATCACTGTCACCTCCTCCAAACACTCCAACCCTCCCTATCACTGTCCACTCCTCCAGTAATATCAACCCTGCCTCTCACTGTAACCTCCTCCATATACTCCAACACTCCGTATCTCTGTCACCTCCTCGAATCACTCCATCCCTCCCTATCACTGTCACCTCCACCAAACACTCCAAGCCTCCCTATCACTGTCACCTCCTCCAGTAGCATCAACCCACCCTCTCACTGTAATCTCCTCAATATACTCCATCCCTCCCTATCACTGTCACCTCCTCCAGATACTCCATCCCCCCATGACTGTCACCTCCACCAAACACTCCAACCCTCCCTATCACTGTCACCTCCTCCAGTAGCATCAACCCTCCCTCTCACTGTAATCTCCTCAATATACTCCATCCCTCCCTATCACTGTCACCTCCTCCGGACACTCCATCCCTCCCTATCACTGTCACCTCCACCAAACACTCCAACCCTCCCTATCACTGTCACCTCCTCCAGACACTACAACCCTCCCTATCACTGTCACCTCCTCCAACCACTCCAACACTCCCTACCACTGTCACCTCCTCCAAACACTCCATCCCTCCCTATCACTGGCACCTCCTCCAGATACTCCATCCCCCCATGACTGTCACCTCCACCAAACACTCCAACCCTCCCTATTACTGTCACCTCCTCCAAACACTCCAACCCTCCCTATCACTGTCACCTCCTCCACACACTCCAACCCTCCCTATCACTGTCACCTCCTCCAAACACTCCAACCCTCCCTATCACTGTCACCTCCTCCAAACACTCCAACCCTCCCTATCACTGTCACCTCCAGCAAACACTCCAACCCTCCCTATCACTGTCACCTCCTCCAAACACTCCAACCCTCCCTATCACTGTCACCTACTCCAAACACTCCAACCCTCCCTATCACTGTCACCTCCTCCAGACACTCCAACTTCCCTATTACTGTTACCTCCTCCAAACACTCCAACCCTCCCTATCACTGTCACCTCCTCCAAACACTACAACCCTCCCTACAACTGTCACCTACTCCAACCCTCTCTATCACTGTCCAATCCTCCAGTAACATCAACCCTGCCTCTCACTGTCACCTCCTCCATATATTCCAACCCTCCCTATCACTGTCACCTACTCCAACCACTCCAACCCTCCCTATCACTGTCACCTCCTCCAAACACTCCAACCCTCCCTATCACTGTCCACTCCTCCAGTAATATCAACCCTCCCTCTCACTGTAACCTTCTCCATATACTCCAACACTCCATATCTCTGTCACCTCCTTGAATCACTCCATCCCTTCCTATCACTGGCACCTCCTCCAAACGCTCCAACCCTCCCTATCACTGTCACCTCCTCCGGACACTCAAACCCCACGATCACTGTCACCTCCTCCAACCCTCCCTATCACTGTCAGCTCCTCCAGTAGCATCAACCCACCCTCTCACTGTAACCTCCTCAATATACTCCAACCCTCCGTATCGCTGTCACCTCCTCGAATCACTCCAACCCTCCCGATCACTGTCACATCCTCCAGACACTGTAACCTTCCCTATCACTGTTGGCACCTCCAAACAGTCCAACCCTCCCAACCACTGTCACCTCCTCCAGAGACTCCAACCCTCCCTATCACTGTCACCTCCTGCAATCACTCCATCACTCCCTATAACTGTCACCTCCTCCAACAACTCCAACCTTCCTTATCACTGTCACCTCCTCCGGACACTCCAACCCCACTATCACTGTCACCTCCTCAAACATGCCAACCCTCCCTATCACTGTCACCTCCTCCAGACACTCCAACCCTCCCTATCACTGTCACCTCCTCCAAACACTCCAACCCTCCCTATCACTGTCACCTACTCCAAACACTCCAACCCTCCCTATCACTGTCACCTCCTCCAGACACTCCAACTTCCCTATCACTGTTACCTCCTCCAAACACTCCAACCCTCCCTATCACTGTCACCTCCTCCAAACTCTACAACCCTCCCTACAACTGTCACCTACTCCAACCCTCTCTATCACTCTCCACTCCTCCAGTAACATCAACCCTGCCTCTCACTGTCAACTCCTCCATATATTCCAACCCTCCCTATCACTGTCACCTACTCCAACCACTCCAACCCTCCCTATCACTGTCACCTCCTCCAAACACTCCAACCCTCCCTATCACTGTCCACTCCTCCAGTAATATCAACCCTCCCTCTCACTGTAACCTTCTCCATATACTCCAACACTCCATATCTCTGTCACCTCCTTGAATCACTCCATCCCTCCCTATCACTGGCACCTCCTCCAAACGCTCCAACCCTCCCTATCACTGTCACCTCCTCCGGACACTCAAACCCCACGATCACTGTCACCTCCTCCAACCCTCCCTATCACTGTCACCTCCTCCAGTAGCATCAACCCACCCTCTCACTGTAACCTCCTCAATATACTCCAACCCTCCGTATCGCTGTCACCTCCTCGAATCACTCCAACCCTCCCGATCACTGTCACATCCTCCAGACACTGTAACCTTCCCTATCACTGTTGGCACCTCCAAACAGTCCAACCCTCCCAACCACTGTCACCTCCTCCAGAGACTCCAACCCTCCCTATCACTGTCACCTCCTGCAATCACTCCATCACTCCCTATAACTGTCACCTCCTCCAACAACTCCAACCTTCCTTATCACTGTCACCTCCTCCGGACACTCCAACCCCACTATCACTGTCACCTCCTCAAACATGCCAACCCTCCCTATCACTGTCACCTCCTCCAGACACTCCAACCCTCCCTATCACTGTCACCTCCTCCAAACACTCCAACCCTCCCTATCACTGTCACCTCCTCCAAACACTCCAACTTCCCTATCACTGTTACCTCCTCCAAACACTCCAACCCTCCCTATCACTGTCACCTCCTCCAAACACTCCAACCCTCCCTATCACTGTCACCTCCTCCAAACACTACAACCCTCCCTACAACTGTCACCTACTCCAACCCTCTCTATCACTCTCCACTCCTCCAGTAACATCAACCCTGCCTCTCACTGTCACCTCCTCCATATATACCAACCCTCCCTATCACTGTCACCTCCGCCAAACCCTCCAACCCTCCCTATCACTGTCACCTCCTCCAGTAGCATCAACCCACCCTCTCACTGTAATCTCCTCAATATACTCCATCCCTCCCTATCACTGTCACCTCCTCCGGACACTCCAACCCTCCCTATCACTGTCACCTCCTCCAGTCACTCCAACCCTCCCTATCACTGTCACCTCCTCCAACAACTCCAACCCTCCCTATCACTGTCACCTCCTCTACACACTCCATCACTCCCTATCACTGTCACCTCTTCCAGACACTCCAATGCTCCCGATCACTGTCTCCTTCTCCCAACACTCGAACCGATTCTATCACTGTCACCTCCTCCACACACGCCAACCCTCCCTATCACTGTCACCTCCTCCAGACACTCCAACCTTCCCTATCACTGTCACCTCCTCCAAACACTCCAACCCTCCCTATCACTGTCACCTCCTCCAAACACTCCAACCCTCCCTATCACTGTCACCTCCTCCAAACACTCCAACCCTCCCTATCACTGTCACCTCCGCCAAACACTACAACCCTCCCTACAACTGTCACCTACTCCAACCCTCTCTATCACTCTCCACTCCTCCAGTAACATCAACCCTGCCTCTCACTGTCACCTCCTCCATATATTCCAACCCTCCCTATCACTGTCACCTCCTCCAAACACTCCAACCCTCCCTATCACTGTCCACTCCTCCAGTAATATCAACCCTCCCTCTCACTGTAACCTTCTCCATATACTCCAACACTCCATATCTCTGTCACCTCCTTGAATCACTCCATCCCTCCCTATCACTGGCACCTCCTCCAAACGCTCCAACCCTCCCTATCACTGTCACCTCCTCCGGACACTCAAACCCCACGATCACTGTCACCTCCTCCAACCCTCCCTATCACTGTCACCTCCTCCAGTAGCATCAACCCACCCTCTCACTGTAACCTCCTCAATATACTCCAACCCTCCGTATCGCTGTCACCTCCTCGAATCACTCCAACCCTCCCGATCACTGTCACATCCTCCAGACACTGTTACCTTCCCTATCACTGTTGGCACCTCCAAACAGTCCAACCCTCCCAACCACTGTCACCTCCTCCAGAGACTCCAAACCTCCCTATCACTGTCACCTCCTGCAATCACTCCATCACTCCCTATAACTGTCACCTCCTCCAACAACTCCAACCTTCCTTATCACTGTCACCTCCTCCGGACACTGCAACCCCACTATCACTGTCACCTCCTCAAACATGCCAACCCTCCCTTTCACTGTCACCTCCTCCAGACACTCCAACCCTCCCTATCACTGTCACCTCCTCCAAACACTCCAACCCTCCCTATCACTGTCACCTCCTCCAAACACTCCAACTTCCCTATCACTGTTACCTCCTCCAAACACTCCAACCCTCCCTATCACTGTCACCTCCTCCAAACAATCCAAACCTCCCTATCACTGTCACCTCCTCCAAACACTACAACCCTCCCTACAACTGTCACCTACTCCAACCCTCTCTATCACTCTCCACTCCTCCAGTAACATCACCCCTGCCTCTCACTGTCACCTCCTCCATATATACCAACCCTCCCTATCACTGTCACCTCCGCCAAACCCTCCAACCCTCCCTATCACTGTCACCTCCTCCAGTAGCATCAACCCACCCTCTCACTGTAATCTCCTCAATATACTCCATCCCTCCCTATCACTGTCACCTCCTCCGGACACTCCAACCCTCCCTATCACTGTCACCTCCTCCAGTCACTCCAACCCTCCCTATCACTGTCACCTCCTCCAACAATTCCAACCCTCCCTATCACTGTCACCTCCTCTACACACTCCATTACTCCCTATCACTGTCACCTCTTCCAGACACTCCAATCCTCCCGATCACTGTCTCCTTCTCCAAACACTCGAACCGATTCTATCACTGTCACCTCCTCCACACACGCCAACCCTCCCTATCACTGTCACCTCCTCCAGACACTCCAACCCTCCCTATCACTGTCACCTCCTCCAAACACTCCAACCCTCCCTATCACTGTCACCTCCTCCAAACACTCCAACCCTCCCTATCACTGTCACCTCCTCCAAACACTCCAACCCTCCCTATCACTGTCACCTCCTCCAAACACTACAACCCTCCCTACAACTGTCACCTACTCCAACCCTCTCTATCACTCTCCACTCCTCCAGTAACATCAACCCTGCCTCTCACTGTCACCTCCTCCATATATTCCAACCCTCCCTATCACTGTCACCTCCTCCAAACACTCCAACCCTCCCTATCACTGTCCACTCCTCCAGTAATATCAACCCTCCCTCTCACTGTAACCTTCTCCATATACTCCAACACTCCATATCTCTGTCACCTCCTTGAATCACTCCATCCCTCCCTATCACTGGCACCTCCTCCAAACGCTCCAACCCTCCCTATCACTGTCACCTCCTCCGGACACTCAAACCCCACGATCACTGTCACCTCCTCCAACCCTCCCTATCACTGTCACCTCCTCCAGTAGCATCAACCCACCCTCTCACTGTAACCTCCTCAATATACTCCAACCCTCCGTATCGCTGTCACCTCCTCGAATCACTCCAACCCTCCCTATCACTGTCACCTCCTCCAGACACTCCAACCCTCCCTATCACTGTCACCTCCTCCAAACACTCCAACCCTCCCTATCACTGTCACCTCCTCCAACCACTCCAACCCTCCCTATTACTGTCAGCCTCTCCAGTAACATCAACCCTCCCTCTCACTGTAACCTCCTCAATATACTCCAACCCTCCGTATCGCTGTCACCTCCTCAAATCACTCTCTCCCTCTCTATCACTGTCACTTCCTCCAAAAAGGCCAATCTTCCCTATCACTGTCACCTCCTCCAAATACTCCAACCCTCCCTTTCGCTGTCACCACCTCCAAACACTCCAACACTCCCTATCACTGTCACCTCCTCCAAATACTCCAACCCTCCCTTTCGCTGTCACCACCTCCAAACACTCCATCCCTCCCTATCACTGTCACCTCCTCCAACTACTCCAACCCTCCCTATCACTGTCACCTCCTCCAAACACTCCAACCCGCCCTACCATTGTCACTTCCTCCAGTCACTCCAACACTCCGTATCTCTGTCACCTCCTCGAATCACTCCATCCCTCCCTATCACTGTCACCTCCTCCAACCACTCCAACCCTCCCTAATACTGTCAGCTTTTCCAGTAACATCAACCCTCCCTCTCACTGTAACCTCCTCAATATACTCCAACCCTCCGTATTGCTGTCACCTCCTCGAATCACTCTATCCCTCTCTATCACTGTCACTTCCTCCAAAAAGGCCAATCTTCCCTATCACTGTCACCTCCTCCAAATACTCCAACCCTCCCTTTCGCTGTCACCACCTCCAAACACTCCAACACTCCCTATCACTGTCACCTCCTCCAAATACTCCAACCCTCCCTTTCGCTGTCACCACCTCCAAACACTCCATCCCTCCCTATCACTGTCACCTCCTCCAAACACTCCAACCCTCCCTATCACTGTCACCTCCTCCAAAAACTCTAAACCTCTCTATCACTGTCACCTCCTCCAAAAACTCTAAACCTCTCTATCACTGTCACCTCTTCCAGTCACTCTAAACCTTCCCTCCCAAACCTGCCTCTTCCTGTAGTTTGTTCAGTCATTCCAAACCACCCCATCCCGCCCTAATCTCTCCCCCCGTCTCCTGCCCCCCCGTCTCCTGCCCCCCGTCTCCTTTCCCCCCGTCTCCTTCCCCCCCCGTCTCCTTTCCCCCCCCGTCTCCTTTCCCCCCCGTCTCCTTTCCCCCCCGTCTCCTTTCCCCCCCCGTCTCCTTTCCCCCCCGTCTCCTTTCCCCCCCGTCTCCTTTCCCCCCCCGTCTCCTTCCCCCCCCGTCTCCTTTCCCCCCCCGTTCCTTCCCCCCCCGTCTCCTTCCCCCCCCCGTCTCCTTCCCCCCCCCGTCTCCTTCCCCCCCCCGTCTCCTTCCCCCCCCGCCTCCTTTCCCCCCCCCGTCTCCTTTCCCCCCCTGTCTCCTTCCCCCCCCCCGTCTCCTTCCCCCCCCGTTTCCTTCCCGCCCCGTTTCCTTTCTCCACCCCCGTCTCCTTCCCCCCCCCGTCTCCTTTCCCCCCCCGTCTCCACCCCCCCCGTCTCCTTCCCCCCCGTCTCCTTTCCCCCCCCGTCTCCCCCCCCCCGTCTCCTTCCCCCCCGTCTCCTTTCCCCCCCGTCTCCTTTCCCCCCCGTCTCCTTCCCCCCCGTCTCCTTCCCCCCCGTCTCCTTCCCCCCCCGTCTCCTTCCCCCCCCGTCTCCTTTCCCCCCCCGGCTCCTTTCCCCCCCGTCTCCTTTCCCCCCCCCGTCTCCTTTCCCCCGTCTCCTTCCCCCCGTCTCCTTTCCCCCCCGTCTCCTTTCCCCCCCCGTCTCCTTCCCCCCCGTCTCCTTTCCCCCCCCCGTCTCCTTTCCCCCCCCCGTCTCCTTTCCCCCCCCCGTCTCCTTTCCCCCCCCCGTCTCCTTTCCCCCCCCCGTCTCCTTTCCCCCCCCCGTCTCCTTCCCCCCCCAGTCTCCTTTCCCCCCCGTCTCCTTTCCCCCCCGTCTCCTTTCCCCCCCCGGCTCCTTTCCCCCCCGTCTCCTTTCCCCCCCCGTCTCCTTTCCCCCGTCTCCTTCCCCCCGTCTCCTTCCCCCCGTCTCCTTTCCCCCCCGTCTCCTTTCCCCCCCCGTCTCCTTCCCCCCCCGTCTCCTTTCCCCCCCCGTCTCCTTTCCCCCCCCCGTCTCCTTTCCCCCCCCCGTCTCCTTTCCCCCCCCGTCTCCTTTCCCCCCCCCGTCTCCTTTCCCCCCCCCGTCTCCTTTCCCCCCCCGTCTCCTTTCCCCCCCCGTCTCCTTTCCCCCCCCGTCTCCTTTCCCCCCCCCGTCTCCTTTCCCCCCCCGTCTCCTTTCCCCCCCCCGTCTCCTTTCCCCCCCCGTCTCCTTTCCCCCCCCGTCTCCTTTCCCCCCCGTCTCCTTTCCCCCCCCCGTCTCCTTTCCCCCCCCGTCTCCTTTCCCCACCCGTCTCCTTTCCCCCCCGTCTCCTTTCCCCCCGTCTCCTTTCCCCCCGTCTCCTTCCCCCCCGTCTCCTTCCCCCCCGTCTCCTTTCCCCCCCGTCTCCTTTCCCCCCCGTCTCCTTCCCCCCCGTCTCCTTCCCCCCCGTCTCCTTTCCCCCCCGTCTCCTTTCCCCCCCGTCTCCTTTCCCCCCCCCGTCTCCTTTCCCCCCCCGTCTCCTGCCCCCCGTCTCCTTTCCCCCCCCGTCTCCTTTTCCCCCCCCGTCTCCTTCCCCCCCCCGTCTCCTTCCCCCCCGTCTCCTTTCCCCCCCGTCTCCTTTCCCCCCCGTCTCCTTTCCCCCCCGTCTCCTTTCCCCCCCGTCTCCTTCCCCCCCGTCTCCTTCCCCCCCCGTCTCCTTCCCCCCCCGTCTCCTTCCCCCCCCCGTCTCCTTCCCCCCCCGTCTCCTTTCCCCCCCCGTCTCCTTTCCCCCCTGTCTCCTTTCCCCCCCGTCTCCTTTCCCCCCCGTCTCCTTTCCCCCCCGTCTCCTTTCCCCCCCCCCCGTCTCCTTCCCCCCCCCGTCTCCTTCCCCCCCCGTCTCCTTCCCCCCCCCCGTCTCCTTCCCCCCCCGTCTCCTTCCCCCCCCGTCTCCTTCCCCCCCCGTCTCCTTTCCCCCCCCCGTCTCCTTTCCCCCCCCGTCTCCTTTCTCCCCCGTCTCCTTTCTCCCCCGTCTCCTTTCTCCCCCGTCTCCTTTCTCCCCGTCTCCTTTCTCCCCCGTCTCCTTTCTCCCCCGTCTCTTTTCCCCCCCCGTCTCCTTCCCCCCCGTCTCTTTTTCCCCCCCGTCGTCTCCTGCCCCCCCGCTGTCTCCTCCCCCCCGTCTTTCCCCCCTCTCCCTCCCCATCACTTTCCCTCCCCCCTCGTCTTACCCCCCTTCGCCTTCCCACTCGCCTTGTCGTCTTCCCCCCGTCTCCTTCGCCCCCCCCGTCGCCTTCCCACCCCTGTAGCCGTCCCACCCCCGTCTCCTTCCTCCACCCCCGTCACCTTCCCCCCCATCGCCTTCCACCCCCCGTCGCCCCCCCCATTATCTGCCCCTCCCAATCATCCCCTCGCTCCCCATCATTCCTCAGCCTCCATTGTTCCCCCTTCCCCTAATTGTCCCCCCCATCATCACCCCTCCTCCCACCGTCTCCCCCGCCCCCATCGAACCCCCCCACCCCTCACCTGCCCCCTTCTGTCCCCACCCGTCCCCATCAGTCCCCAGCAGACCTCATCTGTTCAATTCAGTCCCCACCCAGTACCGTCCATCCCCGCCAGAACCCCTCTTTCCACACTCGTCCCCACCAGTCCCCACCAGTCCGCCTCTGTCACCATTAGTCATCATCTCACCACCAGTAGCCAACTGAATCATCGGTCCCCTCTGTCCCCATTGGTCCCCACCTGTCCCCATCAGAATCATCTGTCCCCACCTGTCCCCACCAGTTTCCACCTGTCCCCCTCTGTCCCCACCCGTCCCGACCCATTCCCATCAAATCCTGAGGGTTCTCCCTGAATATAACTGGAATAACCCGAACACTGAGATAACAACCAGAACCAGGTGAATGGGGAGGATTCTGCAGTGAGCATCTCCCTCGCCCCTGTCCCAATGTCAAAACACTCCCATGGTCACCCCCCTGCCCTGGTCAGTGTTATAATCCAGGACCAGAGCTCGGAATCAATGGGACCTTTGTTTTGGGATCAGGAATTTGCTTTCCCACCAAGACCCTCTTCCCCTCCCCCACCCCTCTCTGCCTTCCACAAGGACCGTTCCCTTTGACACTCCTTGGGTTTGTATCACTCTCACTCCCCAAACCCCCAGGTACCTTCCCCTGTCACTGGAAAAGATACAAACCCTGCTGTTGCACCCCCAGCCCCCTCAGCTCCATCCCGGGCCCCCAACCCCTTCTTCCAGGGGAGACAGAGGTTCACCTGCCTCTCCTCCAACCGTGTTTCCAGCATCAGGTGCTCCCGGTGTGGGCTTCTCTCCAATTGTGAAGACCCAATGGAAACTTAGGGAACGGTTCACTGAGCATCACACCGGGCCCAGAGGGGCTGACCAGACCCCCCAGTCACCGCCCAGTTCACTTCCCCCCCAACATGACCATCCTCGACCTCCTGCATTACCACAACAAACCACACCACAAATTGGAGGAACAACATCTCATCCCCCTCCTGGGAAACCTCCAGCCCAGAGGATTCAACACGGAGTCCTCCAATTTCAAGTAACCTCCTTCCCCTGCTCCCTCCCACCAACTGGATTCATTCCTCCCATTGTCCAACCAGGTGGGACCCTCTACCTGTCCTCACCCCCTTCGACCTCATTTCCCCCCACCCTGGCCTGTTCCACCCCTTCGTCCTCCCTCCCCCTCACCCTCCCTCCCCCTCCCACCCCATCCTCCCTCCCCCTCCCACCCCATCCTCCCTCCCCCTCCCACCCCATCCTTCCTCCCCCTCCCACCCCCCCTTCGTCCTCTCTCCCTCCTTGGTCTTCCCTCACTCTCGCTCTCCCTCCCCATCCTCCCATTCCCGCTACCTCCCTCCCCATTCCCTCTATCTCCCTCCCCACCCCCTCCCCACTCCCTCTACCTCTCTCCCCACCCCCTCCCTCTACCTCTCTCCCCACCCCCTCCCCACTCCCTCTACCTCCCTCCCCACCCCCTCCCCACTCCCTCTACCTCTCTCCCCACCCCCTCCCTCTACCTCTCTCCCGACCCCCTCCCCACTCCCTCTACCTCTCTCCCCACCCCCTCCCTCTACCTCTCTCCCCACCCCCTCCCCACTCCCTCTACCTCCCTCCCCACCCCCTCCCCACTCCCTCTACCTCTCTCCCCACCCCCTCCCTCTACCTCTCTCCCCACCCCCTCCCCACTCCCTCTACCTCCCTCCCCACCCCCTCCCCACTCCCTCTACCTCTCTCCCCACCCCCTCCCCACTCCCTCTACCTCCCTCCCCACTCCCTCCCTCCCCCTTCCTCCCTCTCCTATCGGTCCCTCTCTCCGTTGTTCCACTCCCTTTCCATTCTGTTTTATCATCCATCCGTCTTTCTCTGGCCTCCTCCCTCCTTGTTCCTGCCCTCTGAACGTCCCCCTACGTATATAAAAGCCCCTCTGTGTCCTATATACCCTCCTCATTGTCCTCCCCCAATACCCGTCCAGGGGGTACAGGAGCCTGTGGGGACTGACTGAGACCAGAATCCCTGACACCTCACAGTCCAGGAGGAGGATATTCAGCCCATCGTGTCTATCCCCCCTTCTATTAACTGCCCAGTGTCCTGCCCCCCTGGGATTTGCCCCTGAATGGCCCCTGACTGAGTCCCCGTTCTGGCAGAGACCGCTCCTCACTGATAGCCCACCGCCTCCCCACACAGTGAGCATGTGCAGACACTCACTGGCCTTTTAACTGACCGTGGATGGGCACAGCAAGATCCCACTCTCCAGCAATTTCATCACTTCTTCCTCCCCCCCACCCCCCTCCATGCCCCAATCTCACTCAAAGGGGTTTTACCTGACACCCCCTGCTCCCTAGTTTTCCATAAGGATTCCCCTTAATTATTTGCCCTCCCAAAGTTTTGTCCCCACCCCTGGATGTTATGTCTGTTCCTAATTTGGCAGCACTCCCTCCCCCACCCACCCCTTTATGTTGGGGGGACACAGTGAGTACGTGCAGACACTCAGTGACCTTTTGAGGGACTGCTTCACTGCCCCTCACTCCCTTAGACAGGGACTTTACATAAACCTCCCCCCCATCACATTTTCACTCTATTGTGCCGCCCCCCCCCCCCCCACCAATTATATTCCTGACCACAATTCCCAATACCCCCATGTTCAGTCTCTCCCCCACTTCGGGGGGGGATTTCCAGCCCATCCCCATTTATTTCCCTTTCCAATCCACACCCCCACCAAATATTGCCCCCCAATATTCTGTTCCCCCTACATTTACCATCCCCTTCCTCTGTAACCCCACAGCCCCCCATCTTCGGTTAATTTGTGACCCCACCCACAATTTTCCACCCCCCTGGAATTTTCCAGCCCCCCCTATTTTCCCCTCCTTCCCCAATCTAATTGCCCCTCTCCCCCGTGTACCTTCATTTACTCCCTACCCACCCCACTGTCCCCTCTGCCCATACTCCCCTATCTCTGTATAAAAGCCCCCTCTGTGTCTCCATTGTGTACAATTCCCCCACCCTCCCTCACCACCCCCACCCCTCACTGTGTCCCAGGCCCTGGGCTGGGGGGGGGGGGCACAGGGAGTATGTGCAGAGACTTACCGGCCATTCGACTGTGTGTGTCTTCATGCACAGCAAGATCCCAGTCCCCAGGCTTCCCCCTGCCCCACTCCACCCTGAGAAAGGGGCTTTATTTCCCCCCACACACACCCACAGTTTGGACAACAACAGGAGTCCCAGGGAACAGCAAGATCCCACTGTGTTAATGATATGTGCAATACCACATGATACTGAGTCCAAATCTCCCTTAGGGACAGGAGGACAGGGAGGGAGGGCTGGGGGCATACAGACAGATAGAGAGAGGGACAGAGACCGAGGTGGGGAGAGAACACAAACAAGATTAGGGACAGAGAAATGGAGACAGACACAGAGAGAGAGAAAATCCCAGGGTTGGCAGTGTGAGGGAGGGAGAGAGGGAGATGGAAGTTGATTAAATCAGAGCCAAGATCTTTTGAATCAAAAAACAAGAAAAACAAACAAAATCCCATCACTGAGTGACTTCCCAAAGCTCCCCCTGGTTTTAAACCCAGAGAATGGGAACAGATTTCACTGGGACCCAGGGGGTCAATGCTTTCTGACTGAGACCCCCAACCCCACCCCAAGGGTTTATATTCTCAGACTCGATGGAAGGGAGTTGGTCTCAGAGCCTGGATCTTGTCCCTCCCTCCGTGTTTAACCTGCCCCCTCCAGCTGCTTCTCTCCCTCTCTCCCTCCTTCCCTCACACTGTCTCTCTTTCTCCTTCACTCCTTCCCATCTGTTTCCCTCTCTCATTCTCTCTCTTCTCCCCCACCTCTCTCTCCCTGTCCCTATCCCCCTCTCCATCTCTCCGCTCAGCTTCCTCCTGTTCTCGAGAATGGATTGTTTTCTCTCTCTCTCTCTCTCTCTCTCTCTCTCTCTCTCTCTCTCTCTCTCTCTCTCTCTCTCTCTCTCTCTCTCTCTCTCTCTCTCTCTCTCTCTCTCCATTCCCCTCCGTTCTGATTGAAATGCCCTCCCCTCCCTCCCTCCCTCCCATTTAAAGTGTGTTCCCATCTCCCCGCCCTGTCCTGTAGACATTAGCCCCCTCACTATCACATTGTGGAGGGAGGGGGAGGAGAGGTGGGGCGGGGGGTGGTCTGGGCTGGGGAAAGGAGGGATGATACATCCCACCCACTATCAGACCATCAGCAAACGGAGCCCGGGCCCTTTGGACAGACTCCTGTGATGTGTAAGGGGCAACCTGCAGGCTGAGGGGCGCACAGCAAGATCCAACAGGAAGCTGGGTGTGGCATACCTGGGGTATTTCCTCATCTTTACCCCCTGCGAGAACTAGTGCCATCCCCCAGCAACAACCCCTCCCCATATCAACCACTCCACAAGCAAAATGCCCCCCATGTAATTTTCACACAGCAAGATCCCAATAATACCATCACTTTCCAAATCCAGTTTCTGATCATGAGTCTCTCTCTGTCTGTCTCTCCCTGCCTGGAATCCCACATCCTGTCCTCCACACCCCTCCCCATTAAAATGACGACAAGTCACAGGGTGGGCTATTGATGCACAGTGCAATCCCACAGGGTAGTCCCCTTTGTGCTCCAGAATGTGCTCAAATCCCACTTTACATCCGACAGGAGGCTGTGGATTTCTGTGTGTGGGACGGTTTTATTTGTTTGAAAAATCAACCAAAGAAAGACCGAGAGAGAGAGAGAGAGATCCCCTCCCAGATACCTGGGGAATTGGCGAACCTGTGTCTTTTCTGTGCGATTATCACATTTGGTCACCCTGGTTGCAACGTAGGCCACCCTGCAGGTAGTTTGAGACACAGCAAGATCCACATGTAGCATTATTCTGATATTAGAAGAAGTCTTTGGAGAAAGTTTCTCATTTAAGGTTTTACTTCCCTCCTTGGGGAGTCCTGTCTGTCAGATACTCACTGGGGATTGATGTGTTTGTGTCAAATCCCAGGGCCCCAGTTACTTTAACTCCAGGCTTCAAATCTGTTTAAAAATGACAGGGCTGCAATCTGACAGGAGCCAGTTACCCAGAGGCCCCTAAAACCCAGGGTCCCCCAGAGGAGATTAAACCTCGGGGTAAATTAACACACAACTCACGTGGGCCCCCACGGGGTGCAGCCTATCGACCAGGCCTCAGGCCTCAGGCCCGTGCTCCCCCTCTGGAGAAAGCTCTTGTTCAAAGGTCTCCTGATCCCAAAGTTTCTCTCTTTGAATCTTCAAGGGGCCAGCAACATCCCATGGGAGGAAAGAGACAGCATTCATTGAAAGGCAAAGGAGGAAAATTATTACAGAGCGATAGCACAGCAAGATCCCAGGTTTCCCCCTCTCTCTGTGACATAGACAATTTCCCAGCGACATCCAAACACAAACATATCGGGTGATGAGCTGAGTTTTCATTCCAAAGCTTTGGAGAAACTTTGAGATACCAGGTTACCTGATTAAAACACTCACTGCTTGCAATGACGGCATTGGGGCAGCTGGTGCACAGCAAGATCCCACATGCAACAATGCAGCAGCAGCTAATTACTCTGATCATTTCCCCCTCTGTGATGCTGCTTCAGTTTAATTATTTCCTGTCACCCCAGAATCAAACATTGCAGAATTTCACAATCTCAAAACACCTCTCCCTCTCTCTCCCCTTCTGTTTCCCCTGCTCTCTCAATTTTTCAAATCTCTCTCTCACTCTCTTTCTCTCACTGTTGTATTTTCTCACCCTACCCTCTCTGTAACCAATATTACTCTGACATTATGACAAGTCTTTAGAGAGTGTCACATCATTTGGGTTTTAATTCCCCCTCTCAGATCCTGGGGATGGACATAGAGTCAAAGAGATGTACAGAACGGAAACAGACCCTTCGGTCCAACCCGTCCATACCGACCAGATGTCCCAACCCAATCTAGTCCCACCTGCCATCACCCGGCCCATATCCCTCCAAACCCTTCCTATTCATATACCCATCCAAATGCCTCTTAAATGTTGCAATTGTACCAGCCTCCACCACATCCTCTGGCAGCTCATTCCATACACGTACCACCCTCTGCGTGAAATTGTTGCCCCTTAGGTCTCTTTTATATCTTTCCCCTCTCACCCTAAACCTATGCCCTCTAGTTTTGGACTCCCCGACCCCAGGGAAAATACTATGTCTATTTATCCTATCCATGCTCCTCATAATTTTGTAAACCTCTATAAGGTCATCCCTCAGCCTCCGATGCTCCAGGGAAAACAGCCCCAAGCCTGTTCAGCCTCTCCCTGTAGCTCAAATCTTCCAACTCTGGCAACATCCTTGTAAATCTTTCAACCCTTTCAAGTTTCACAACATCTTTCCGATTGGAAGGAGACCAGAACTGCACGCAATATTCCAACAGTGGCCTAACCAATGTCCTGTACAGCTGCAACATGACCTCCCAACTCCTGTACTCAATACTCTGACCAATAAAGGAAAGCATACCAAACACCTTCTTCACTATTCTACCTACCTGCGACTTCACTTTCAAGGAGGTATGCACCTGGACTCCAAGGTCTCTTTGTTCACCAACACTCCCTAGGACCTTACCATTAAGTGTATAAGTCCTGCTAAGATTTGCTTTCCCAAAATGTAGCGCCTCACATTTATCTGAATTAATCTCCATCTGCCACTTCTCAGCCCATTGGCCCATCTGGTCCAGATCCTGTTGTAATCTGAGGTAACCCTGTTCACTGTTCACTACACCTCCAATTTTGGTGTCATCTGCACTAACTGTACCTCTTATGCTCGCATCCAAATCATTTATGTAAATGACATACTTTAACACCAGGCTTCAAACCTGTTTAAAAATGACAGGGCCGCAATCTGACAGTAGCCAGTTAAGCAGAGGCCCCTAAAGCCCAGGAACCCCAGAGGAGATTAAACCTCGGGGTAAATAAACACACAATCCATGTCGGCCCCCACGGGGTGCAGCCTGTCGACCAGGCCTCAGGCCTCAGAACCACGTCTCCCTCTGGAGCTTGGCCACGGCTTCCCTCGGCCTGAACATTTTGGATCTTCACGTTGCAGCTTTCCCAACAAAAGTTCATCGGGATAAAAGAAGGAAAAGATTACTTGAAAGGGAATGTGAGAGCATTTTGAAGGCAAGTTACACAGCAAGATCCCAGGTTTAAAATCACCCCCGTCCATCCCCAATGTATTAATGTATCGAACACAGTCAGAAGTTAGGATGGAACATGGTGTGGGAGCAGATCTTCCCAGGGATTGGAGGAGGATAGTGAGGGAAAGGCATCAGATTCTTACACTCAGCAGTGAGCTGGGATCAATTGCCTTTTACTGAAAACATTTCCCAACTTGTATGTGCCTGGAGCTCCCTCCAGTCTGAAAGTCTCATTCATCTCTATCATGTCTCCTGTCTCTGACCCAATGGTATATTCATTCCCAGGATAGGGACAACATGGGGCTAGATACAGAGTAAATCTCCCTCCACACTGTCTGCATCGAATACTCCCAGCACATGTGCAGCATGGGGTTAGATACAGAGTATAGATCCCTCTGCACTGTTCCTATCAAACACACACAGGATCGGGACAGCATGGGGTTAGGTACAATGTTAGGCAGCATTGTAGACAGTGCAGATGGTACCTTAACATTACAAAGGGATATCGATAGATTGGGTGAATGGGCAAAGCTGTGTTAGATGGAGTTCAGTGTCAGCAAGTGTGTGGGTATCAGGTTGGAGTACAGAGAGGGAGGTTTACAAGAATGATCCTGGAGCTCAGGGATTACATTCTGAGGGGAGACTGGACAAATGAGGCCGTTTTCCTCCAGAATTGAGAAAGCTAAGGGGTGATCTGATCAAAGCCTTCAAGGAATAAACAGAATGAGACAGGATCAATCAAGATCAACGATTCCCACAGGTTGGAGATTCTAGACCAAGAGGGAACAGAGTCTGAGAATGAGGGCCCAGAGTGTTCAGGAGAGATGGTAGGAAGCACTTTGACACACACAGGGTGGGAGAGGTTTGGGACTCTCTTCCACAAACAGCAGTGGATGCTGGATCAGTCGTTCAGGTTAAATCAGAGAGAGATACATGTTTATTCAGTGAAGATATTGAGGGATATGGGCCAAAGGAAGGAATGTGGAGTTAGGCCACAGATTAGTCATGATCCCATTGAATGATGGAACAGGCTCGAGGGGCTGAATGGCCTCCTCCTGTTCCTATGTTCCAAAATAACGATCCTCCTGCACTTTCCCTATCAACCCCTCCCAGGGCAGGGACAGGATGGGGTTAGATACACAGTAAAGCTCCCTTTTCTGTATCACCATCAACCCTTCCCAGGGTAGGGTCGGAACAGGGTTAGATACAGAGTAAAGCTCCCCCTACACTGTCCCCATCAACCCATCCCAGGATTGTTTAATGGAGCTTTAATATTTGAAAATGCTTCTATTATTCTGTCATTCACTGTCCCTCAGTAACTGTGTGCGCGTTCGTGCGTGCATATGTGAGAGACTGAGAGAGAGAAACGGAGACAGAGACCAGGGCCCTGCATTACTGGGTCAGGTAGTGTTGTGGAGAAACTATAGAGAACCACCAGGAGACGCAGAGAGTTCTTCAAGAAATAAGTCTTTTATTTGCAAACAAAAAACTATGACACTGAGAAAGCAGATTCTCGAATGCCCCCGAACCTCAGGGTCCGTGGATTTTTATATCATTTTTGATCATGTTTCTGTGAGCTTGTCAGCATGACCAACTATCTTAATCAAAGTATCTCACTCCAGCTCCACAATAAACCAGTGATGTTAGTTCCCATTACCTCTTTAGTTGTACATTCTACTTGATGTTATTCTAATGTCATGATTAGATATTTATTGCGAACTCTGCTGCAGTGATCTTCCATTGCAGACTAACCTGTCATGATAGATATTTAGCTATTCCATCTATTACAATAGTCTCCTGTCTCAAGCTGACTCGACTAACTATTAGTTAGATATTTTAATGTCATGTCCCAAATATTTCCGGTCCCAATCCTGTCATAATAACACTTACCAGAGAAACTTGCTTTATTCCTAGTGTTATCTCATCTGGCCATAGTGACCCTTCAGCCTTAACCTTACTCTGCTAATGGGTGTCAGAATGTTCCACTATGGTTATCCCATCCTGCCCCTGCATTCCACAGACCACAGATTCCCAGTGGTCTTCATGCTTTAACCCTTCCTATGGTTTCATGGTCTTTATTTTCCATTGACCTCACTCCAACAACAATACCATTTATTAGTTAAACAGGATGGAAGACAGCATCAATTCTCAGGAAGTGTTTTACTGTTTCTGTTTTTGTTAAAACACTTGGGCGGTGTGCTGGCTCAGTCAGGAGACTGTCTGTGTGGTGTTTGCACATTCACCCTGTGTCTGCGTGGGTTTCCTCCGGGTGCTCCGGTTTCCTCCCACAGTCCAAAGATGTGTAGGTCAGGTGGATTGGTCATGCTCAATTGCCCGTAGTGTTCGGTACATTAGTCAGAGGGAAATTGGCCTGGGTGGGTTACTCTCCGGAGGGTCGGTGTGGATTGTTTCCACACTGTCGGGAATCTAATCTATTTATGACATAACATCATACATAGTAATCTGAGATTGACCAGGTTCTGAATTTATTGTTACAATGGTTAAAGACTGTCACCTATATGCCCATCTCTCGTCAACTGGTCTGTTGAATTTCCCTCATGTTTTGCTCGATATACCAAGTGGGAAGTTGCTCAGTGACATCTTAATTAGGTTACTCTGAAGTCCAAGCCCTCAAACAATAAAGTGCTCCTTTGAGATTAAATTTAAAGGTGTTTCTCTGCAAATGGCCAGACTCAAAATGATCACAGCAGATTCAGCCTTCACTTCACAGCAAAGTATCATCTTCCTTTAAATGGGAATATACATCATCTTAAAAGCTAAGGAAATAATTGTGACTTTAAATAAATACTTCCAGTAACTAACATAATCCAATAAATATTGATTCCTTTTGATATTTTTTACTGGAACTGTTAAGCTCAGACTATTATAAAGTTGTTTAAAACATAAGGAACTACAACTACATTAACATTGAAATGACTAATGTGGACTATTAGACCACTCACAACATTCTTAAGCAGGCAGCCCAGAGCATAACATTGCAGTTTGTTTCGATAAGTGTACAGTGAAAATTACCTGGAATAAAATAGCTCGGTTGCTGACTAGATTTTAAACAGGCACAATCATTACTCACAAAATTACACAAAGAACAAAGAACCCCTACAGAACCCCACCTATCCAGCTCGACGTAATTATGCTGTTCCGAGTACATCAGTTCCAATGTTAAACACCAGTATCAATGCTTCAAGTTGAAGTTGGAGGGCAGAAAAGAGAGTTTCTACACAACTCCCTGTTGAACTTTGCAAACCTGTTCAGCTTAGCTCAGCTAAAGAGCTGACCACTGCCCTTTGATTATGTCGGTGAGTTGTCAAGCACGATCACTTTGGCCTGAAGGCTCATCTGTTTACATGTAAACAAAAGGCCTCTTCAAATCCTTTTTATCTCTGTACCACACCAGACTGATCGGAACCTGCACCCCCCCCCCCCCCCCCCCCTCCACCTCCAACAAAAAATCAAGGACAGAGTCTCCTTGAGCCAAGGAACAGCTTTCAGATAAAAATGGACGAGTTTTGTGACACTAAAGAAAGTCCACATTTTTGTTTCAAATGCAATCCCACTGTCTCTGATTACAGATAGTAGCTTTAATTTGGACCCTTGCCAAGTCTAACCACAATCCTCCAATGTGTAGTCAGCAAACAATCAAACTGCAAGGTCTTGCTTCTTTCAGCAGAAGGACTGCAGTAGTTATTGGGGAGACAGACAGAGGAAGCCGAATCCAGACTGATTAATTCACCAGACTTGGTGCAGTTAATATACTGGTGCAATTATTTTCTGCTCACAACATTTAAAATTCAGTCCTCAGTTATAACTATGTGATCTTTGTTCAGTCTCATTCAACGATGCATGGTTTATCGCAGCTTCTCCCAAGAATTGGGATACAATGTCAGGACAATAAACTTTCCCAAAGTTATTAAGGTTCGAGGGAATGCAGTGAATTGTCACTTTGTTTCAGCACCTGTCAACACAAGTTGTCACCTGCTCCTTTTTCAAATGCACACACTTTTGTTCCACACACAAATCTCTTCACATCACCAAAATCATTTTTCTTGTTTCATATTATCTATTTTTTAAAAATATTACACATTCTGGACAAGATGGATTTTGGCCTGCATTGATGCAGCAATATTCTATAATTTAAAACCAGCTTTCAGGGGAATATCAATACTGGTTTGAACTCACACCAAGCATAGCACAATAGTGTCTGCTGTTCAAATTTTTTTTTAAATCCTGCGCTAACATGCCTCAGCAATGTGTAACTTTTCCACTGTCTTGTGGACTCTAGTGAGACCGTCAATCAAGGAGTATACAGTGGGATTTAGGTAAAGTATTGTTACTTCTGCAATCATAATTACTTGAGCAAGGTAAATACACTCACACCAGTGGAGAATTGTTTCAACCAAGAGCTGAGTTAACAAGAATGAAAATTATGTGAAGGAAATATATAATTGTTTTTGTATTATCTCAGATGTGCATACAAGAATGAAACATGCCTGTAAACAATGGGAGATGTTATAGACAAATAGATAAGGTGCTGTGAGGGTGGAGGTTAAGCCAGATATGCCTGTACAAACAGTAGTTCGAAGCATCTGTTTTGCACTTCTGTAAAAACAAAAACAAACCCCAATTATAGGGTCATAGAGCTCAATATGGATGAGGAATGGGAGGGAATGTTACAAGGGAAACAGATGGCAGTGAAGGAGGATATACCTAACAATGGGCCGCAGCAGGATGTGGTGAAATAGCCAAGCAAGACTTCTACTTTGTTATGTACAAGGCTGGATTCGGCAAGAGATAGACAACAGTAATGGGCACCGGGTTGGGAGGAGTGAATCCTATATAAGATATGGACTTGCTAAACTCTGGGTGCCTTACGGCAGGCACCACGCTTGCAAGTGTATCATAAACAATACTGATTGCTTCAGATCTTGTCTCTGACTGAAATTATTGAAGTGCATGAGCTTTGTTTCTCAAAATTGGGGGTTCATCCGGGATATTCTTCCATTGCTGGGGGGAGTGGCTGGCCCTGGACACTGGGAAGACATGTCCCGTTCCCGATTGAGGAGCGGTCTCGTGTCCCAGTTTGGTCCGCTCCCTTGGGTGACTGGTATGAATCCCACAAGAGAGACATCTGAATCAGACAGTGAACGGAGGTCGATAGAAAATACAGCAGAAAGGGGCAAGGCAACTCTGTGCACAGACCAAGGTAAGAAACCTGACTTTTAAGTATTGCCTTGGTGGCTGAGAAAAGGGGTATTTAATCGCTGAGGGACTGGCGAGGGTCCTGAGAAATGGAGGGTAGGCAGAGTAAGTCAAACTGTGACAAAGTAAAGGAAGAAAAAGTCCCTGCTAACATTCCTCCAGAAAGTCCGTTGGGGAGGATGTTGCGGGAATGGACAAGTAAGACTTGTACAAGGGAAAAAGATAAAAAGAAAATGATGAAATATTGTTGTTTATTATGGACCAAAGAACCAATCCTTCGTCCGGCTGTCTTCTGACCAAAGTATGGTTCGGACGAGGATTGGGCATATCAGTATTTAGATTTGTATGTGAATGAAAAACAACCTTTTAGTCAAGAAGAGGCGGACTATGCGTCTTGTTGGAAGGGCAGTTTGGGAATGATGGTAGTAAAGACAAAGGATTCCCCCTCTGCCCCACCTAGTCCCTGGGATCCTCTTGGCTGCTTCCCCCCGCTCCCCCCCCCGTACCATAAAATCAGATTAGGTAGAAATGGAGGAGGAGGAGGAGAGACAGATAGACGGGGACAGGGAACGGATGACCCACAAGAGGAGGAAGAAGGGGCGGTGGATGGGGATGTTTTTGTCCCAGACCCTCAATCCTCATCGAAAGAAAAGGAAGATAAAGTAGATGTTGAGGAGACCTCCGGAGGATCTAAACCAAAGCCTAGGGGAGGAAAACAAAAAAAGGGGAAGAACGTAAAGAGTTATCCCCTTCAGGAGGTACCAGTAGGGACAAAGAGATTGGTTTGTAAGTGCCCCCTTCACCAGTGGGGAGGTCAGAACATTTAAAAAGGAGATGAAGGTCATGGTTGAGGATCCGGTGGGGTTGTCTGAACAAATTGATCAATTCTTGGGGCCCAGTCTGTGTACATGGACTGAGTTAATGTCTATTTTGAATATCCTATTTACTGGGAAAGAAAGGGGACTTATTTGAGGAGCATCCGTTAAAATATGGGACAGGGAATATCCCACTGGGGATGGGGATGCTGGACAGGGAGAGGTGAAGTTTCCCCTCAGAGACCCCCAGTGGGAAAACCAAAACCCGGATCATAGAGAAGGAATGAGGGAATTGAAAGACCTGATTCTAAAAGGAATAAGAGAGGCAGTTCCAAAGTCGCAGAATTTGACTAAAGCCTTTGAAGTTAGACAGGAGAAAGATGAGACTCCCTCAGTTTTCTTGCAAAGATTATGAGACTCAATGCGGAAATATTCTGGAATGAACCCTGAGGACCCAGTGGCACAGGGTCTTTTGAAAGTACATTTTGTGACAAAGGCATGGCCAGACATACAGAGAAAGATACAGAAGATAGAAGGGTGGAGTGAAAAACCATGAGATGAATTGTTAAGAGAGGCACAGAAAGTGTTTGTAAAGAGAGAGGATGAGAGACAGAAACAGAAGGTGAAAATGATGGGAGCTACGGTTGGTGAGGTAGTTCAGAAAAGAATGGAACCAATAGTGAGCAACCGGAGCGGTGGGTGGCAGCAGGTAGGACAGAGAGGGAGAGGGAGAGGACAAGGGGGAGAGGGAGAGGGAGAGGGAGAGGGAGAGGGAGAGGACAAGGGGGAGAGGGAGAGGACAAGGGGGAGCATTTGATAGAGGGTTCGAACGACAGGGACAGAGATGGAGGTCTCCACAGGCAGGATGCTATTATTGTGGAAAGATAATAGTCACAAATGGTTTAGTGTGATAGATTTAAAGGATGCCTTTTGGGCTTGTCTCTTGGCGGAGGAAAGGAGGAATTTGTTTACCTTTGAGTGGGAAGATCCCAAGACAGGACGGAAACCGCAATACCGGTGGGCTGTGCACCCCCAGGAGTTTACGGTCTCCCTGAGTTTATTTAGCTAGCTGTTAGAACAAATATTAGAGAAATTTAGCAGCCCCAAGGGGACTACCCTGTTGCAGGATGTAGACGACCTCTTAGTAACAGGAAAAAGAAGAGAAAGAGTAGTAGAAGCCACTAACAAATTATTGAATTTCCTGGGTCAGCAGGGACTGAGGGTATCTAAGAACAAACTACAATATGTGGAGTGAGAAGTGAAATACTTGGGACATTTAGTTAGTGAGGGAAAGCGAAAGATAAGCCCGGAACAGATAGAGGGAATAGTGGGAATGCCACTGCCCAGGACTTAACGGGAGTTACGTACATTTTTGGGTCTAACGGGATATTGCAGATTGTGGATTGATTCCTATGGACAGAAGACTAAGAAATTATATCTCAAACTATTAGAGGGGGAACCAAAATGTCTAAGTTGGGATGATCGGGAAAAAGAACGAGTTGAGGAACTCAAAAGAGATCTGATCCATGCCCCCGAGTCAGCCTTACCTTCTCTAGATAAACCTTTCCACCTCTTTGTTACCGTAGATAAGGGAGCGGCTCTGGGAGTATTGACCCAGAGGTGGGGAGGAATGAGACAACCAGGAGCATATCTTTCGAAGCTATTGGATCCAGTATCCCGGGGGTGGCCTGAGTGTGTGCAGGCTGTGGCTGCCACTGCACTGTTGGTGGGGGAAAGCAGGAAGCTTACACTTGGGGGAGCCCTAATAGTAAGCACTCCACACCAAGTGAGAACGATCCTAAACCAAAAAGCTGGGCGATGGTTGGCAGACTCGCGGATTCTGAAATATGAGGCAATATTAATAGAAAAGGATGATCTAGTGTTGGTCACGGACAATTCTTTAAATCCAGCTGCCTTTCTTTGGAAAGGGGAAGGAGAATCTCCTTAGAATCCAGGGCACGACTGCCTTGACATTATAGAATACCAAACTAAGGTCCGCATGGACCTGAGAGATGTTCCACTTCATGCAGGAGCCCAACAATTTATAGACAGATCATCCCGGGTGACTGAAGGGAAAAGACATAATGGGTATGCAGTCGTAGACGGGATGGAAGGTAGTGTGGTGGAGGCAGGAAGGTTGCCAAATGGGTGGTCAGCTCAGACCTGCGAACTCTATGCATTGGAAAGAGCCCTTAGGGCGTTAGAAAATAAAGAGGGAACAGTATACACTGACTCTAAATATGTATTTGGTGTTGGCACGTTCGGAAAGATATGGCAGGAAAGAGGACTGATCAATACCCGGGGGAAAGAATTAGTACACGAGGAGTTGATTAAACGGGTCTTGGAGTCCCTATTACTCCCCCGAGAAATAGCAGTAGTGCATGTAAATGGTCATCAGAAAGGAAATGAACCTGAAGTTAGGGGAAATAGATTAGCCGATGAAGTGGCTAAGGAAGCAGCCCTGAACCCACAAGAAGTGGTGATCCATTCCCTAATACCTACTGTCCCAGGTCCTAGGGAAGCTCCAATATTTACTGAAAGAGAGGAAAATAATTGAGAGATTTAGGGGCTGTAAAAACAGCAGATGGGCATTGGAGGTTACCTGATGGAAGGGAAATGTTAAACAAAATGATGATGGGAGAGATTATGGCTGTCCTACATCAAGGCAGGCATTGGGGAGTACAAGCAATGTGTGATTTAGTTCTTAGGGAATATGGATGTAAAGGAATATATACAATTGTTAAACAAATATGTGAGGGATGTATAATATGCAGAAAGGTAAATCAGAAAGTCTTGAGAAAACAGACCCCAGGAGGAAGAGACCCAGGATTGAGATCCTTCCAGAGTATACAAGTAGATTATACTGAACTCCCCAGAGTAGGGAGACTAAAGTATATGTTGGTTATAGTAGATCATCGATCTGGTTGGGTTGAGGCATACTCCCGAGCTACTGCCACTGCGAGTGGGGTGTCTAAAACAATATTAGAGCACATAATTCCCCGATATGGGCTAGTGAACCATATAGATTCTGACCAAGGAACTTATTTTACCTCTAAAGTGTCACAGGGGGTAATGAAAGGGTTGGGAATTTCCTGGGAGTTCCATACTCAATGGCACCCGCCATCATCAGGAAGGGTTGAGAGAATGAACCAAACACTCAAACGACAGCTCGCTAAACTGATAATAGAAACCAGACTCCCTTGGATCAAATGTTTACCTATAGCTCTCTTGTGAGTACGAACAGCCCCAAGGAAAGATTTGGGACTATCCCCCTATGAAATCTTATTTGGATTGCCTTATCTGGGAACAAATGGAGAATTGCCACTTCCCGAAACTAAAGACTTGTTCTTAAAGAAGTATATACTGGGTTTGTCCTCCTCTTTGTCTTTCCTCAGGGAACAGGGTTTATTGGCACAGACTCCACCCCTTGAATTCACCGTTCATCCCATCCGGGCGGGAGATTGGGTCTCAGTAAAATCATGGACAGAGACTAAATTACAGCCGGACTGGGAAGGGCCGTACCAGGCTCTTTTGACGACCGAAACGTTAATAAGGATGGTGGGGGAAAGGCTGGACTCACTACACTCGGATCAAAGGGCCAGTGGAAGCTGCAGTTGAGGAAGAAGTCTGGACAGTCAAATCAACGCAAGACCCACTGAAACTCAGACTAAAGAGACTTTGAGTAACTGATTATACAGTGGCGATGTGAGCGCGGGATTATTTCTGTAAGATTGTATATTAAGTCGTTTTGTGCTTCCCCATCATGTTTAGAATGCTGGAGATGCTTAGAGTTATGATGCTAGCTCTCTTCGTATTGGGATTTTGTCAAACACCATTTTCATATGTATTATTAACAGTCCCTGAGTCTGATAATCCACAAGTAATAGACGCTGATGTATGCAGCTTAAATTGTGGGGATGTAGATAATCAGACACAGTCCCACAGCTCTGAGATACATCTTAATCCTATGGGGATGGCCTTGGGGATGGTACTTGGTATAATGGTCTCGTCACAGTACACCGGGCCCCCGTCCGACCAGCTCTCGATTGTCCTGATAAAAAGTGTAACCCAATATACTTAATGATAAAAAAAAACACATGGCACAGAGCAATTCTGGGGGTGGGGGGTAGGGAGGGCACCTATGAGATACAATTAAATGAAACATTTGGGATAGAAATGAAAGCAAATGGGAAGGATTTCTTGGGCTGTTGTTTTTGAATTAGCGTAGGACAGGGAAAACGGGCAGAACTACTGCGTCACCCCTCCCAATGACCCTAAAGTAGTAAAAATTACACAGGAAAAGGACTTAAAACAGACCATCGAAATAGAAACTGGGTACGGGGTTGAATGGGTAAAGTATCCTGTAAAAAGTCTGAACAAGACCAATTGTTATGTATGTGCCTCTGGTCGGACAGTGACCCAGGGGGTTCCCTTTCCACTCGGGTGGAAGGGAGACAGGAAGGGCATGGAATGTATGATAGCCCTGTATCAGGATGAGACTGCATGGAATGATCGGAACTGTACCTCCCTATCTCTGATGTTCCCTCCCTTGGAGAAGAAAGACTCAAAACCCCCACCCCCCCACGTTTCCAGCCACAGTCGGAAATCACACGTGGTGTGTGTGTAGACGAGGTACAAATCGGTCTGGAGACTTGGGGGGAGCTGAAATTATGTACAGAGACTAAGAATGTCACCGAAACGGAGAAGGGAGGGAACTACTCAGCACTGAAGGTTCCACGAGCGGATCTGTGGTGGGACTGTGGAGGCAAAATATAGAGACCCACCCTCCCTCTGGATTGGAGAGGGATATGTGGAATTGTACAGTTGGCAATTCCATTTACCCTGGCATTTGAGAAGGAAAAGCTAGTAGGGAAAAAGAGAAGGGGTAAGAGATCACTGTTAGACACTTCTTTCAATGACAGGATTTATCTCGATTCTGTAGGAGTCCCTGGGGCGGGGGGGTACCTGATGAATTCAAGGCTCGTAACCAGATTGCAGCAGGCTTTGAGTCAGCTCTCTTCTGGTGGGTAACAATTAATAAAAATATAGATTGGATAAATTACATTTTCTATAATCAACAGTGATTTATAAATTATACAAGAGATGTGGTTAAAGGAATATCAGACCAGCTTGATGTGACAAGTGGGATGGCATGGGAAAATAGAATGGCCCTTGAGATGATTCTAGCGGGAAAAGGGGGTGTGTGTGTGATGTTAGGAGGAAGCTGGTGCACCTTTATTCCTAATAACACTGCACCTGATGGTTCAATCACTCGGGCCTTAAGGGGATTGACTCCCTTAGCAGATGAACAGGCTGAGAATTCGGGAGTAGACACATCTCTCACGGGATGGCTTGAATCCTGGTTTGGAAAATGGAAGGGGGGTGGTGGTTTCGATCCTTCCTTCCCTGACAGTAGTAGCCGGGGTGTTGGTAGCCACTGGCTGTTGTATCATACCCTGTATACGAGGACTCACCCAAAGACTGATTGAGACAGCCTTAATGAAACAGATGCCCCTAAAAGGGAATCAGGCAGGGGAACTTTATCGACTAAATAATGAGGGGATGAGTGAGACCAAGATGGATGAAATCTCCGGAATGATGCTTGTGAATTTCGGGGGCGATGCTTAAAAGAAAAATTGCAGAAGGTAACAAATGGTAATTAAAGAAAATGGGGAAATTGTGGGATGTGGGAAAACTAGTGTTACTTCTGCAATTCCATTTACTTGTACAAGGCAAAAAAAACTCACACCAGTGTGTAATTGTTTTAGCCAAGAGCTGAGTCAACAAGAATGGAAACGATGTGGAGGAAATACATAATTGTTTTTGTATTAGCTAAAATTGTATGCAAGAATGAAACGTGACTGCAAAACAATGGTAGATATTACAGGCGAATAGATAAGATGCTGTGAGGAGAGGAAGTTCAGCTAGGTACGCCTGTACAAACAGGAGATATAAACATCTGTTTCCCACTTTTACAGAGACACAGGAACAAACCCCAATTAAAAGGGTCATAGGGATCAGGGGAAGGTACAGATGGAGGGAGTAGATAATGGTGAAGAAAGAATATGCCGAACAATGACCTACAGCAGGATGAGGTCAAATGGCCTTGTGAGGCCAGAAATAAGCGTTTTGTCACAGACAAGGCCGGATAAGGCAAGAGATAAACAGGGGTAATGGGGGTCGGTCTAAGGGAAGTGGACGATGTAAACAGGGGAGGAGCAATGAAAAACAAAAGAAACCAAATTATATAAATATTGTGTATGAATTGAATTTGGGGTGTGTATGTCCCTTGCCTTGTAGACACTGGACATCACACCCTCTTGCAAGAGTAAAATAAAGGACACTACTGATTCAGATTTTGTCTCGGACTGCAATTATTGAAGTGTGTGAGCTTTGTTTCTCATAGTTCCAGACCCTAACCCCTGGATTAATCCAACCTATCCCACTCTCTCAGACACTGTATTCCAGACCCTAACCACTGGATTAACCCGGCCAACCCCACATTCTCTGACACTGTATTCCAGACACTAAACCCTGGATTAATCCAACCTATCCCACTCTCTCAGGCACTGTCTTCTCAAACCTAACCATTGGATTAATCCAGCACACCCACACTCGCAGACACCGCATTCCAGAACCTACGTCCTGGATTAATCCGGCCTATCCCAAACATTCTCGGACACTGTGTTCTAGACCCTAATCCCTGGATTAATCCGAACAATCCCACACTCTCAGACATTGTGTTCCAGAACGTAACTCGTTGATAGAATGGGCCAATCCTACACTCTCAGACACTGTGTTCCAGACCCTAGCCCCTGGATTAATCCGGCCTATCCCACACTCTCAGACACTGTGTTCCAGACCCTAACCCCTGGATTAATCCGACCAAATCCACATTCTCAAGCACTATGTTCCAGATCCTAACACCTGGATTAATCCGACCTATCCCACTCTCTCAGGAACTGTGTTCCAGTCCCTAACTCATGGATTAGTCCGACCTATCCCACTCTCTCAGGAACTGTGTTCCAGTCCCTAACTCATGGATTAGTCCGGCCTATCCCACTCTCTCAGGCACTGTGTTCCAGACTCTATTCCCTGTATTAATCCTGCCTATCCTACTCTCTCAGGCACTTTGTTGCAGACACTAAACTCTGGATTAATCTGGCCTATCCAACAATGTCAGACACTCTGTTCCAGTCCCTAACCCCTGGATTAATCCAGCCTATCCAACTCTCTCAGGCACTGTGTTCCAGACCCTAACCACTGGATTGACCCTGCCTATCCCACACCCTCGGGCACTGTGTACTGACCCTAACCCCTGGATTAATTTAGCCTAACCCACACTCTCTAAAAGTGTATTCCAGACAACAAACCCTGGATTAATCCGACCTATCCTACTCTCTCAAGCACTGCTTTCCAGACCCTAAATCCTGGAATATTCCGGCCTATCCCACACTCACACACTGTGTTCCAGACCCTAACGCATGGATTAATCCAGTCTATCCCATAAACTCAGACATTGTATTCCAGACCCTAACCCATGGATTGACCCGACCTCCCCAAACTCTCTGACACTGTGTTCCCGACCCTAACCCATGGATTGACCCGGCCTCCCCAAACTCTCTGACACTGTGTTCCAGACCCTAACCCATGGATTAATCCCGCCTATTCCACACTCTCAGATACTGTATTCCAGAGCCTAGCCCTTGGATAAATCTGGCCTATCCCACACCCTCAGACCCGTGTTCCAGACACTAATCCCTGGATTATTCCGACCTACGCCACTCTCACAAGTACTATAATCCAGACACAAACCCCTGGATTAATCCGGCCTAGCCCACATTCTCAGGCACTGTGTTCCCGACCCTAACCCCGGATTAATCTGGCCTATCCCACACTCTCAGGCACAGTGTTCCAGACCCTATTTCCTGTATTAATCCGACCTATCCCACTCTCTCAGACACTGTTTTCCAGAACCTAACCCTTGGATTAATCCGGCCTATCCCACTCTCTCAGGCACTGTGTTCCAGATTCTAACCCCTTGATTAATCCGACCAATCACACACTCTCAGACATTTTGTTCCAGAATGTAAACCCTGGATTGACCGGGCCTATCCCACACTCTCAGACATTGTATTCCAGACCCTAACCCCTGGATTAATCTGGCCTATCCCACTCTCTCAGACACTGTGTTCTAGGACCTAACCCCTGGATTAATCTGGCCTATCACACACTGTCAGACACTGTTCCAGACCCTAACCCCTGGATTGACCCGGCCTCCAACACACTCTTAGACACTGTGTTTCAGATCTAATCCCTGGATTCTCCGGCCTCCCCCAGACTCTCAGGCACTGTGTTCGAGACCCTAAACCCAGGATTAATCCAGCCCATTCCACACTCTGATGCACTGTGATGCAGACCCTAACCCCTGGATTAATCCGGCCTATCCCACACTCTCAGACACTGTGTTCCAGACCCTAACCCCTGGATTATTCCGGCCTATCCCACACTCCCAGGTACTTTGTTCCAGACTCTAACCCCGGGATTGAATCGGCCTTCTCCACACTTTCCGGAACTCTGTACCAGACCCTAACCCCTGGATTAATCCTGCCTATCCTACTCCCGCACTGTATTCCAGACCCAAACCGCTGGATTAATCCGGCCTATCCCACGCTCTCGGACACTGTGTTCCAGACCGTAACCCCTGGATTAATCCGACCTATCCTACTCCCGCACTGTGTTGCAGACCCTAACCCCTGGATTGACCCGGCCTATCCTACACTCTCAGACACTGTGTTCCAGACCGTAACCCCTGGATTAATCCGGCCTATCCCACTCTCTCAGACACTGTGTTCCAGACGTTAACTCCTGCATTAATCCGGCCTATCCCACTCTCTCAGACACTGTTTTCCAGACCCTAACCCCTGGATAGACCCGGTGTCCCCACACTCTCAGGCACTGAATTCCAGACCCTAACTCCTGCATTAATCCAGCCTATCCCACACTCTCAAACGTTGTGTCCCAGACCTTCACACCTGGATTAATCCGGCCTATCCCTCACGCTCATACACTGTATTCCAGACCCCAACCCATGGATTAATCCAGTCAATACACACTCTCAGGCACTGTGTTTCAGACACTAACCCCTGGATTAATCCGACCTATCCCACTCTCTTAAGCACTGCATTCCAGACCCTAACTCCTGGAATATTCCGGTCTATCCCACACTCACACACTGTGTTCCAGACCCTAACCCCTGGATTAATCTGGTCTATCCCATAAACTCAGAAAATGTATTCCAGACCCTAACCCCTGGATTGACTCGACCACCCCAAACTCTCTGACACTGTGTTCCAGATCCTAACCCCTGGATTAATCCAGTCAATACACACTCTCAGGCACTGTGTTTCAGACACTAACCCCTGGATTAATCCGACCTATCCCACTCTCTCAAGCACTGCATTCCAGACCCTAACACCTGGATTATTACGGCCTCCCCAAACTCTCATGCACTTTGTTCCAGACCCTAATCCCTGGATTAATCCGGCGTACCCACACTCTCAGACACCCTGTGTTCCAGACTCTAACCCCTGGATTAATCCGGCCCATCCCACACTCCTAAATAATTTGTTCCAGACTCTAAACCCGGGATTGAATCGGCCTTCCCCACACGTTCCGGCACTTTGTACCAGACCCTAATCCCTGGATTAATCCGGCCTATCCTACTCCCGCAGACACTGAATTCCAGACCCACACTGCTGGATTCATCCAGCCTATCCCACACTCTCAGACACTGTGTTCCAGACCCTAATCCCTGGATTAATCCGGCCTATCCTACTCCCGCAGACACTGAATTCCAGACCCACACTGCTGGATTCATCCAGCCTATCCCATACTCTCTGACACTGTGTTTCAGACCCTAACCCCTGGATTGACCTGGCCTATCCCATACTCTCAGGCACAGTGTTCCAGACCGTAACTCCTGCATTAATTCAGTCTATCCCACACTCTCAAATGCTGTGTCCCAGACCTCAACACCTGGATTAATCCGACCGATCCCACACTCTCAGAAATTGTGTTCCAGATCCTAACCCCTGGATAGACCGTGCCTATCCTACACTCTCAGACACTGTGTTCCAGGCCCTAACCCCTGGATTAATCCGGCCTCTCCCACACTCTCAGGTTCTTTGTTCCAGACCCTAATCCCTGGAATCTTCCGGCCTACCCCACACTCTCAGACACTGTGTTCCAGACCCGAACCTATGGATTATTCCGGCCCATCCCACAATCTCAGACACTGTGTTAGACACTAACCCCTGGACTATTCCGGCCAACTCCACACCCTCAGCCACTGTGTTCCAGACACTAACCCCTGGATTGTTCCGGCCTATCCCACACCCTCAGCCACTGTGTTCCATACGCGAACCCATGCATTAATCCGGCCTATCCCACACTTACCAGCACTTTGGTCCAGACCCTAAGCCCTGGATTATTCCGGCCTATCCCACACTCTCAGGCACTTTGTTCCAGATCCTAACCCCTGGATTAGTCCGGCCAATCCCTCACTCTCAGACACTGTGTTCCACACCGTAATGCATGGATTAATCCGGCCTAACCCACACTCCCAGATACTTTATTCCAGTCTCTAACACAGGGATTCACCCGGCCACACCAAACTCTCTGACACTGTGTTCGAGACCCTAAATTCTGGATTGAACCGGCCATCAGTTCATCTCTTGGATCATCTCCTCGAGCCTGTGTGAGTTAGATTGTCAGAGTGGGGTCAGTCTGCTCTTCCCTGGGTGTGTTACATTGACAGAGTGGGGTCAGTCTGCTCTTCCTTGGGTGTGTTACATTGACAGAGTGGGGTCAGTCTGCTCTTCCCTGGGTGTGTTACATTGACAAAGTGGGGTCAGTCTGCTCTTCCCTGGGTGTGTTACATCGACAGAGTGACGTCAGTCTGATCTTCACTGGGTGTGTTACATTGACAGAGTGAGGTCAGTCTGATCTTCCCTGGATGTGTTACATTGACAGAGTGGGGTCAGTCAGCCCTTCCCTGGGTGGGCTACATTGACAGAGTGGGGTCAGTGTGCTCTTCCCTGGGTGGGCTACATTGACAGAGTGGGGTCCGTCTGCTCTTCCCTGGGTGTGTTACATTGACAGAGTGGGGTCAGTCTGCTCTTATCTGGGTGTGTTACATTGACAGAGTGGGGTCCGTCTGTTCTTCCCTATGTGTGTTACATTGACAGAGTGGGGTCAGTCTGCTCTTCCCTTGGTGTGTTACATTGACAGAGTGGGGTCAGTCTGCTCTTCCCTGGGTGTGTTACATTGACAGAGTGGGGCAGTCTGCTCTTCCATGGGTATGTTACACTGACAGAGTTTGGTCAGTCTGCTCTTTTTTGGGTGTAGTGACATTGACAGAGTGGGGTCAGTCTGCTCTTCCATGGGTGTGTTACATTGACAGAGTGGGGTCAGTCTGCTCTTCCCTGGGTGTGTTACATTAACAGAGTGGGGTCTATCTGCTCTTCCTTGTGTGGGTTACATTGACAGAGTGGGGTCAGTCTGCTCTTCCCTGGGTGTGTTACTTTGACAGAGTGGGGTCTATCTGCTCTTCCTTGTGTGGGTTACATTGACAGAGTGGGTTCAGTCTGCTCTTCCCTGGGTGTGTTACTTTGACAGAGTGGGGTATGTCTGTTCTTGCCTTGGTGTGTTACATTGACAGAGTGAGTTCATTCTGCTCTTCCCTGGTTGGGTTACATTAACAGACTTGGGTCAGACTGCTCAACCCTGGGTGGGTTACATTGGCAGAGTGAGGTCTGTCTTCTCTTCCCTGGGTGTGTTACATTGAAAGAGTGAGGTCATTCTGCGATTCCCTGGGTGTGTTACATTGACAGAGTGGGGTCAGTCTGCTCTTCCCTGGGTGTGTTACATTGTCAGAGTGGGGTCAGTCTGCGCTTCCCTCGGTGTGTTACATTGACAGAGTGGGGTCAGTCTGCTCTTCCCTGGGTGTGTTACATTGACAGAGTGGGGTCATTCTGCTCTTCCCTGGGTGTGTTACATTGACACAGTGGGGTCAGTCTGCTCTTTCCTAGTAGTGTTACATTGACAGAGTGGGGTCAGTCTGCTCTTCCCTGGGTGTGTTACATTGACAGATTGGGGTCAGTCTGCTCTTCCCTGGGTGTGTTCCATTGACAGAGTGGGGTCAGTCTGCTCTTCCCTGGATGTGTTACATTGACAGAGTGGGGTCAGTCTGCACTTTCCTGGCTGGGTTACGTTGACAGAGTGGGGTCAGTGTGCGCTTCCCTGGGTGTGTTACATTGACAGAGTGGGGTCGGTCTGCTCTTCCCTGGGTGTGTTACATTGACAGAGGGGGGTCAGTCTGCCCTTCCCTGGGTGTGTTACATTGACAGATTGGGGTCAGTCTGCTCTTCCCTGGGTGTGTTACATTGACAGAGTGAGGTCAGTCTGCTCTTCCCTGCGTCTGTTACATTGACAGAGTGGGGTCAGTCTGCACTTCCCTGTGTGTGTTACATTGACAGAGTGTGCTCAGTCTGCTCTTCCCTGGGGGTGTTAAATTGACAGAGTGGGGTCAGTCTGCTCTTCCCTGGGGGTGTTACATTGAAAGAGTGGGGTCAGTCTGCTCTTCCCTGGGGGTGTTAAATTGACAGAGTGAGGTCAGTCTGCTCTTCACTGGGTGTGTTACATTGACAGAGTGGTGTCAGTCTGCTCTTCCCTGGGTGTGTTACTTTGATAGAATGGGGTCAGTCTGCTCTTCCTGGGGTGTGTTATATTGACAGAGTTGGGTCAGTCTGCTCTTCTCTGGGGGTGTTACATCGACAGAGCGGGGTCAGTCTGCTCTTGCCTGGGGGTGTTGTATTGAAAGAGTGTGGCAAGTCTGCTATTCCCTGGGTGTGTTGTATTGACAGAGTGGGGTCAGTCTGTTATACCCTGGGTGTGTTACATTGACAGAGTGGCGTCAGTCTGCTCTTCCCTGTGTGTGTTACATTGACAGAGTGGGGTCAGTCTGCTCTTTCCTGGGTGGGTTACAGTGACAGAGTGGGGTCAGTGTGCTCAAACCTGGGTCTGTTACATTGACAGAGTGGGGTCAGGCTGCTCTTTACAGGTTGTGTTACATTGACAGAGTTAGGTTGGTCTGCCCTTCCCTGTGTGTGTTACGTTGACAGAGTGGGGTCAGTGTGCTCAAACCTGGGTGCGTTAAATTGACAAAGTGGGCTCAATCAGCTCTTCCCTGTGTGTGTTACATTGACAGAGTGGGGTCAGTCTGCTCTTTACAGGGTGTGTTACATTGACATAGTGGGGTCAGTCTGTTCTTCCATGGGTGTGTTACATTGACAGAGTTGTGTCAGTCTGTTCTTCCCTGGGTGTGTTACATTGACAGAGTGGGGTCAGTCTGCTCTTCCCTGTGTGTGTTAGATTGACAGAATGGGGTCAGTCTGCCCTTCCCTGGATTTGTTACATTGACAGTGTGGGCTCAGTCTGCACTTCCCTGTGGGTGTTACATTGAAAGAGTGGGGTCAGTCTGCTCTTTAATCGGGGTGTTAAATTAACAGAATGGGGTCAGTCTGCGCTTCCCTGGGTGTGTTACATTGTCAGAGTGGGGTCGGTCTGCCCTTCCCTGTGTGTTTTACATTGACAGAGTGGGGTCAGTCTGCTCTTTACAGAGTGTGGTACATTGACAGAGTGGGGTCAGTCTGTTCTTCCCTAAGTGTGTTACATTGACAGAGTTGGGTCCGTCTGCTCTTCCCTGGGTGTGTTCCATTGACAGAGTGAGGTCTGTTTGCTTTTCCCTGGGAAGGTTACATTGACCGAGTGGGGTCAGTCTGCTCTTAACTGAGTGGGTTACATTGACAGAGTTGGGTCAGTCTGCTCTTCCCTGTGTGTGTTACATTGACAGAGTGGGGTCAGTCTGCTCTTTCATGGGTGGGCTACATTGACAGAGTGGGGTCAGTGTGCTCAAACCTGGGTGCGTTAAATTGACAGAGTGGGGTCCGTCAGCTCTTCCCTGGGTGTGTTACATTGACAGAGTGGGGTCGGTCTGCCCTTCCCTGTGTGTTTTACATTGACAGAGTGGGGTCAGTCTGCCCTTTACAGAGTGTGTTACATTGACAGAGTGGGGTCAGTCTGCTCTTTACAGGGTGTGTTACATTGACAGAGTGGGGTCAGTCTGTTCTTCCATGGGTGTGTTACATTGACAGAGTTGGGTCAGTCTGCTCTTCCCTGGGTGTGTTACATTGACAGAGGGGGGGTCAGTCTGCTCTTCCCTGGGTGTTACTTTGAGAGAGTTGGGTCAGTCTGCTCTTCCCTGTGTGTGTTACATTGACAGAGAAGGGTCAGTCTGCTGTTCCCTGGGTGTGTTAGATTGACAGAATGGGTTCAGTCTGCCCTTCCCTGGGTGTGATACATTGACAGAGAAGGGTCAGTCTGCTCTTCCCTGGGTGGGTTACATTGACAGAGTGGGGTCAGTCTGCTCTTCCCTTTTTGAGTTACATTGACAGATTGGGGTCGGTCTGCTCTTCCCTGGGTGTGTTACATTGACAGAGTGGGGTCAGTCTGCTCTTCCCTGTGTGTGTTACATTGACAGAGTGGGGTCAGTCTGCTCTTCGCTTTTTGAGTTACATTGACAGACTGGGGTCGGTCTGCTCTTCCCTGGGTGTGTTACATTGACAGAGTGGGGTCAGTCTGCTCTTCCCTGTGGGAGTTACATTGACAGAGGGGGGTCAGTCTGCCCTTTCCTGGGTGGGTTCCACTGACCAATTGGGGTCAGTCTGCTCTTCCCTGGGTCTGTTACATTGACAGAGGGGGGTCAGTCTGCCCTGCCCTGTGTGTGTTACATTGACAGAGTGTGATCAGTCTGCTCTTCCCTGGGGATCTTAGATTGACAGAGTGTGCTCAGTCTGCTCTTTCCTGGGGGTCTGACATTGACAGAGTGGGGTCAGTCTGCTCTTCCCTGGGGGTGTTAAATTGACAGAGGTGGGTCAGTCTGCTCTTCCCTGGGTGTGTTACAGAGACAGAGTGGGGTCAGTCTGCTCTTCCCTGGGTGTGTTACTTTGATGGAATGGGGTCAGTCTGCTCTTCCCTGGGTGTGTTACATTGACAGAGTTCGGTCAGTCTGCTCTTCCCTGGGTGTGTTACATTGACACAGTGGGGTCAGTCTGCTCTTCCCGGGGTGTGTTACATTGACAGAGTGGGGCCAGTCTGCTCTTCCCTGGGTGTGTTACATGGACAGAGTGGGGTCAGTCTGCTCTTCACTGGGTGTGTTACATTGACACAGTGGGGTCAGTCTGCTCTTTCCTGATAGTGTTACATTGACAGAGTGGGGTCAGTCTGCTCTTTCCTGGGTGTGTTACATTGACAGAGTGGGGTCAGTCTGCTCTTCCCTGGGTGGGCTACATTGACAGAGTGGGGTCAGTCTGCTCTTCCCTGGGTGTGTTACATTGACAGAGTGGGGTCCGTCTGTTCTTCCCTATGTGTGTTACATTGACAGAGTGGGGTCAGTCTGCTCTTCCCTTGGTGTGTTACATTGACAGAGTGGGGTCAGTCTGCTCTTCCCTGGGTGGGCTACACTGATAGAGTGGGGTCAGTCTGCTCTTCCCTGGGTGTGTTACATTGACAGAGTGGGGCAGTCTGCTCTTCCATGGGTATGTTACACTGACAGAGTTTGGTCAGTCTGCTCTTTTTTGGGTGTGTGTGACATTGACAGAGTGGGGTCAGTCTGCTCTTCCATGGGTGTGTTACATTGACAGAGTGGGGTCAGTCTGCTCTTCCCTGGGTGTGTTACATTAACAGAGTGGGGTCTATCTGCTCTTCCTTGTGTGGGTTACATTGACAGAGTGGGGTCAGTCTGCTCTTCCCTGGGTGTGTTACTTTGACAGAGTGGGGTCTATCTGCTCTTCCTTGTGTGGGTTACATTGACAGAGTGGGGTCAGTCTGCTCTTCCCTGGGTGTGTTACTTTGACAGAGTGGGGTATGTCTGTTCTTGCCTTGGTGTGTTACATTGAAAGAGTGAGGTCATTCTGCTCTTCCCTGCTTGGGTTACATTAACAGACTTGGGTAGGACTGCTCAACATGGGTGGGTTACATTGGCAGAGTGAGGTCTGTCTTCTCTTCCCTGGGTGTGTTACATTGAAAGAGTGAGGTCATTCTGCGATTCCCTGGGTGTGTTACATTGACAGAGTGGGGTCAGTCTGCTCTTCCCTGGGAGTGTTACATTGTCAGAGTGGGGTCAGTCTGCGCTTCCCTCGGTGTGTTACATTGACAGAGTCGGGTCAGTCTGCTCTTCACTGGGTATGTTACATTGACAGAGTGGGGTCATTCTGCTCTTCCCTGGGTGTGTTACATTGACACAGTGGGGTCAGTCTGCTCTTTCCTAGTAGTGTTACATTGACAGAGTGGGGTCAGTCTGCTCTTCCCTGGGTGTGTTACATTGACAGATTGGGGTCTGTCTGCTCTTCCCTGGGTGTGTTCCATTGACAGAGTGGGGTCAGTCTGCTCTTCCCTGGATGTGTTACATTGACAGAGTGGGGTCAGTCTGCACTTTCCTGGCTGGGTTACGTTGACAGAGTGGGGTCAGTGTGCGCTTCCCTGGGTGTGTTACATTGACAGAGTGGGGTCGGTCTGCTCTTCCCTGGGTGTGTTACATTGACAGAGGGGGGTCAGTCTGCCCTTCCCTGGGTGTGTTACATTGACAGATTGGGATCTGTCTGCTCTTCCCTGGGTGTGTTACATTGACAGATTGGGATCTGTCTGCTCTTCCCTGGGTGTGTTACATTGACAGAGTGGGGTCAGTCTGCACTTCCCTGTGTGTGTTACATTGACAGAGTGTGCTCAGTCTGCTCTTCCCTGGGGGTGTTAAATTGACAGAGAGGGGTCAGTCTGCTCTTCCCTGGGGGTGTTACATTGAAAGAGTGGGGTCAGTCTGCTCTTCCCTGGGGGTGTTAAATTGACAGAGTGAGGTCAGTCTGCTCTTCACTGGGTGTGTTACATTGACAGAGTGGTGTCAGTCTGCTCTTCCCTGGGTGTGTTACTTTGATAGAATGGGGTCAGTCTGCTCTTCCTGGGGTGTGTTATATTGACAGAGTTGGGTCAGTCTGCTCTTCTCTGGGGGTGTTACATCGACAGAGCGGGGTCAGTCTGCTCTTGCCTGGGGGTGTTGTATTGAAAGAGTGTGGCCAGTCTGCTATTCCCTGGGTGTGTTGTATTGACACAGTGGGGTCAGTCTGTTATACCCTGGGTGTGTTACATTGACAGAGTGGCGTCAGTCTGCTCTTCCCTGTGTGTGTTACATTGACAGAGTGGGGTCAGTCTGCTCTTTCCTGGGTGGGTTACAGTGACAGAGTGGGGTCAGTGTGCTCAAACCTGGGTCTGTTACATTGACAGAGTGGGGTCAGGCTGCTCTTTACAGGTTGTGTTACATTGACAGAGTTAGGTTGGTCTGCCCTTCCCTGTGTGTGTTACGTTGACAGAGTGGGGTCAGTGTGCTCAAACCTGGGTGCGTTAAATTGACAAAGTGGGCTCAATCAGCTCTTCCCTGTGTGTGTTACTTTGACAGAGTGGGGTCAGTCTGCTCTTTACAGGGTGTGTTACATTGACATAGTGGGGTCAGTCTGTTCTTCCATGGGTGTGTTACATTGACAGAGTTGTGTCAGTCTGTTCTTCCCTGGGTGTGTTACATTGACAGAGTGGGGTTAGTCTGCTATTCCCTGTGTGTAACATTGACAGAGTGGGGTCAGTCTGCTCTTCCCTGTGTGTGTTAGATTGACAGAATGGGGTCAGTCTGCCCTTCCCTGGATTTGTTACATTGACAGAGTGGGCTCAGTCTGCACTTCCCTGTGGGTGTTACATTGACAGAGTTGGGTCCGTCTGCTCTTCCCTGGGTGTGTTCCATTGACAGAGTGAGGTCTGTTTGCTTTTCCCTGGGAAGGTTACATTGACCGAGTGGGGTCAGTCTGCTCTTAACTGAGTGGGTTACATTGACAGAGTTGGGTCAGTCTGCTCTTCCCTGTGTGTGTTACATTGACAGAGTGGGGTCAGTCTGCTCTTTCCTGGGTGGGCTACATTGACAGAGTGGGGTCAGTGTGCTCAAACCTGGGTGCGTTAAATTGACAGAGTGGGGTCCGTCAGCTCTTCCCTGGGTGTGTTACATTGACAGAGTGGGGTCGGTCTGCCCTTCCCTGTGTGTTTTACATTGACAGAGTGGGGTCAGTCTGCCCTTTACAGAGTGTGTTACATTGACAGAGTGGGGTCAGTCTGCTCTTTACAGGGTGTGTTACATTGACAGAGTGGGGTCAGTCTGTTCTTCCATGGGTGTGTTACATTGACAGAGTTGGGTCAGTCTGCTCTTCCCTGGGTGTGTTACATTGACAGAGGGGGGGTCAGTCTGCTCTTCCCTGGGTGTTACTTTGAGAGAGTTGGGTCAGTCTGCTCTTCCCTGTGTGTGTTACATTGACAGAGAAGGGTCAGTCTGCTGTTCCCTGGGTGTGTTAGATTGACAGAATGGGTTCAGTCTGCCCTTCCCTGGGTGTGATACATTGACAGAGAAGGGTCAGTCTGCTCTTCCCTGGGTGGGTTACATTGACAGAGTGGGGTCAGTCTGCTCTTCCCTTTTTGAGTTACATTGACAGATTGGGGTCGGTCTGCTCTTCCCTGGGTGTGTTACATTGACAGAGTGGGGTCAGTCTGCTCTTCCCTGTGTGTGTTACATTGACAGAGTGGGGTCAGTCTGCTCTTCGCTTTTTGAGTTACATTGACAGACTGGGGTCGGTCTGCTCTTCCCTGGGTGTGTTACATTGACAGAGTGGGGTCAGTCTGCTCTTCCCTGTGGGAGTTACATTGACAGAGGGGGGTCAGTCTGCCCTTTCCTGGGTGGGTTCCACTGACCAATTGGGGTCAGTCTGCTCTTCCCTGGGTCTGTTACATTGACAGAGGGGGGTCAGTCTGCCCTGCCCTGTGTGTGTTACATTGACAGAGTGTGATCAGTCTGCTCTTCCCTGGGGATCTTAGATTGACAGAGTGTGCTCAGTCTGCTCTTTCCTGGGGGTCTGACATTGACAGAGTGGGGTCAGTCTGCTCTTCCCTGGGGGTGTTAAATTGACAGAGGTGGGTCAGTCTGCTCTTCCCTGGGTGTGTTACAGAGACAGAGTGGGGTCAGTCTGCTCTTCCCTGGGTGTGTTACTTTGATGGAATGGGGTCAGTCTGCTCTTCCCTGGGTGTGTTACATTGACAGAGTTCGGTCAGTCTGCTCTTCCCTGGGTGTGTTACATTGACACAGTGGGGTCAGTCTGCTCTTCCCGGGGTGTGTTACATTGACAGAGTGGGGCCAGTCTGCTCTTCCCTGGGTGTGTTACATGGACAGAGTGGGGTCAGTCTGCTCTTCACTGGGTGTGTTACATTGACACAGTGGGGTCAGTCTGCTCTTTCCTGATAGTGTTACATTGACAGAGTGGGGTCAGTCTGCTCTTTCCTGGGTGTGTTACATTGACAGAGTGGGGTCAGTCTGCTCTTCCCTGGGTGGGCTACATTGACAGAGTGGGGTCAGTCTGCTCTTCCCTGGGTGTGTTACATTGACAGAGTGGGGTCCGTCTGTTCTTCCCTATGTGTGTTACATTGACAGAGTGGGGTCAGTCTGCTCTTCCCTTGGTGTGTTACATTGACAGAGTGGGGTCAGTCTGCTCTTCCCTGGGTGGGCTACACTGATAGAGTGGGGTCAGTCTGCTCTTCCCTGGGTGTGTTACATTGACAGAGTGGGGCAGTCTGCTCTTCCATGGGTATGTTACACTGACAGAGTTTGGTCAGTCTGCTCTTTTTTGGGTGTGTGTGACATTGACAGAGTGGGGTCAGTCTGCTCTTCCATGGGTGTGTTACATTGACAGAGTGGGGTCAGTCTGCTCTTCCCTGGGTGTGTTACATTAACAGAGTGGGGTCTATCTGCTCTTCCTTGTGTGGGTTACATTGACAGAGTGGGGTCAGTCTGCTCTTCCCTGGGTGTGTTACTTTGACAGAGTGGGGTCTATCTGCTCTTCCTTGTGTGGGTTACATTGACAGAGTGGGGTCAGTCTGCTCTTCCCTGGGTGTGTTACTTTGACAGAGTGGGGTATGTCTGTTCTTGCCTTGGTGTGTTACATTGAAAGAGTGAGGTCATTCTGCTCTTCCCTGGTTGGGTTACATTAACAGACTTGGGTAGGACTGCTCAACATGGGTGGGTTACATTGGCAGAGTGAGGTCTGTCTTCTCTTCCCTGGGTGTGTTACATTGAAAGAGTGAGGTCATTCTGCGATTCCCTGGGTGTGTTACATTGACAGAGTGGGGTCAGTCTGCTCTTCCCTGGGAGTGTTACATTGTCAGAGTGGGGTCAGTCTGCGCTTCCCTCGGTGTGTTACATTGACAGAGTCGGGTCAGTCTGCTCTTCACTGGGTATGTTACATTGACAGAGTGGGGTCATTCTGCTCTTCCCTGGGTGTGTTACATTGACACAGTGGGGTCAGTCTGCTCTTTCCTAGTAGTGTTACATTGACAGAGTGGGGTCAGTCTGCTCTTCCCTGGGTGTGTTACATTGACAGATTGGGGTCTGTCTGCTCTTCCCTGGGTGTGTTCCATTGACAGAGTGGGGTCAGTCTGCTCTTCCCTGGATGTGTTACATTGACAGAGTGGGGTCAGTCTGCACTTTCCTGGCTGGGTTACGTTGACAGAGTGGGGTCAGTGTGCGCTTCCCTGGGTGTGTTACATTGACAGAGTGGGGTCGGTCTGCTCTTCCCTGGGTGTGTTACATTGACAGAGGGGGGTCAGTCTGCCCTTCCCTGGGTGTGTTACATTGACAGATTGGGATCTGTCTGCTCTTCCCTGGGTGTGTTACATTGACAGATTGGGATCTGTCTGCTCTTCCCTGGGTGTGTTACATTGACAGAGTGGGGTCAGTCTGCACTTCCCTGTGTGTGTTACATTGACAGAGTGTGCTCAGTCTGCTCTTCCCTGGGGGTGTTAAATTGACAGAGAGGGGTCAGTCTGCTCTTCCCTGGGGGTGTTACATTGAAAGAGTGGGGTCAGTCTGCTCTTCCCTGGGGGTGTTAAATTGACAGAGTGAGGTCAGTCTGCTCTTCACTGGGTGTGTTACATTGACAGAGTGGTGTCAGTCTGCTCTTCCCTGGGTGTGTTACTTTGATAGAATGGGGTCAGTCTGCTCTTCCTGGGGTGTGTTATATTGACAGAGTTGGGTCAGTCTGCTCTTCTCTGGGGGTGTTACATCGACAGAGCGGGGTCAGTCTGCTCTTGCCTGGGGGTGTTGTATTGAAAGAGTGTGGCCAGTCTGCTATTCCCTGGGTGTGTTGTATTGACACAGTGGGGTCAGTCTGTTATACCCTGGGTGTGTTACATTGACAGAGTGGCGTCAGTCTGCTCTTCCCTGTGTGTGTTACATTGACAGAGTGGGGTCAGTCTGCTCTTTCCTGGGTGGGTTACAGTGACAGAGTGGGGTCAGTGTGCTCAAACCTGGGTCTGTTACATTGACAGAGTGGGGTCAGGCTGCTCTTTACAGGTTGTGTTACATTGACAGAGTTAGGTTGGTCTGCCCTTCCCTGTGTGTGTTACGTTGACAGAGTGGGGTCAGTGTGCTCAAACCTGGGTGCGTTAAATTGACAAAGTGGGCTCAATCAGCTCTTCCCTGTGTGTGTTACTTTGACAGAGTGGGGTCAGTCTGCTCTTTACAGGGTGTGTTACATTGACATAGTGGGGTCAGTCTGTTCTTCCATGGGTGTGTTACATTGACAGAGTTGTGTCAGTCTGTTCTTCCCTGGGTGTGTTACATTGACAGAGTGGGGTTAGTCTGCTATTCCCTGTGTGTAACATTGACAGAGTGGGGTCAGTCTGCTCTTCCCTGTGTGTGTTAGATTGACAGAATGGGGTCAGTCTGCCCTTCCCTGGATTTGTTACATTGACAGAGTGGGCTCAGTCTGCACTTCCCTGTGGGTGTTACATTGAAAGAGTGGGGTCAGTCTGCTCTTTAATCGGGGTGTTAAATTAACAGAATGGGGTCAGTCTGCGCTTCCCTGGGTGTGTTACATTGTCAGAGTGGGGTCGGTCTGCCCTTCCCTGTGTGTTTTACATTGACAGAGTGGGGTCAGTCTGCTCTTTACAGAGTGTGGTACATTGACAGAGTGGGGTCAGTCTGTTCTTCCCTAAGTGTGTTACATTGACAGAGTTGGGTCCGTCTGCTCTTCCCTGGGTGTGTTCCATTGACAGAGTGAGGTCTGTTTGCTTTTCCCTGGGAAGGTTACATTGACCGAGTGGGGTCAGTCTGCTCTTAACTGAGTGGGTTACATTGACAGAGTTGGGTCAGTCTGCTCTTCCCTGTGTGTGTTACATTGACAGAGTGGGGTCAGTCTGCTCTTTCCTGGGTGGGCTACATTGACAGAGTGGGGTCAGTGTGCTCAAACCTGGGTGCGTTAAATTGACAGAGTGGGGTCCGTCAGCTCTTCCCTGGGTGTGTTACATTGACAGAGTGGGGTCGGTCTGCCCTTCCCTGTGTGTTTTACATTGACAGAGTGGGGTCAGTCTGCCCTTTACAGAGTGTGTTACATTGACAGAGTGGGGTCAGTCTGCTCTTTACAGGGTGTGTTACATTGACAGAGTGGGGTCAGTCTGTTCTTCCATGGGTGTGTTACATTGACAGAGTTGGGTCAGTCTGCTCTTCCCTGGGTGTGTTACATTGACAGAGCGGGGTCAGTCTGCTCTTCCCTGTGTGTTACTTTGAGAGAGTTGGGTCAGTCTGCTCTTCCCTGTGTGTGTTACATTGACAGAGAAGGGTCAGTCTGCTGTTCCCTGGGTGTGTTAGATTGACAGAATGGGTTCAGTCTGCCCTTCCCTGGGTGTGATACATTGACAGAGAAGGGTCAGTCTGCTCTTCCGTGGGTGGGTTACATTGACAGAGTGGGGTCAGTCTGCTCTTCCCTTTTTGAGTTACATTGACAGATTGGGGTCGGTCTGCTCTTCCCTGGGTGTGTTACATTGACAGAGTGGGGTCAGTCTGCTCTTCCCTGTGTGTGTTACATTGACAGAGTGGGGTCAGTCTGCTCTTCGCTTTTTGAGTTACATTGACAGACTGGGGTCGGTCTGCTCTTCCCTGGGTGTGTTACATTGACAGAGTGGGGTCAGTCTGCTCTTCCCTGTGGGAGTTCCATTGACAGAGGGGGGTCAGTCTGCCCTTTCCTGGGTGGGTTCCACTGACCAATTGGGGTCAGTCTGCTCTTCCCTGGGTCTGTTGCATTGACAGAGGGGGGTCAGTCTGCCCTGCCCTGTGTGTGTTACATTGACAGAGTGTGATCAGTCCGCTCTTCCCTGGGGGTCTTACATTGACAGAGTGTGCTCAGTCTGCTCTTTCCTGGGGGTCTGACATTGACAGAGTGGGGTCAGTCTGCTCTTCCCTGGGGGTGTTAAATTGACAGAGGTGGGTCAGTCTGCTCTTCCCTGGGTGTGTTACAGAGACAGAGTGGGGTCAGTCTGCTCTTCCCTGGGTGTGTTACTTTGATGGAATGGGGTCAGTCTGCTCTTCCCTGGGTGTGTTACTTTGATGGAATGGGGTCAGTCTGCTCTTCCCTGGGTGTGTTACATTGACAGAGTTCGGTCAGTCTGCTCTTCCCTGGGTGTGTTACATTGACACAGTGGGGTCAGTCTGCTCTTCCCGGGGTGTGTTACATTGACAGAGTGGGGCCAGTCTGCTCTTCCCTGGGTGTGTTACATTGACAGAGTGGGGTCAGTCTGCTCTTCACTGGGTGTGTTACATTGACACAGTGGGGTCAGTCTGCTCTTTCCTGGTAGTGTTACATTGACAGAGTGGGGTCAGTCTGCTCTTTCCTGGGTGGGTTACATTGACAGAGAGGGGTCTGTCTGCTCTTCCCTGGGTGTGTTACATTGACACAGTTGGGTCAGTCTGCTCTTTCCTGGTAGTGTTACATTGACAGAGTGGGGTCAGTCTGCTCTTTCCTGGGTGTGTTACATTGACAGAGTGGGGTCAGTCTGCTCTTCCCTGGGTGTGTTACATTGACACAGTTGGGTCAGTCTGCTCTTTCCTGGTAGTGTTACATTGACAGAGTGGGGTCAGTCTGCTCTTTCCTGGGTCTGTTACATTGACAGAGTGGGGTCAGGCTGCTCTTTACAGGTTGTGTTACATTGACAGAGTTAGGTTGGTCTGCCCTTCCCTGTGTGTGTTACGTTGACAGAGTGGGGTCAGTGTGCTCAAACCTGGGTGCGTTAAATTGACAAAGTGGGCTCAATCAGCTCTTCCCTGTGTGTGTTACTTTGACAGAGTGGGGTCAGTCTGCTCTTTACAGGGTGTGTTACATTGACATAGTGGGGTCAGTCTGTTCTTCCATGGGTGTGTTACATTGACAGAGTTGTGTCAGTCTGTTCTTCCCTGGGTGTGTTACATTGACAGAGTGGGGTTAGTCTGCTATTCCCTGTGTGTAACATTGACAGAGTGGGGTCAGTCTGCTCTTCCCTGTGTGTGTTAGATTGACAGAATGGGGTCAGTCTGCCCTTCCCTGGATTTGTTACATTGACAGAGTGGGCTCAGTCTGCACTTCCCTGTGGGTGTTACATTGAAAGAGTGGGGTCAGTCTGCTCTTTAATCGGGGTGTTAAATTAACAGAATGGGGTCAGTCTGCGCTTCCCTGGGTGTGTTACATTGTCAGAGTGGGGTCGGTCTGCCCTTCCCTGTGTGTTTTACATTGACAGAGTGGGGTCAGTCTGCTCTTTACAGAGTGTGGTACATTGACAGAGTGGGGTCAGTCTGTTCTTCCCTAAGTGTGTTACATTGACAGAGTTGGGTCCGTCTGCTCTTCCCTGGGTGTGTTCCATTGACAGAGTGAGGTCTGTTTGCTTTTCCCTGGGAAGGTTACATTGACCGAGTGGGGTCAGTCTGCTCTTAACTGAGTGGGTTACATTGACAGAGTTGGGTCAGTCTGCTCTTCCCTGTGTGTGTTACATTGACAGAGTGGGGTCAGTCTGCTCTTTCCTGGGTGGGCTACATTGACAGAGTGGGGTCAGTGTGCTCAAACCTGGGTGCGTTAAATTGACAGAGTGGGGTCCGTCAGCTCTTCCCTGGGTGTGTTACATTGACAGAGTGGGGTCGGTCTGCCCTTCCCTGTGTGTTTTACATTGACAGAGTGGGGTCAGTCTGCCCTTTACAGAGTGTGTTACATTGACAGAGTGGGGTCAGTCTGCTCTTTACAGGGTGTGTTACATTGACAGAGTGGGGTCAGTCTGTTCTTCCATGGGTGTGTTACATTGACAGAGTTGGGTCAGTCTGCTCTTCCCTGGGTGTGTTACATTGACAGAGCGGGGTCAGTCTGCTCTTCCCTGTGTGTTACTTTGAGAGAGTTGGGTCAGTCTGCTCTTCCCTGTGTGTGTTACATTGACAGAGAAGGGTCAGTCTGCTGTTCCCTGGGTGTGTTAGATTGACAGAATGGGTTCAGTCTGCCCTTCCCTGGGTGTGATACATTGACAGAGAAGGGTCAGTCTGCTCTTCCCTGGGTGGGTTACATTGACAGAGTGGGGTCAGTCTGCTCTTCCCTTTTTGAGTTACATTGACAGATTGGGGTCGGTCTGCTCTTCCCTGGGTGTGTTACATTGACAGAGTGGGGTCAGTCTGCTCTTCCCTGTGTGTGTTACATTGACAGAGTGGGGTCAGTCTGCTCTTCGCTTTTTGAGTTACATTGACAGACTGGGGTCGGTCTGCTCTTCCCTGGGTGTGTTACATTGACAGAGTGGGGTCAGTCTGCTCTTCCCTGTGGGAGTTCCATTGACAGAGGGGGGTCAGTCTGCCCTTTCCTGGGTGGGTTCCACTGACCAATTGGGGTCAGTCTGCTCTTCCCTGGGTCTGTTACATTGACAGAGGGGGGTCAGTCTGCCCTGCCCTGTGTGTGTTACATTGACAGAGTGTGATCAGTCCGCTCTTCCCTGGGGGTCTTACATTGACAGAGTGTGCTCAGTCTGCTCTTTCCTGGGGGTCTGACATTGACAGAGTGGGGTCAGTCTGCTCTTCCCTGGGGGTGTTAAATTGACAGAGGTGGGTCAGTCTGCTCTTCCCTGGGTGTGTTACAGAGACAGAGTGGGGTCAGTCTGCTCTTCCCTGGGTGTGTTACTTTGATGGAATGGGGTCAGTCTGCTCTTCCCTGGGTGTGTTACTTTGATGGAATGGGGTCAGTCTGCTCTTCCCTGGGTGTGTTACATTGACAGAGTGAGTTCAGTCTGCTCTTCCCTGGGTGTGTTACATTGACACAGTGGGGTCAGTCGGCTCTTCCCGGGGTGTGTTACATTGACAGAGTGGGGCCAGTCTGCTCTTCCCTGGGTGTGTTACATTGACAGAGTGGGGTCAGTCTGCTCTTCACTGGGTGTGTTACATTGACACAGTGGGGTCAGTCTGCTCTTTCCTGGTAGTGTTACATTGACAGAGTGGGGTCAGTCTGCTCTTTCCTGGGTGGGTTACATTGACAGAGAGGGGTCTGTCTGCTCTTCCCTGGGTGTGTTACATTGACACAGTTGGGTCAGTCTGCTCTTTCCTGGTAGTGTTACATTGACAGAGTGGGGTCAGTCTGCTCTTTCCTGGGTGTGTTACATTGACAGAGTGGGGTCAGTCTGCTCTTCCCTGGGTGTGTTACATTGACACAGTGGGGTCAGTCTGCTCTTTCCTGGTAGTGTTACATTGACAGCGTGGAGTCAGTCTGCTCTTTCCTGGGTGGGTTACATTGACAGAGAGGGGTCAGTGTGCTATTCCCTGGGTGTCTTAAATTGACAGATTGGGGTCAGTCTGCTCTTCCCTGGGTGTGTTACATTGACAGTGTGGAGTCAGTCTGCTCTTCCCTGGGTGTGTTACATTGATAGAGTGGGGTCAGTCTGCTCTTTCCTGGGTGGGTTACGTTGACAGAGTGGGGTCAGTGTGCTCTTCCCTGGGTGTGTTACATTGACAGAGTGGGGTCGGTCTGCTCTTCCCTGGGTGTGTTACATTGACAGAGGGGGGTCAGTCAGCCTTTTCCTGGGTGTGTTACATTGACAGATTGGGGTCAGTCTGCCCTTCCCTGTGTGTGTTACATTGACAGAGTGTGCTCAGTCTGCTCTTCCCTGGGTGGGTTACATTGACAGAGTGGGGTCAGTCTGCTCTTCCCTGGGGGTGTTAAATTGACAGAGTGGGGTCAGTCTGCTCTTCCCTGGGGGTGTTACATTGAAAGAGTGGGGTCAGTCTGCTCTTCCCTGGGGGTGTTAAATTGACAGAGTGAGGTCAGTCTGCTCTTCACTGGGTGTGTTACATTGACAGAGTGGGGTCTGTCTGCTCTTCCCTGCGTGTATTACTTTGATAGAATGGGGTCAGTCTGCTCTTCCCTGGGGGTGTTACATCGACAGAGTGGGGTCAGTCTGCTCTTCCCTGTGTGTGTTACATTGACAGAGTGGGGTCAGTCTGCTCTTTCCTGGGTGGGTTACATTGACAGTGTGGGGTCAGTGTGCTCAAACCTGGGTGTGTTACATTGACAGAGTGGGGTCAGTCAGCTCTTCCCTGTGTGTGTTACATTGACAGAGTGGGGTCAGTCTGCTCTTTACAGGGTGTGTTACATTGACATAGTGGGGTCAGTCTGTTATTCCATGGGTGTGTTACATTGACAGAGTTGTGTCAGTCTGCTCTTCCCTGGGTGTGTTACATTGACAGAGTGGGGTCAGTCTGCTATTCACTGTGTGTAACATTGACAGAGTGGGATCAGTCTGCTCTTCCCTGTGTGTGTTAGATTGACAGAATGGGGTCAGTCTGACCTTCCCTGGATGTGTTACATTGGCAGAGTGGGTTCAGTTGGATCTTCCCTGGGTGAGTTACATTAACAGAGTGGGGTCAGTCTGCACTTCACTGTGGGTGTTACATTGAAAGAGTGGGGTCAGTCTGCTCTTCCCTGGGGGTGTTAAATTAACAGAATGGGGTCAGTCTGCCCTTCCCTGGATGTGTTGCATTCACAGAAAAGGGTCAGTCTGCTCTTCCCTGGGTGTGTTACATTGTCAGAGTGGGGTCGGTCTGCCCTTCCCTGTGTGTTTTACATTGACAGAGTGGGGTCAGTCTACTCTTTACAGAGTGTGTTACATTGACAGAGTGGGGTCAGTCTGTTCTTCCTTGAGTGTGTTACATTGACAGAGTTGGGTCAGTCTGCTCTTCCCTGGGTGTGTTCCATTGACAGAGTGCGGTCTGTTTGCTCTACCCTGGGAAGGTTACATTGACCGATTGGGGTCAGTCTGCTCTTAACTGAGTGGGTTACATTGACAGAGTTGGGTCAATCTGCTCATCCCTGTGTGTGTTACATTGACAGAGTGGGGTCAGTCTGCTCTTTCCTGGGTGGGCTACATTGACAGAGTGGGGTCAGTGTGCTCAAACCTGGGTGCGTTAAATTGACAGAGTGGGGTCCGTCAGCTCTTCCCTGGGTGTGTTACATTGACAGAGTGGGGTCGGTCTGCTCTTTAGAGGGTGTGTTACATTGACAGAGTGGGGTCAGTCTGCTCTTCCGTGGGTGTGTTACATTGACAGAGTGGGGTCAGTCTGCTCCTGCCTGTGTGTTACATTGACAGAGTGGGGTCAGTCTGCTCTTCCCTGGGGGTGTTACATTGACAGAGTGGGGTCAGTCTGCTCTTCCCTGGGTGTGTTAGATTGACAGAATGGGGTCAGTCTGCTCTTCCCTGGGTGTGTTATCATGACAGAGTTGGGTCAGTCTGCTCTTCCCTGGGGGTGTTACATCGACAGATTGGGGTGAGTCTGCTCTTCCCTGGGGGTGTTTTATTGACAGAGTGGGGCCAGTCTGCTCTTCCCTGGGTGTGTTATATTGACAGAGAAGGGTCAGTCTGCTCTTCCCTGGGTGTGTTACATTGACAGAGTGGGGTCAGTCTGCTCTTCCCTATGTGTGTTACATTGACAGAGTGGGGTCAGTCTGCTCTTTCCTGGGTGGGTTACATTGACAGAGTGGGGTCAGTGTGCTCAAACCTGGGTGTGTTACATTGACAGAGTGGGGTCAGTCTGCTCTTTGCAGGGTGTGTTACATTGACAGAGTTAGGTTGGTCTTCCCTTCCCTGTGTGTGTTACGTTGACAGAGTGGGGTCAGTGTGCTCAAACCTGGGTGCGTTAAATTGACAGAGTGGGGTCAGTCAGCTCTTCCCTGTGTGTGTTACATTGACAGAGTGGGGTCACTCTGCTCTTTACAGGGTGTGTTACATTGACATAGTGTGGTCAGTCTGTTCTTCCATGGGTGTGTTACATTGACAGAGTTGTGTCAGTCTGCTCTTCCCTGGGTGAGTTACATTAACAGAGTGGGGTCAGTCTGCACTTCCCTGTGTATGTTACATTGAAAGAGTGGGGTCAGTCTGCTCTTCCCTGGGGGTGTTAAATTAACAGAATGGGGTCAGTCTGCCCTTCCCTGGATGTGTTGCATTCACAGAGAAGGGTCAGTCTGCTCTTCCCTGGGTGTGTTACATTGACAGAGTGGGGTCAGTCTGCTCTTCCCTGGGTGTGTTACATTGACAGAGTGGGGTCGGTCTGCCCTTCCCTGTGTGTGTTACATTGACAGAGTGGGGTCAGTCTGTTCTTCCATGTGTGTGTTACATTGACAGAGTTGGGTCAGTCTGCTCTTCCCTGGGTGTGTTAGATTGACAGAGTGGGGTCAGTCTGCTCTTCCCTGGGGGTGTTTCTTTGATAGAATGGGGTCTGTCTGCTCTTCCCTGGGTGTGTTATATTGACAGAGTTGGGTCAGTCTGCTCTTCCCTGGGGGTGTTACATTGACCGAGTGGGGTGAGTCTGCTCTTCCCTGGGGGTGTTTTATTGACAGAGTGGGGCCAGTCTGCTCTTCCCTGGGTGTGTTACATTGACAGAGTTCGGTCAGTCTGCTCTTCCCTGGGTGTGTTACATTGACAGAGTGGGGTCAGTCTGCTCTTCCCTGTGTGTGTTACATTGACAGAGTGGTGCCAGTCTGCTCTTCCCTGGGTGTGTTATATTGACAGAGTGGGGTCAGTCTGCTCTTCACTGGGTGTGTTACATTGACAGAGTGGGGTCAGTCTGCTCTTCCCTGGGTGTGTTACATTGACACAGTGGGGTCAGTCTGCTCTTTCCTGGTAGTGTTACATTGACAGAGTGGGGTCAGTCTGCTCTTTCCTGGGTGGGTTACATTGACAGAGAGGGGTCAGCGTGCTATTCCCTGGGTGTCTTAAATTGACAGAGTGGGGTCAGTCTGCTCTTCCCTGGGTGTGTTACATTGACAGAGTGGGGTCAGTCTGCTCTTCCCTTTTTGAGTTACATTGACAGATTGGGGTCAGTCTGCTCTTCCCTGAGTGTGTTGCATTGACAGTGTGGGGTCAGTCTGATCTTCCCTGTCGGTGTTACATTGACAGTGTGGGGTCAGTCTGCTCTTCCCTGGGTGTGTTACATTGATAGAGTGGGGTCAGTCTGCTCTTTCCTGGGTGGGTTACGTTGACAGAGTGGGGTCAGTGTGCTCTTCCCTGGGTGTGTTACATTGACAGAGTGGGATCGGTCTGCTCTTCCCTGGGTGTGTTACATTGACAGAGGGGGGTCAGTCAGCCCTTTCCTCGGTGTGTTACATTGACAGATTGGGGTCAGTCTGCTCTTCCCTGGGTGTGCTACATTGACAGAGGGGGGTCAGTCTGCCCTTCCCTGTGTGTGTTACATTAACAGAGAGTGCTCAGTCTGCTCTTCCCTGGGGGTCTTACATTGACAGAGTGGGGTCAGTCTGCTCTTCCCTGGGGGTGTTACATTGAAAGGGTGGGGTCAGTCTGCTCTTCCCTGGGGGTGTTAAATTGACAGAGTGGGGTCAGTCTGCTCTTCCCTGGGGGTGTTACATTGAAAGAGTGGGGTCAGTCTGCTCTTCCCTGGGGGTGTTAAATTGACAGAGTGAGGTCAGTCTGCTCTTCACTGGGTGTGTTACATTGACAGAGTGGGGTCTGTCTGCTCTTCCCTGCGTGTATTACTTTGATAGAATGGGGTCAGTCTGCTCTTCCCTGGGTGTGTTATATTGACAGAGTTGGGTCAGTCTGCTCTTCCCTGGGGGTGTTACATCGACAGAGTGGGGTCAGTCTTCTCTTCCCTGTGTGTGTTACATTGACAGAGTGGGGTCAGTCTGCTCTTTCCTGGGTGGGTTACATTGACAGTGTGGGGTCAGTGTGCTCAAACCTGGGTGGTTACATTGACAGAGTGGGGTCAGTCTGCTCTTTACAGGGTGTGTTACATTGACAGAGTTAGGTTGGGCTGCCCTTCCCTGTGTGTGTTACGTTGACAGAGAGGGGTCAGTGTGCTCAAACCTGGATGCGTTAAATTGACAGAGTGGGGTCAGTCAGCTCTTCCCTGTGTGTGTTACATTGACAGAGTGGGGTCAGTCTGCTCTTCCATGGGTGTGTTACATTGACAGAGTTGTGTCAGTCTGCTCTTCCCTGGGTGTGTTATATTGACAGAGTGGGGTCAGTCTGCTATTCCCTGTGTGTAACATTGACAGAGTGGGGTCAGTCTGCTCTTCCCTGTGTGTGTTAGATTGACAGAGTGGGGTCAGTCTGTTCTTCCATGTGTGTGTTACATTGACAGAGTTGTGTCAGTCTGTTCTTCCATGGGTGTGTTACATTGACAGAGTTGTGTCAGTCTGCTCTTCCCTGGGTGTGTTACATTGACAGAGTGGGGTCAGTCTGCTATTCCCTGTGTGTAACATTGACAGAGTGGGGTCAGTCTGCTCTTCCCTGTGTGTGTTACATTGACAGAGTGGGGTCAGTCTGTTCTTTCCTGGGTTGGTTACATTGACAGTGTGGGGTCAGTGTGCTCAAACCTGGGTGGTTACATTGACAGAGTGGGGTCAGTCTGCTCTTTACAGGGTGTGTTACATTGACAGAGTTAGGTTGGGCTGCCCTTCCCTGTGTGTGTTACGTTGACAGAGAGGGGTCAGTGTGCTCAAACCTGGATGCGTTAAATTGACAGAGTGGGGTCAGTCAGCTCTTCCCTGTGTGTGTTACATTGACAGAGTGGGGTCAGTCTGCTCTTCCATGGGTGTGTTACATTGACAGAGTTGTGTCAGTCTGCTCTTCCCTGGGTGTGTTATATTGACAGAGTGGGGTCAGTCTGCTATTCCCTGTGTGTAACATTGACAGAGTGGGGTCAGTCTGCTCTTCCCTGTGTGTGTTAGATTGACAGAGTGGGGTCAGTCTGTTCTTCCATGTGTGTGTTACATTGACAGAGTTGTGTCAGTCTGTTCTTCCATGGGTGTGTTACATTGACAGAGTTGTGTCAGTCTGCTCTTCCCTGGGTGTGTTACATTGACAGAGTGGGGTCAGTCTGCTATTCCCTGTGTGTAACATTGACAGAGTGGGGTCAGTCTGCTCTTCCCTGTGTGTGTTACATTGACAGAGTGGGGTCAGTCTGTTCTTTCCTGGGTTGGTTACATTGACAGTGTGGGGTCAGTGTGCTCAAACCTGGGTGGTTACATTGACAGAGTGGGGTCAGTCTGCTCTTTACAGGGTGTGTTACATTGACAGAGTTAGGTTGGGCTGCCCTTCCCTGTGTGTGTTACGTTGACAGAGTGGGGTCAGTGTGCTCAAACCTGGATGCGTTAAATTGACAGAGTGGGGTCAGTCAGCTCTTCCCTGTGTGTGTTAAATTGACAGAGTGGGGTCAGTCTGCTCTTCCATGGGTGTGTTACATTGACAGAGTTGTGTCAGTCTGCTCTTCCCTGGGTGTGTTACATTGACAGAGTGGGGTCAGTCTGCTATTCCCTGTGTGTAACATTGACAGAGTGGGGTCAGTCTGCTCTTCCCTGGGTGGGTTAGATTGACAGAGTGGGGTCAGTCTGTTCTTCCATGTGTGTGTTACATTGACAGAGTTGGGTCAGTCTGTACTTCCATGGGTGTGTTACATTGACAGAGTTGTGTCAGTCTGCTCTTCCCTGGGTGTGTTACATTGACAGAGTGGGGTCAGTCTGCTATTCCCTGTGTGTAACATTGACAGAGTGGGGTCAGTCTGCTCTTCCCTGTGTGTGTTAGATTGACAGAATGGGGTCAGTCTGACCTTCCCTGGATGTGTTACATTGACAGAGTGGGGTCAGTTGGATCTTCTCTGGGTGAGTTACATTAACAGAGTGGGGTCAGTCTGCTCTTCCCTGGTTGTGTTCCATTGTCAGAGTGGGGTCGGTCTGCCCTTCCCTGTGTGTTTTACATTGACAGAGTGGGGTCAGTCTGCTCTTTACAGAGTATGTTACATTGACAGAGTGGGGTCAGTCTGTTCTTCCTTGAGTGTGTTACATTGACAGAGTTGGGTCAGTCTGCTCTTCCCTGGTTGTGTTCCATTGACAGAGTGCGGTCTGTTTGCTCTTCCCTGGGAAGGTTACATTGACCGATTGGGGTCAGTCTGCTCTTAACTGAGTGGGTTACATTGACAGAGTTGGGTCAATCTGCTCATCCCTGTGTGTGTTACATTGACAGAGGGGGTCAGTCTGCTCTTTCCTGAGTGGGCTACATTGACAGAGTGGGGTCAGTGTGCTCAAACCTGGGTGCGTTAAATTGACAGAGTGGGGTCCATCAGCTCTTCCCTGGGTGTGTTACATTGACAGAGTCGGGTCGGTCTGCCCTTCACTGTATGTGTTACATTGACAGAGTGGGGTCAGTCTGCTCTTTACAGGGTGTGTTACATTGACAGAGTGGGGTCAGTCTGCTCTTCCCTGGGTGTGTTACATTGACAGAGTGGGGTCAGTCTGCACTTCCCTGTGTGTTACATTGACAGAGTGGGGTCAGTCTGCTCTTCCCTGTGTGTGTTACATTGACAGAGTGGGGTCAGTCTGCACTTCCCTGGGTGTGTTAGATTGACTTAATGGGGTCAGTCTGCCCTTCCCTGGGTGTGTTACATTGACAGAGAAGGGTCAGTCTGCTCTTCCCTTTGTGAGTTTCATTGACAGAGGGGGGTCAGTCTGCCCTTCCCTGGGTGTGTTACACTGACAGATTGGGGTCAGTCTGCTCTTCCCTGGGTCTGTTACATTGACAGAGTGGGGTCAGTCTGCTCTTCCCTGGGTGTGTTACATTGACAGAGTGTGCTCAGTCTGCTCTTCCCTGAGGGTCTTACATTGACAGAGTGGAGTCAGTCTGCTCTTCCCTGGGGGTGTTACATTGAAAGAGTGCGGTCAGTCTGCTCTTCCCTGGGGGTGTTAAATTGACAGAGTGAGGTCAGTCTGCTCTTCCGTGGGCGTGTTACAGTGACAGAGTGGGGTCAGTCTGCTCTTCCCTGGGTGTGTTACTTTGCTAGAATGGGGTCAGTCTGCTCTTCCCTGGGTGTGTTATATTGACAGAGTTGGGTCAGTCTGCTCTTCCCTGGGGGTGTTACATCGACAGAGCGGGGTCAGTCTGCTCTTGCCTGGGGGTGTTGTATTGAAAGAGTGTGGCCAGTCTGCTATTCCCTGGGTGTGTTGTATTGACACAGTGGGGTCAGTCTGTTATACCCTGGGTGTGTTACATTGACAGAGTGGCGTCAGTCTGCTCTTCCCTGTGTGTGTTACATTGACAGAGTGGGGTCAGTCTGCTCTTTCCTGGGTGGGTTACAGTGACAGAGTGGGGTCAGTGTGCTCAAACCTGGGTCTGTTACATTGACAGAGTGGGGTCAGGCTGCTCTTTACAGGTTGTGTTACATTGACAGAGTTAGGTTGGTCTGCCCTTCCCTGTGTGTGTTACGTTGACAGAGTGGGGTCAGTGTGCTCAAACCTGGGTGCGTTAAATTGACAAAGTGGGCTCAATCAGCTCTTCCCTGTGTGTGTTACTTTGACAGAGTGGGGTCAGTCTGCTCTTTACAGGGTGTGTTACATTGACATAGTGGGGTCAGTCTGTTCTTCCATGGGTGTGTTACATTGACAGAGTTGTGTCAGTCTGTTCTTCCCTGGGTGTGTTACATTGACAGAGTGGGGTTAGTCTGCTATTCCCTGTGTGTAACATTGACAGAGTGGGGTCAGTCTGCTCTTCCCTGTGTGTGTTAGATTGACAGAATGGGGTCAGTCTGCCCTTCCCTGGATTTGTTACATTGACAGAGTGGGCTCAGTCTGCACTTCCCTGTGGGTGTTACATTGAAAGAGTGGGGTCAGTCTGCTCTTTAATCGGGGTGTTAAATTAACAGAATGGGGTCAGTCTGCGCTTCCCTGGGTGTGTTACATTGTCAGAGTGGGGTCGGTCTGCCCTTCCCTGTGTGTTTTACATTGACAGAGTGGGGTCAGTCTGCTCTTTACAGAGTGTGGTACATTGACAGAGTGGGGTCAGTCTGTTCTTCCCTCAGTGTGTTACATTGACAGAGTTGGGTCCGTCTGCTCTTCCCTGGGTGTGTTCCATTGACAGAGTGAGGTCTGTTTGCTTTTCCCTGGGAAGGTTACATTGACCGAGTGGGGTCAGTCTGCTCTTAACTGAGTGGGTTACATTGACAGAGTTGGGTCAGTCTGCTCTTCCCTGTGTGTGTTACATTGACAGAGTGGGGTCAGTCTGCTCTTTCCTGGGTGGCTTACATTGACAGAGTGTGCTCAGTCTGCTCTTTCCTGGGGGTCTGACATTGACAGAGTGGGGTCAGTGTGCTCAAACCTGGGTGCGTTAAATTGACAGAGTGGGGTCCGTCAGCTCTTCCCTGGGTGTGTTACATTGACAGAGTGGGGTCGGTCTGCCCTTCCCTGTGTGTTTTACATTGACAGAGTGGGGTCAGTCTGCCCTTTACAGAGTGTGTTACATTGACAGAGTGGGGTCAGTCTGCTCTTTACAGGGTGTGTTACATTGACAGAGTGGGGTCAGTCTGTTCTTCCATGGGTGTGTTACATTGACAGAGTTGGGTCAGTCTGCTCTTCCCTGGGTGTGTTACATTGACAGAGCGGGGTCAGTCTGCTCTTCCCTGTGTGTTACTTTGAGAGAGTTGGGTCAGTCTGCTCTTCCCTGTGTGTGTTACATTGACAGAGAAGGGTCAGTCTGCTGTTCCCTGGGTGTGTTAGATTGACAGAATGGGTTCAGTCTGCCCTTCCCTGGGTGTGATACATTGACAGAGAAGGGTCAGTCTGCTCTTCCCTGGGTGGGTTACATTGACAGAGTGGGGTCAGTCTGCTCTTCCCTTTTTGAGTTACATTGACAGATTGGGGTCGGTCTGCTCTTCCCTGGGTGTGTTACATTGACAGAGTGGGGTCAGTCTGCTCTTCCCTGTGTGTGTTACATTGACAGAGCGGGGTCAGTCTGCTCTTCGCTTTTTGAGTTACATTGACAGACTGGGGTCGGTCTGCTCTTCCCTGGGTGTGTTACATTGACAGAGTGGGGTCAGTCTGCTCTTCCCTGTGGGAGTTCCATTGACAGAGGGGGGTCAGTCTGCCCTTTCCTGGGTGGGTTCCACTGACCAATTGGGGTCAGTCTGCTCTTCCCTGGGTCTGTTACATTGACAGAGGGGGGTCAGTCTGCCCTGCCCTGTGTGTGTTACATTGACAGAGTGTGATCAGTCCGCTCTTCCCTGGGGGTCTTAGATTGACAGAGTGTGCTCAGTCTGCTCTTTCCTGGGGGTCTGACATTGACAGAGTGGGGTCAGTCTGCTCTTCCCTGGGGGTGTTAAATTGACAGAGGTGGGTCAGTCTGCTCTTCCCTGGGTGTGTTACAGAGACAGAGTGGGGTCAGTCTGCTCTTCCCTGGGTGTGTTACTTTGATGGAATGGGGTCAGTCTGCTCTTCCCTGGGTGTGTTACATTGACAGAGTTCGGTCAGTCTGCTCTTCCCTGGGTGTGTTACATTGACACAGTGGGGTCAGTCTGCTCTTCCCGGGGTGTGTTACATTGACAGAGTGGGGCCAGTCTGCTCTTCCCTGGGTGTGTTACATTGACAGAGTGGGGTCAGTCTGCTCTTCACTGGGTGTGTTACATTGACACAGTGGGGTCAGTCTGCTCTTTCCTGGTAGTGTTACATTGACAGAGTGGGGTCAGTCTGCTCTTTCCTGGGTGGGTTACATTGACAGAGAGGGGTCTGTCTGCTCTTCCCTGGGTGTGTTACATTGACACAGTTGGGTCAGTCTGCTCTTTCCTGGTAGTGTTACATTGACAGAGTGGGGTCAGTCTGCTCTTTCCTGGGTGTGTTACATTGACAGAGTGGGGTCAGTCTGCTCTTCCCTGGGTGTGTTACATTGACACAGTGGGGTCAGTCTGCTCTTTCCTGGTAGTGTTACATTGACAGAGTGGAGTCAGTCTGCTCTTTCCTGGGTGGGTTACATTGACAGAGAGGGGTCAGTGTGCTATTCCCTGGGTGTCTTAAATTGACAGATTGGGGTCAGTCTGCTCTTCCCTGGGTGTGTTACATTGACAGTGTGGAGTCAGTCTGCTCTTCCCTGGGTGTGTTACATTGATAGAGTGGGGTCAGTCTGCTCTTTCCTGGGTGGGTTACGTTGACAGAGTGGTGTCAGTGTGCTCTTCCCTGGGTGTGTTACATTGACAGAGGGGGGTCAGTCAGCCTTTTCCTGGGTGTGTTACATTGACAGATTGGGGTCAGTCTGCCCTTCCCTGTGTGTGTTACATTGACAGAGTGTGCTCAGTCTGCTCTTCCCTGGGTGGGTTACATTGACAGAGTGAGGTCAGTCTGCTCTTCCCTGGGGGTGTTAAATTGACAGAGTGGGGTCAGTCTGCTCTTCCCTGGGGGTGTTACATTGAAAGAGTGGGGTCAGTCTGCTCTTCCCTGGGGGTGTTAAATTGACAGAGTGAGGTCTGTCTGCTCTTCACTGGGTGTGTTACATTGACAGAGTGGGGTCTGTCTGCTCTTCCCTGCGTGTATTACTTTGATAGAATGGGGTCAGTCTGCTCTTCCCTGGGGGTGTTACATCGACAGAGTGGGGTCAGTCTGCTCTTCCCTGTGTGTGTTACATTGACAGAGTGGGGTCAGTCTGCTCTTTCCTTGGTGGGTTACATTGACAGTGTGGGGTCAGTGTGCTCAAACCTGGGTGTGTTACATTGACAGAGTGGGGTCAGTCAGCTCTTCCCTGTGTGTGTTACATTGACAGAGTGGGTTCAGTCTGCTCTTTACAGGGTGTGTTACATTGACATAGTGGGGTCAGTCTGTTCTTCCATGGGTGTGTTACATTGACAGAGTTGTGTCAGTCTGCTCTTCCCTGGGTGTGTTACATTGACAGAGTGGGGTCAGTCTGCTATTCACTGTGTGTAACATTGACAGAGTGGGATCAGTCTGCTCTTCCCTGTGTGTGTTAGATTGACAGAATGGGGTCAGTCTGACCTTCCCTGGATGTGTTACATTGGCAGAGTGGGTTCAGTTGGATCTTCCCTGGGTGAGTTACATTAACAGAGTGGGGTCAGTCTGCACTTCACTGTGGGTGTTACATTGAAAGAGTGGGGTCAGTCTGCTCTTCCCTGGGGGTGTTAAATTAACAGAATGGGGTCAGTCTGCCCTTCCCTGGATGTGTTGCATTCACAGAAAAGGGTCAGTCTGCTCTTCCCTGGGTGTGTTACATTGTCAGAGTGGGGTCGGTCTGCCCTTCCCTGTGTGTTTTACATTGACAGAGTGGGGTCAGTCTACTCTTTACAGAGTGTGTTACATTGACAGAGTGGGGTCAGTCTGTTCTTCCTTGAGTGTGTTACATTGACAGAGTTGGGTCAGTCTGCTCTTCCCTGGGTGTGTTCCATTGACAGAGTGCGGTCTGTTTGCTCTACCCTGGGAAGGTTACATTGACCGATTGGGGTCAGTCTGCTCTTAACTGAGTGGGTTACATTGACAGAGTTGGGTCAATCTGCTCATCCCTGTGTGTGTTACATTGACAGAGTGGGGTCAGTCTGCTCTTTCCTGGGTGGGCTACATTGACAGAGTGGGGTCAGTGTGCTCAAACCTGGGTGCGTTAAATTGACAGAGTGGGGTCCGTCAGCTCTTCCCTGGGTGTGTTACATTGACAGAGTGGGGTCGGTCTGCTCTTTAGAGGGTGTGTTACATTGACAGAGTGGGGTCAGTCTGCTCTTCCGTGGGTGTGTTACATTGACAGAGTGGGGTCAGTCTGCTCCTGCCTGTGTGTTACATTGACAGAGTGGGGTCAGTCTGCTCTTCCCTGGGGGTGTTACATTGACAGAGTGGGGTCAGTCTGCTCTTCCCTGGGTGTGTTAGATTGACAGAATGGGGTCAGTCTGCTCTTCCCTGGGTGTGTTATCATGACAGAGTTGGGTCAGTCTGCTCTTCCCTGGGGGTGTTACATCGACAGAGTGGGGTGAGTCTGCTCTTCCCTGGGGGTGTTTTATTGACAGAGTGGGGCCAGTCTGCTCTTCCCTGGGTGTGTTATATTGACAGAGTGGGGTCAGTCTGCTCTTCCCTGGGTGTGTTACATTGACAGAGTGGGGTCAGTCTGCTCTTCCCTGTGTGTGTTACATTGACAGAGTGGGGTCAGTCTGCTCTTTCCTGGGTGGGTTACATTGACAGAGTGGGGTCAGTGTGCTCAAACCTGGGTGTGTTACATTGACAGAGTGGGGTCAGTCTGCTCTTTGCAGGGTGTGTTACATTGACAGAGTTAGGTTGGTCTGCCCTTCCCTGTGTGTGTTACGTTGACAGAGTGGGGTCAGTGTGCTCAAACCTGGGTGCGTTAAATTGACAGAGTGGGGTCAGTCAGCTCTTCCCTGTGTGTGTTACATTGACAGAGTGGGGTCACTCTGCTCTTTACAGGGTGTGTTACATTGACATAGTGTGGTCAGTCTGTTCTTCCATGGGTGTGTTACATTGACAGAGTTGTGTCAGTCTGCTCTTCCCTGGGTGAGTTACATTAACAGAGTGGGGTCAGTCTGCACTTCCCTGTGTATGTTACATTGAAAGAGTGGGGTCAGTCTGCTCTTCCCTGGGGGTGTTAAATTAACAGAATGGGGTCAGTCTGCCCTTCCCTGGATGTGTTGCATTCACAGAGAAGGGTCAGTCTGCTCTTCCCTGGGTGTGTTACATTGACAGAGTGGGGTCAGTCTGCTCTTCCCTGGGTGTGTTACATTGACAGAGTGGGGTCGGTCAGCCTTTTCCTGGGTGTGTTACATTGACAGATTGGGGTCAGTCTGCTCTTCCCTGGGTGTGTTACATTGTCTGAGTGGGGTCAGTCTGCTCTTCCCTGGGTGTGTTACATTGACAGAGTGGGTTTCGGTCAGCCTTTTCCTGGGTGTGTTACATTGACAGATTGGGGTCAGTCTGCCCTTCCCTGTGTGTGTTACATTGACAGAGTGTGCTCAGTCTGCTCTTCCCTGGGTGGGTTACATTGACAGAGTGGGGTCAGTCTGCTCTTCCCTGGGGGTGTTAAATTGACAGAGTGGGGTCAGTCTGCTCTTCCCTGGGGGTGTTACATTGAAAGAGTGGGGTCGGTCTGCCCTTCCCTGTGTGTGTTACATTGACAGAGTGGGGTCAGTCTGTTCTTCCATGTGTGTGTTACATTGACAGAGTTGGGTCAGTCTGCTCTTCCCTGGGTGTGTTAGATTGACAGAGTGGGGTCAGTCTGCTCTTCCCTGTGTGTTACATTGACAGAGTGGGGTAAGTCTGCTCTTCCCTGGGGGTGTTTCTTTGATAGAATGGGGTCTGTCTGCTCTTCCCTGGGTGTGTTATATTGACAGAGTTGGGTCAGTCTGCTCTTCCCTGGGGGTGTTACATCGACCGAGTGGGGTGAGTCTGCTCTTCCCTGGGGGTGTTTTATTGACAGAGTGGGGCCAGTCTGCTCTTCCCTGGGTGTGTTACATTGACAGAGTTCGGTCAGTCTGCTCTTCCCTGGGTGTGTTACATTGACAGAGTGGGGTCAGTCTGCTCTTCCCTGTGTGTGTTACATTGACAGAGTGGTGCCAGTCTGCTCTTCCCTGGGTGTGTTATATTGACAGAGTGGGGTCAGTCTGCTCTTCACTGGGTGTGTTACATTGACAGAGTGGGGTCAGTCTGCTCTTCCCTGGGTGTGTTACATTGACACAGTGGGGTCAGTCTGCTCTTTCCTGGTAGTGTTACATTGACAGAGTGGGGTCAGTCTGCTCTTTCCTGGGTGGGTTACATTGACAGAGAGGGGTCAGCGTGCTATTCCCTGGGTGTCTTAAATTGACAGAGTGGGGTCAGTCTGCTCTTCCCTGGGTGTGTTACATTGACAGAGTGGGGTCAGTCTGCTCTTCCCTTTTTGAGTTACATTGACAGATTGGGGTCAGTCTGCTCTTCCCTGAGTGTGTTGCATTGACAGTGTGGGGTCAGTCTGATCTTCCCTGTCGGTGTTACATTGACAGTGTGGGGTCAGTCTGCTCTTCCCTGGGTGTGTTACATTGATAGAGTGGGGTCAGTCTGCTCTTTCCTGGGTGGGTTACGTTGACAGAGTGGGGTCAGTGTGCTCTTCCCTGGGTGTGTTACATTGACAGAGTGGGATCGGTCTGCTCTTCCCTGGGTGTGTTACATTGACAGAGGGGGGTCAGTCAGCCCTTTCCTCGGTGTGTTACATTGACAGATTGGGGTCAGTCTGCTCTTCCCTGGGTGTGCTACATTGACAGAGGGGGGTCAGTCTGCCCTTCCCTGTGTGTGTTACATTGACAGAGTGTGCTCAGTCTGCTCTTCCCTGGGGGTCTTACATTGACAGAGTGTGGTCAGTCTGCTCTTCCCTGGGGGAGTTACATTGAAAGGGTGGGGTCAGTCTGCTCTTCCCTGGGGGTGTTAAATTGACAGAGTGGGGTCAGTCTGCTCTTCCCTGGGAGTGTTACATTGAAAGAGTGGGGTCAGTCTGCTCTTCCCTGGGGGTGTTAAATTGACAGAGTGAGATCAGTCTGCTCTTCACTGGGTGTGTTACATTGACAGAGTGGGGTCTGTCTGCTCTTCCCTGCGTGTATTACTTTGATAGAATGGGGTCAGTCTGCTCTTCCCTGGGTGTGTTATATTGACAGAGTTGGGTCAGTCTGCTCTTCCCTGGGGGTGTTACATCGACAGAGTGGGGTCAGTCTTCTCTTCCCTGTGTGTGTTACATTGACAGAGTGGGGTCAGTCTGCTCTTTCCTGGGTGGGTTACATTGACAGTGTGGGGTCAGTGTGCTCAAACCTGGGTGGTTACATTGACAGAGTGGGGTCAGTCTGCTCTTTACAGGGTGTGTTACATTGACAGAGTTAGGTTGGGCTGCCCTTCCCTGTGTGTGTTACGTTGACAGAGAGGGGTCAGTGTGCTCAAACCTGGATGCGTTAAATTGACAGAGTGGGGTCAGTCAGCTCTTCCCTGTGTGTGTTACATTGACAGAGTGGGGTCAGTCTGCTCTTCCATGGGTGTGTTACATTGACAGAGTTGTGTCAGTCTGCTCTTCCCTGGGTGTGTTATATTGACAGAGTGGGGTCAGTCTGCTATTCCCTGTGTGTAACATTGACAGAGTGGGGTCAGTCTGCTCTTCCCTGTGTGTGTTAGATTGACAGAGTGGGGTCAGTCTGTTCTTCCATGTGTGTGTTACATTGACAGAGTTGTGTCAGTCTGTTCTTCCATGGGTGTGTTACATTGACAGAGTTGTGTCAGTCTGCTCTTCCCTGGGTGTGTTACATTGACAGAGTGGGGTCAGTCTGCTATTCCCTGTGTGTAACATTGACAGAGTGGGGTCAGTCTGAACTTCCCTGTGTGTTACATTGACAGAGTGGGGTCAGTCTGCTCTTTCCTGGGTTGGTTACATTGACAGTGTGGGGTCAGTGTGCTCAAACCTGAGTGGTTACATTGACAGAGTGGGGTCAGTCTGCTCTTTACAAGGTGTGTTACATTGACAGAGTTAGGTTGGGCTGCCCTTCCCTGTGTGTGTTACGTTGACAGAGTGGGGTCAGTGTGCTCAAACCTGGGTGCGTTAAATTGACAGAGTGGGGTCAGTCAGCTCTTCCCTGTGTGTGTTACATTGACAGAGTGGGGTCAGTCTGCTCTTCCATGGGTGTGTTACATTGACAGAGTTGTGTCAGTCTGCTCTTCCCTGGGTGTGTTACATTGACAGAGTGGGGTCAGTCTGCTATTCCCTGTGTGTAACATTGACAGAGTGGGGTCAGTCTGCTCTTCCCTGTGTGTGTTAGATTGACAGAGTGGGGTCAGTCTGTTCTTCCATGTGTGTGTTACATTGACAGAGTTGGGTCAGTCTGTTCTTCCATGGGTGTGTTACATTGACAGAGTTGTGTCAGTCTGCTCTTCCCTGGGTGTGTTACATTGACAGAGTGGGGTCAGTCTGCTATTCCCTGTGTGTAACATTGACAGAGTGGGGTCAGTCTGCTCTTCCCTGTGTGTGTTAGATTGACAGAATGGGGTCAGTCTGACCTTCCCTGGATGTGTTACATTGACAGAGTGGGGTCAGTTGGATCTTCTCTGGGTGAGTTACATTAACAGAGTGGGGTCAGTCTGCTCTTCCCTGGTTGTGTTCCATTGTCAGAGTGGGGTCGGTCTGCCCTTCCCTGTGTGTTTTACATTGACAGAGTGGGGTCAGTCTGCTCTTTACAGAGTATGTTACATTGACAGAGTGGGGTCAGTCTGTTCTTCCTTGAGTGTGTTACATTGACAGAGTTGGGTCAGTCTGCTCTTCCCTGGTTGTGTTCCATTGACAGAGTTCGGTCTGTTTGCTCTTCCCTGCGAAGGTTACATTGACCGATTGGGGTCAGTCTGCTCTTAACTGAGTGGGTTACATTGACAGAGTTTGGTCAATCTGCTCATCCCTGTGTGTGTTACATTGACAGAGGGGGTCAGTCTGCTCTTTCCTGAGTGGGCTACATTGACAGAGTGGGGTCAGTGTGCTCAAACCTGGGTGCGTTAAATTGACAGAGTGGGGTCCATCAGCTCTTCCCTGGGTGTGTTACATTGACAGAGTGGGGTCGGTCTGCCCTTCACTGTATGTGTTACATTGACAGAGTGGGGTCAGTCTGCTCTTTACAGGGTGTGTTACATTGACAGAGTGGGGTCAGTCTGCTCTTCCCTGGGTGTGTTACATTGACAGAGTGGGGTCAGTCTGCACTTCCCTGTGTGTTACATTGACAGAGTGGGGTCAGTCTGCTCTTCCCTGTGTGTGTTACATTGACAGAGTGGGGTCAGTCTGCACTTCCCTGGGTGTGTTAGATTGACTTAATGGGGTCAGTCTGCCCTTCCCTGGGTGTGTTACATTGACAGAGAAGGGTCAGTCTGCTCTTCCCTTTGTGAGTTTCATTGACAGAGGGGGGTCAGTCTGCCCTTCCCTGGGTGTGTTACACTGACAGATTGGGGTCAGTCTGCTCTTCCCTGGGTCTGTTACATTGACAGAGTGGGGTCAGTCTGCTCTTCCCTGGGTGTGTTACATTGACAGAGTGTGCTCAGTCTGCTCTTCCCTGAGGGTCTTACATTGACAGAGTGGAGTCAGTCTGCTCTTCCCTGGGGGTGTTACATTGAAAGAGTGCGGTCAGTCTGCTCTTCCCTGGGGGTGTTAAATTGACAGAGTGAGGTCAGTCTGCTCTTCCGTGGGTGTGTTACAGTGACAGAGTGGGGTCAGTCTGCTCTTCCCTGGGTGTGTTACTTTGCTAGAATGGGGTCAGTCTGCTCTTCCCTGGGTGTGTTATATTGACAGAGTTGGGTCAGTCTGCTCTTCACTGGGGGTGTTACATCGACAGAGTGGGTTGAGTCTGCTCTTCCCTGGGGGTGTTTTATTGACAGAGTGGGGCCAGTCTGCTCTTCCCTGGGTGTGTTATATTGACAGAATGGGGTCAGTCTACTCTTCCCTGGGTGTGTTACATTGACAGAGTGGGGTCAGTCTGCTCTTTACAGAGTGTGTTACATTGACAGAGTGGGGTCAGTCTGTTCTTCCATGTGTGTGTTACATTGACAGAGTTGGGTCAGTCTGCTCTTCACTGGGTGTGTTACATTGACAGAGTGGAGTCAGTCTGCTCTTCCCTGTGTGTTACATTGACAGAGTGGGGCCAGTCTGCTCTTCCCTGGGTGTGTTATATTGACAGAATGGGGTCAGTCTACTCTTCCCTGGGTGTGTTACATTGACAGAGTGGGGTCAGTCTGCTCTTTATAGTGTGTGTTACATTGACAGAGTGGGGTCAGTCTGTTCTTCCATGTGTGTGTTACATTGACAGAATGGGGTCAGTCTGCTCTTCCCTAGGTGTGATACATTGACAGAGAAGGGTCAGTCTGCTCTTCCCTGGGTGGGTTACATTGACAGAGTAGGGTGAGTCTGCTCTTCCCTGGGTGTTTTATATCGACAGAGTGGAATCAGTTTGCTCTTCCCTGCGTGTGTTACATTAACAGAGTGGGGTCAGTCTGCTCTTCCCTTTGTGAGTTTCATTGACAGAGTGGGGTCAGTCTGCTCTTCCCTGGGTGTGTTACATTGACACAGTGGGGTCAGTCTGCTCTTTCCTGGTAGTGTTACATTGACAGAGTGGGGTCAGTCTGCTCTTTCCAGGGTGGCTTACATTGACAGAGTGGGGTCAGTCTGCTCTTCCCTGGGTTTGTTACATTGACAGAGTGGGGTCGGTCTGCTCTTCCCTGGGTGTGTTACATTGACATGGGGGGTCAGTCTGCCCTTCCCTGGGTGTGTTACACTGACAGATTGGGGTCAGTCTGCTCTTCCCTGGGTGTGTTACATTGACAGAGTGGGGTCAGTCTGCTCTTCCCTGGGGGTCTTACATTGACAGAGTGGAGTCAGTCTGCTCTTCCCTGGGGGTGTTAAATTGACAGAGTGAGGTCAGTCTGCTCTTCCGTGGGTGTGTTACAGTGACAGAGTGGGGTCAGTCTGCTCTTCCCTGGGTGTGTTACTTTGCTAGAATGGGGTCAGTCTGCTCTTCCCTGGGTGTGTTATATTGACAGAGTTGGGTCAGTCTGCTCTTCCCTGGGGGTGTTACATCGACAGAGTGGGGTGAGTCTGCTCTTCCCTGGGGGTGTTTTATTGACAGAGTGGGGTCAGTCTGCTCTTCCCTGGGGGTCTTACATTGACAGAGTGGAGTCAGTCTGCTCTTCCCTGGGGGTGTTAAATTGACAGAGTGAGGTCAGTCTGCTCTTCCGTGGGTGTGTTACAGTGACAGAGTGGGGTCAGTCTGCTCTTCCCTGGGTGTGTTACTTTGCTAGAATGGGGTCAGTCTGCTCTTCCCTGGGTGTGTTATATTGACAGAGTTGGGTCAGTCTGCTCTTCCCTGGGGGTGTTACATCGACAGAGTGGGGTGAGTCTGCTCTTCCCTGGGGGTGTTTTATTGACAGAGTGGGGTCAGTCTGCTCTTCCCTGTGTGTGTTACATTGACAGAGTGGGGTCAGTCTGCTCTTTCCTGGGTGGGTTACATTGACAGAGTGGGGTCAGTGTGCCTAAACCTGGGTGTGTTACATTGACAGAGTGGGGTCAGCCTACTCTATGCAGGGTGTGTTACATTGACAGAGTTAGGTTGGTCTGCCCTTCCCTGTGTGTGTTACGTTGACAGAGTGGGGTCAGTGTGCTCAAACCTGGGTGCGTTAAATTGACAGAGTGGGGTCAGTCAGCTCTTCCCTGTGTGTGTTACATTGACAGAGTGGGGTCAGTCTGCTCTTTACAGGGTGTGTTACATTGACAGAGTGGAGTCAGTCTGCTCTTCCCTGGGGGTGTTACATTGAAAGAGTGCGGTCAGTCTGCTCTTCCCTGTGTGTTTTACATTGACAGAGTGGGGTCAGTCTGCTCTTTACAGAGTATGTTACATTGACAGAGTGCGGTCAGTCTGTTCTTCCCTGAGTGTGTTACATTGACAGAGTTGGGTCAGTCTGCTCTTCCCTGGGTGTGTTCCATTGACAGAGTGCGGTCTTTTTGCTCTTCCCTGGGAAGGTTACATTGACCGATTGGGGTCAGTCTGCTCTTAACTGAGTGGGTTACATTGACAGAGTTGGGTCAATCTGCTCATCCCTGTGTGTGTTACATTGACAGAGGGGGTCAGTCTGCTCTTTCCTGAGTGGGCTACATTGACAGAGTGGGGTCAGTGTGCTCAAACCTGGGTGCGTTAAATTGACAGAGTGGGGTCCGTCAGCTCTTCCCTGGGTGTGTTACATTGACAGAGTGGGGTCGGTCTGCCCTTCACTGTATGTGTTACATTGACAGAGTGGGGTCAGTCTGCTCTTTCCAGGGTGTGTTACATTGACCGAGTGGGGTCAGTCTGCTCTTCCCTGGGTGTGTTACATTGACAGAGTGGGGTCAGTCTGCACTTCCCTGTGTGTTACATTGACAGAGTGGGGTCAGTCTGCTCTTCCCTGTGTGTGTTACATTGACAGAGTGGGGTCAGTCTGCACTTCCCTGGGTGTGTTAGATTGACAGAATGGGGTCAGTCTGCCCTTCCCTGGGTGTGTTACATTGGCAGAGAAGGGTCAGTCTGCTCTTCCCTTTGTGAGTTTCATTGACAGAGGGGGGTCAGTCTGCCCTTCCCTTGGGTGTGTTACACTGACAGAATGGGGTCAGTCTGCTCTTCCCTGGGTCTGTTACATTGACAGAGTGGGGTCAGTCTGCTCTTCCCTGGGTGTGTTACATTGACAGAGTGTGCTCAGTCTGCTCTTCCCTGAGGGTCTTACATTGACAGAGTGGAGTCAGTCTGCTCTTCCCTGGGGGTGTTACATTGAAAGAGTGCGGTCAGTCTGCTCTTCCCTGGAGGTGTTAAATTGACAGAGTGAGGTCAGTCTACTCTTCCGTGGGTGTGTTACAGTGACAGAGTGGGGTCAGTCTGCTCTTCCCTGGGTGTGTTACTTTGCTAGAATGGGGTCAGTCTGCTCTTCCCTGGGTGTGTTATATTGACAGAGTTGGGTCAGTCTGCTCTTCACTGGGGGTGTTACATCGACAGAGTGGGGTGAGTCTGCTCTTCCCTGGGGGTGTTTTATTGACAGAGTGGGGCCAGTCTGCTCTTCCCTGGGTGTGTTATATTGACAGAGTTGGGTCAGTCTGCCCTTCCCTGGGTGTGATACATTGACAGAGAAGGGTCAGTCTGCTCTTCCCTGGGTGGGTTACATTGACAGAGTGGGGTCAGTCGGCTCTTCCCTTTTTGAGTTATATTGACAGATTGGGGTCGGTCTGCTCTTCCTTGGGTGTGTTACATTGACAGAGTGGGGTCAGTCTGCTCTTTACAGAGTGTGTTACATTGACAGAGTGGGGTCAGTCTGTTCTTCCATGTGTGTGTTACATTGACAGAGTTGGGTCAGTCTGCTCTTCCCTGGGGATGTGACATTGATAGAATGGGGTCAGTCTGCTCTTCCCTGGGTGTGATACATTGACAGAGAAGGGTCAGTCTGCTCTTCCCTGGGTGGGTTACATTGACAGAGTGGGGTGAGTCTGCTCTTCCCTGGGTGTTTTATATCGACAGAGTGGAATCAGTTTGCTCTTCCCTGGGTGTGTTACATTAACAGAGTGGGGTCAGTCTGCTCTTCCCTTTGTGAGTTTCATTGACAGAGTGGGGTCAGTCTGCTCTTCCCTGGGTGTGATACATTGACACAGTGGGGTCAGTCTGCTCTTTCCTGGTAGTGTTACATTGACAGAGTGGGGTCAGTCTGCTCTTTCCAGGGTGGCTTACATTGACAGAGTGGGGTCAGTCTGCTCTTCCCTGGGTTTGTTACATTGACAGAGTGGGGTCGGTCTGCTCTTCCCTGGGTGTGTTACATTGACATGGGGGGTCAGTCTGCTCTTCCCTGGGTGTGTTACATTGACAGAGTGCGGTCAGTCTGCTCTTCCCTGGGGGTCTTACATTGACAGAGTGGAGTCAGTCTGCTCTTCCCTGGGGGTGTTACATTGAAAGAGTGCGGTCAGTCTGCTCTTCCCTGGGGGTGTTAAATTGACAGAGTGAGGTCAGTCTGCTCTTCCGTGGGTGTGTTACAGTGACAGAGTGGGGTCAGTCTGCTCTTCCCTGGGTGTGTTACTTTGCTAGAATGGGGTCAGTCTGCTCTTCCCTGGGTGTGTTATATTGACAGAGTTGGGTCAGTCTGCTCTTCCCTGGGGGTGTTACATCGACAGAGTGGGGTGAGTCTGCTCTTCCCTGGGGGTGTTTTATTGACAGAGTGGGGCCAGTCTGCTCTTCCCTGTGTGTGTTAGATTGACAGAGTGGGGTCAGTCTGTTCTTCCATGTGTGTGTTACATTGACAGAGTTGTGTCAGTCTGTTCTTCCATGGGTGTGTTACATTGACAGAGTTGTGTCAGTCTGCTCTTCCCTGGGTGTGTTACATTGACAGAGTGGGGTCAGTCTGCTATTCCCTGTGTGTAACATTGACAGAGTGGGGTCAGTCTGCTCTTCCCTGTGTGTGTTACATTGACAGAGTGGGGTCAGTCTGCTCTTTCCTGGTTTGGTTACATTGACAGTGTGGGGTCAGTGTGCTCAAACCTGGGTGGTTACATTGACAGAGTGGGGTCAGTCTGCTCTTTACAGGGTGTGTTACTTTGACAGAGTTAGGTTGGGCTGCCCTTCCCTGTGTGTGTTACGTTGACAGAGTGGGGTCAGTGTGCTCAAACCTGGGTGCGTTAAATTGACAGAGTGGGGTCAGTCAGCTCTTCCCTGTGTGTGTTACATTGACAGAGTGGGGTCAGTCTGCTCTTCCATGGGTGTGTTACATTGACAGAGTTGTGTCAGTCTGCTCTTCCCTGGGTGTGTTACATTGACAGAGTGGGGTCAGTCTGCTATTCCCTGTGTGTAACATTGACAGAGTGGGGTCAGTCTGCTCTTCCCTGTGTGTGTTAGATTGACAGAGTGGGGTCAGTCTGTTCTTCCATGTGTGTGTTACATTGACAGAGTTGGGTCAGTCTGTTCTTCCATGGGTGTGTTACATTGACAGAGTTGTGTCAGTCTGCTCTTCCCTGGGTGTGTTACATTGACAGAGTGGGGTCAGTCTGCTATTCCCTGTGTGTAACATTGACAGAGTGGGGTCAGTCTGCTCTTCCCTGTGTGTGTTAGATTGACAGAATGGGGTCAGTCTGACCTTCCCTGGATGTGTTACATTGACAGAGTGGGGTCAGTTGGATCTTCTCTGGGTGAGTTACATTAACAGAGTGGGGTCAGTCTGCTCTTCCCTGGTTGTGTTCCATTGTCAGAGTGGGGTCGGTCTGCCCTTCCCTGTGTGTTTTACATTGACAGAGTGGGGTCAGTCTGCTCTTTACAGAGTATGTTACATTGACAGAGTGGGGTCAGTCTGTTCTTCCTTGAGTGTGTTACATTGACAGAGTTGGGTCAGTCTGCTCTTCCCTGGTTGTGTTCCATTGACAGAGTTCGGTCTGTTTGCTCTTCCCTGGGAAGGTTACATTGACCGATTGGGGTCAGTCTGCTCTTAACTGAGTGGGTTACATTGACAGAGTTGGGTCAATCTGCTCATCCCTGTGTGTGTTACATTGACAGAGGGGGTCAGTCTGCTCTTTCCTGAGTGGGCTACATTGACAGAGTGGGGTCAGTGTGCTCAAACCTGGGTGCGTTAAATTGACAGAGTGGGGTCCATCAGCTCTTCCCTGGGTGTGTTACATTGACAGAGTGGGGTCGGTCTGCCCTTCACTGTATGTGTTACATTGACAGAGTGGGGTCAGTCTGCTCTTTACAGGGTGTGTTACATTGACAGAGTGGGGTCAGTCTGCTCTTCCCTGGGTGTGTTACATTGACAGAGTGGGGTCAGTCTGCACTTCCCTGTGTGTTACATTGACAGAGTGGGGTCAGTCTGCTCTTCCCTGTGTGTGTTACATTGACAGAGTGGGGTCAGTCTGCACTTCCCTGGGTGTGTTAGATTGACTTAATGGGGTCAGTCTGCCCTTCCCTGGGTGTGTTACATTGACAGAGAAGGGTCAGTCTGCTCTTCCCTTTGTGAGTTTCATTGACAGAGGGGGGTCAGTCTGCCCTTCCCTGGGTGTGTTACACTGACAGATTGGGGTCAGTCTGCTCTTCCCTGGGTCTGTTACATTGACAGAGTGGGGTCAGTCTGCTCTTCCCTGGGTGTGTTACATTGACAGAGTGTGCTCAGTCTGCTCTTCCCTGAGGGTCTTACATTGACAGAGTGGAGTCAGTCTGCTCTTCCCTGGGGGTGTTACATTGAAAGAGTGCGGTCAGTCTGCTCTTCCCTGGGGGTGTTAAATTGACAGAGTGAGGTCAGTCTGCTCTTCCGTGGGTGTGTTACAGTGACAGAGTGGGGTCAGTCTGCTCTTCCCTGGGTGTGTTACTTTGCTAGAATGGGGTCAGTCTGCTCTTCCCTGGGTGTGTTATATTGACAGAGTTGGGTCAGTCTGCTCTTCACTGGGGGTGTTACATCGACAGAGTGGGTTGAGTCTGCTCTTCCCTGGGGGTGTTTTATTGACAGAGTGGGGCCAGTCTACTCTTCCCTGGGTGTGTTACATTGACAGAGTGGGGTCAGTCTGCTCTTTACAGAGTGTGTTACATTGACAGAGTGGGGTCAGTCTGTTCCTCCATGTGTGTGTTACATTGACAGAGTTGGGTCAGTCTGCTCTTCACTGGGTGTGTTACATTGACAGAGTGGAGTCAGTCTGCTCTTCCCTGTGTGTTACATTGACAGAGTGGGGCCAGTCTGCTCTTCCCTGGGTGTGTTATATTGACAGAATGGGGTCAGTCTACTCTTCCATGGGTGTGTTACATTGACAGAGTGGGGTCAGTCTGCTCTTTATAGTGTGTGTTACATTGACAGAGTGGGGTCAGTCTGTTCTTCCATGTGTGTGTTACATTGACAGAATGGGGTCAGTCTGCTCTTCCCTGGGTGTGATACATTGACAGAGAAGGGTCAGTCTGCTCTTCCCTGGGTGGGTTACATTGACAGAGTAGGGTGAGTCTGCTCTTCCCTGGGTGTTTTATATCGACAGAGTGGAATCAGTTTGCTCTTCCCTGCGTGTGTTACATTAACAGAGTGGGGTCAGTCTGCTCTTCCCTTTGTGAGTTTCATTGACAGAGTGGGGTCAGTCTGCTCTTCCCTGGGTGTGTTACATTGACACAGTGGGGTCAGTCTGCTCTTTCCTGGTAGTGTTACATTGACAGAGTGGGGTCAGTCTGCTCTTTCCAGGGTGGCTTACATTGACAGAGTGGGGTCAGTCTGCTCTTCCCTGGGTGTGTTACATTGACAGAGTGGGGTCGGTCTGCTCTTCCCTGGGTGTGTTACATTGACATGGGGGGTCAGTCTGCCCTTCCCTGGGTGTGTTACACTGACAGATTGGGGTCAGTCTGCTCTTCCCTGGGTGTGTTACATTGACAGAGTGGGGTCAGTCTGCTCTTCCCTGGGGGTCTTACATTGACAGAGTGGAGTCAGTCTGCTCTTCCCTGGGGGTGTTAAATTGACAGAGTGAGGTCAGTCTGCTCTTCCGTGGGTGTGTTACAGTGACAGAGTGGGGTCAGTCTGCTCTTCCCTGGGTGTGTTACTTTGCTAAAATGGGGTCAGTCTGCTCTTCCCTGGGTGTGTTATATTGACAGAGTTGGGTCAGTCTGCTCTTCCCTGGGGGTGTTACATCGACAGAGTGGGGTGAGTCTGCTCTTCCCTGGGGGTGTTTTATTGACAGGGTGGGGTCAGTCTGCTCTTCCCTGGGGGTCTTACATTGACAGAGTGGAGTCAGTCTGCTCTTCCCTGGGGGTGTTAAATTGACAGAGTGAGGTCAGTCTGCTCTTCCCTGGGTGTGTTACATTGACATGGGGGGTCAGTCTGCCCTTCCCTGGGTGTGTTACACTGACAGATTGGGGTCAGTCTGCTCTTCCCTGGGTGTGTTACATTGACAGAGTGGGGTCAGTCTGCTCTTCCCTGGGGGTCTTACATTGACAGAGTGGAGTCAGTCTGCTCTTCCCTGGGGGTGTTAAATTGACAGAGTGAGGTCAGTCTGCTCTTCCGTGGGTGTGTTACAGTGACAGAGTGGGGTCAGTCTGCTCTTCCCTGGGTGTGTTACTTTGCTAAAATGGGGTCAGTCTGCTCTTCCCTGGGTGTGTTATATTGACAGAGTTGGGTCAGTCTGCTCTTCCCTGGGGGTGTTACATCGACAGAGTGGGGTGAGTCTGCTCTTCCCTGGGGGTGTTTTATTGACAGGGTGGGGTCAGTCTGCTCTTCCCTGGGGGTCTTACATTGACAGAGTGGAGTCAGTCTGCTCTTCCCTGGGGGTGTTAAATTGACAGAGTGAGGTCAGTCTGCTCTTCCGTGGGTGTGTTACAGTGACAGAGTGGGGTCAGTCTGCTCTTCCCTGGGTGTGTTACTTTGCTAGAATGGGGTCAGTCTGCTCTTCCCTGGGTGTGTTATATTGACAGAGTTGGGTCAGTCTGCTCTTCCCTGGGGGTGTTACATCGACAGAGTGGGGTGAGTCTGCTCTTCCCTGGGGGTGTTTTATTGACAGAGTGGGGTCAGTCTGCTCTTCCCTGTGTGTGTTACATTGACAGAGTGGGGTCAGTCTGCTCTTTCCTGGGTGGGTTACATTGACAGAGTGGGGTCAGTGTGCTCAAACCTGGGTGTGTTACATTGACAGAGTGGGGTCAGTCTACTCTTTGCAGGGTGTGTTACATTGACAGAGTTAGGTTGGTCTGCCCTTCCCTGTGTGTGTTACGTTGACAGAGTGGGGTCAGTGTGCTCAAACCTGGGTGCGTTAAATTGACAGAGTGGGGTCAGTCAGCTCTTCCCTGTGTGTGTTACATTGACAGAGTGGGGTCAGTCTGCTCTTTACAGGGTGTGTTACATTGACAGAGTGGAGTCAGTCTGCTCTTCCCTGGGGGTGTTACATTGAAAGAGTGCGGTCAGTCTGCTCTTCCCTGTGTGTTTTACATTGACAGAGTGGGGTCAGTCTGCTCTTTACAGAGTATGTTACATTGACAGAGTGCGGTCAGTCTGTTCTTCCCTGAGTGTGTTACATTGACAGAGTTGGGTCAGTCTGCTCTTCCCTCGGTGTGTTCCATTGACAGAGTGCGGTCTTTTTGCTCTTCCCTGGGAAGGTTACATTGACCGATTGGGGTCAGTCTGCTCTTAACTGAGTGGGTTACATTGACAGAGTTGGGTCAATCTGCTCATCCCTGTGTGTGTTACATTGACAGAGGGGGTCAGTCTGCTCTTTCCTGAGTGGGCTACATTGACAGAGTGGGGTCAGTGTGCTCAAACCTGGGTGCGTTAAATTGACAGAGTGGGGTCCGTCAGCTCTTCCCTGGGTGTGTTACATTGACAGAGTGGGGTCGGTCTGCCCTTCACTGTATGTGTTACATTGACAGAGTGGGGTCAGTCTGCTCTTTCCAGGGTGTGTTACATTGACAGAGTGGGGTCAGTCTGCTCTTCCCTGGGTGTGTTACATTGACAGAGTGGGGTCAGTCTGCACTTCCCTGTGTCTTACATTGACAGAGTGGGGTCAGTCTGCTCTTCCCTGTGTGTGTTACATTGACAGAGTGGGGTCAGTCTGCACTTCCCTGGGTGTGTTAGATTGACAGAATGGGGTCAGTCTGCCCTTCCCTGGGTGTGTTACATTGACAGAGAAGGGTCAGTCTGCTCTTCCCTTTGTGAGTTTCATTGACAGAGGGGGGTCAGTCTGCCCTTCCCTTGGGTGTGTTACACTGACAGAATGGGGTCAGTCTGCTCTTCCCTGGGTCTGTTACATTGACAGAGTGGGGTCAGTCTGCTCTTCCCTGGGTGTGTTACATTGACAGAGTGTGCTCAGTCTGCTCTTCCCTGAGGGTCTTACATTGACAGAGTGGAGTCAGTCTGCTCTTCCCTGGGGGTGTTACATTGAAAGAGTGCGGTCAGTCTGCTCTTCCCTGGGGGTGTTAAATTGACAGAGTGAGGTCAGTCTACTCTTCCGTGGGTGTGTTACAGTGACAGAGTGGGGTCAGTCTGCTCTTCCCTGGGTGTGTTACTTTGCTAGAATGGGGTCAGTCTGCTCTTCCCTGGGTGTGTTATATTGACAGAGTTGGGTCAGTCTGCTCTTCACTGGGGGTGTTACATCGACAGAGTGGGGTGAGTCTGCTCTTCCCTGGGGGTGTTTTATTGACAGAGTGGGGCCAGTCTGCTCTTCCCTGGGTGTGTTATATTGACAGAGTTGGGTCAGTCTGCCCTTCCCTGGGTGTGATACATTGACAGAGAAGGGTCAGTCTGCTCTTCCCTGGGTGGGTTACATTGACAGAGTGGGGTCAGTCGGCTCTTCCCTTTTTGAGTTACATTGACAGATTGGGGTCGGTCTGCTCTTCCCTGGGTGTGTTACATTGACAGAGTGGGGTCAGTCTGCTCTTTACAGAGTGTGTTACATTGACAGAGTGGGGTCAGTCTGTTCTTCCATGTGTGTGTTACATTGACAGAGTTGGGTCAGTCTGCTCTTCCCTGGGTGTGTTACATTGACAGAGTGGAGTCAGTCTGCTTTTCCCTGTGTGTTACATTGACAGAGTGGGGTCAGTCTGCTCTTCCCTGGGGATGTGACATTGATAGAATGGGGTCAGTCTGCTCTTCCCTGGGTGTGATACATTGACAGAGTTGGGTCAGTCTGCTCTTCCCTGGGTGGGTTACATTGACAGAGTGGGGTGAGTCTGCTCTTCCCTGGGTGTTTTATATCGACAGAGTGGAATCAGTTTGCTCTTCCCTGGGTGTGTTACATTAACAGAGTGGGGTCAGTCTGCTCTTCCCTTTGTGAGTTTCATTGACAGAGTGGGGTCAGTCTGCTCTTCCCTGGGTGTGTTACATTGACACAGTGGGGTCAGTCTGCTCTTTCCTGGTAGTGTGACATTGACAGAGTGGGGTCAGTCTGCTCTTTCCAGGGTGGGTTACATTGACAGATTGGGGTCAGTCTGCTTTTCCCTGGGTGTGTTACATTGACAGAGTGGGGTCGGTCTGCTCTTCCCTGGGTGTGTTACATTGACATGGGGGGTCAGTCTGCTCTTCCCTGGGTGTGTTACATTGACAGAGTGCGGTCAGTCTGCTCTTCCCTGGGGGTCTTACATTGACAGAGTGGAGTCAGTCTGCTCTTCCCTGGGGGTGTTACATTGAAAGAGTGCGGTCAGTCTGCTCTTCCCTGGGGGTGTTAAATTGACAGAGTGAGGTCAGTCTGCTCTTCCGTGGGTGTGTTACAGTGACAGAGTGGTGTCAGTCTGCTCTTCCCTGGGTGTGTTACTTTGCTAGAATGGGGTCAGTCTGCTCTTCCCTGGGTGTGTTATATTGACAGAGTTGGGTCAGTCTGCTCTTCCCTGGGGGTGTTACATCGACAGAGTGGGGTGAGTCTGCTCTTCCCTGGGGGTGTTTTATTGACAGAGTGGGGCCAGTCTCCTCTTCCCTGGGTGTGTTATATTGACAGAGTGGGGTCAGTGTGCTCTTCCCTGGGTGTGTTACATTGACAGAGTGGGGTCAGTCTGCTCTTCCCTGTGTGTGTTACATTGACGGAGTGGGGTCAGTCTGCTCTTTCCTGGGTGGGTTACATTGACAGAGTGGGGTCAGTGTGCTCAAACCTGGGTGTGTTACATTGACAGAGTGGGGTCAGTCTACTCTTTGCATGGTGTGTTACATTGACAGAGTGGGGTCAGTCTGCCCTTCCCTGTGTGTGATACGTTGACAGAGTGGGGTCAGTGTGCTCAAACCTGGGTGCGTTAAATTGACAGAGTGGGGTCAGTCAGCTCTTCCCTGTGTGTGTTACATTGACAGAGTGGGGTCAGTCTGCTCTTTACAGGGTGTGTTACATTGACAGAGTAGGGTCAGTCTGCTCTTCCCTGGGTGCGTTACATTGACAGAGTGTGCTCAGTCTGCTCTTCCCTGGGTGTTAACATTGACAGAGTGGAGTCAGTCTGCTCTTCCCTGTGTGTGTTACATTGAAAGAGTGGGGTCAGTCTGCTCTTCCCTGGGGGTGTTAAATTGACAGAGTGAGGTCAGTCTGCTCTTCCCTGGGTGTGTTACTTTGCTAGAATGGTGTCAGTCTGCTCTTCCCTGGGTGTGTTATATTGACAGAGTTAGGTCAGTCTGCTCTTCACTGGGGCTGTTACATCGACAGAGTGGGGTGAGTCTGCTCTTCCCTGGGGGTGTTTTATTGACAGAGTGGGGCCAGTCTGCTCTTCCCTGGGTGTGTTATATTGACAGAGTGGGGTCAGTCTGCTCTTCCCTGGGTGTGTTACATTGACAGAGTGGGGTTAGTCTGCTCTTTACAGAGTGTGTTACATTGACTGAGTGGGGTCAGTCTGTTCTTCCATGTGTGTGTTACATTGACAGAGTTGGGTCAGTCTGCTCTTCCCTGGGTGTGTTACATTGACAGAGTTCGGTCAGTCTGCTCTTCCCTGTGTGTTACATTGACAGAGTGGGGTCAGTCTGCTCTTCCCTGGGTGTGTTACATTGACAGAGAAGGGTCAGTCTGCTCTTCCCTGGGTGGGTTACATTGACAGAGTGGGGTGAGTCTGCTCTTCCCTGGGTGTTTTATATCGACAGAGTGGAATCAGTTTGCTCTTCCCTGGGTATGTTACATTAACAGAGTGGGGTCAGTCTCCTCTTCCCTTTGTGAGTTTCATTGACAGAGTGGGGTCAGTCTGCTCTTCCCTGGGTGTGTTACATTGACACAGTGGGGTCAGTCTGCTCTTTCCTGGTAGTGTTACATTGACAGAGTGGGGTCAGTCTGCTCTTTCCAGGGTGGGTTACATTGACAGAGTGGGGTCAGTCTGCTCTCCCCTGGGTGTGTTACATTGACAGAGTGGGGTCGGTCTGCTCTTCCCTGGGTGTGTTACATTGACATGGGGGGTCAGTCTGCCCTTCCCTGGGTGTGTTACACTGACAGATTGGGGTCAGTCTGCTCTTCCCTGGGTCTGTTACATTGACAGAGTGTGCTCAGTCTGCTCTTCCCTGGGGGTCTTACATTGACAGAGTGGAGTCAGTCTGCTCTTCCCTGGGGGTGTTACATTGAAAGAGTGCGGTCAGTCAGCTCTTCCCTGGGGGTGTTAAATTGACAGAGTGAGGTCAGTCTGCTCTTCCCTGGGTGTGTTACATTGACAGAGTGGGGTCAGTCTGCTCTTCCCTGCGTGTGTTAAATTGACAGTGTGGTCAGTCTGCTCTTCCGTGGGTGTGTTACAGTGACAGAGTGGGGTCAGTCTGCTCTTCCCTGGGTGTGTTACTTTGCTAGAATGGGGTCAGTCTGCTCTTCCCTGGGTGTGTTATATTGACAGAGTTGGGTCAGTCTGCTCTTCCCTGGGGGTGTTACATCGACAGAGTGGGGTGAGTCTGCTCTTCCCTGGGGGTGTTTTATTGACAGAGTGGGGCCAGTCTGCTCTTCCCTGGGTGTGTTATATTGACAGAGTGGGATCAGTCTGCTCTTCCCTGGGTGTGTTACATTGACAGAGTGGGGTCAGTCTGCTCTTCCCTGTGTGTGTTACATTGACAGAGTGGGGTCAGTCTGCTCTTTCCTGGGTGGGTTACATTGACAGAGTGGGGTCAGTCTGCTCTTTGCAGGGTTTGTTACATTGACAGATTTAGGTTGGTCTGCCCTTCCCTGTGTGTGTTACGTTGACAGAGTGGGGTCAGTGTGCTCAAACCTGGGTGCGTTAAATTGACAGAGTGGGGTCAGTCAGCTCTTCCCTGTGTGTGTTACATTGACAGAGTGGGGTCAGTCTGCTCTTTACAGGGTGTGTTACATTGACATAGTGGGGTCAGTCTGTTCTTCCATGGGTGTGTTACATTGACAGAGTGGGGTCAGTCTGCTCTTCCCTGGGTGTGTTACATTAACAGAGTGGGGTCAGTCTGCACTTCCCTGTGTGTGTTACATTGAAAGAGTGGGGTCAGTCTGCTCTTCCCTGGGGGTGTTAAATTAACAGAATGGGGTCAGTCTGCCCTTCCCTGGATGTGTTGCATTCACAGAGAAGGGTCAGTCTGCCCTTCCCTGTGTGTTTTACATTGACAGAGTGGGGTCAGTCTGTTCTTCCCTATGTGTGTTACATTGACAGAGTGTGCTCAGTCTGCTCTTCCCTGGGGGTCTTACATTGACAGAGTGGGGTCAGTCTGCTCTTCCCTGGGTGTGTTACATTGATAGAATGGGGTCAGTCTGCTCTTCCCTGGGTTTGTTATATTGACAGAGTTGGGTCAGTCTGCTCTTCCCTGGGGGTGTTACATCGACAGAGTGGGGTGAGTCTGCTCTTCCCTGGGGGTGTTTTATTGACAGAGTGGGGCCAGTCTGCTCTTCCCTGGGTGTGTTACATTGACAGAGTTCGGTCAGTCTGCTCTTCCCTGGGTGTGTTACATTGACACAGTGGGGTCAGTCTGCTCTTCCCTGGGTGTGTTACATTGACAGAGTGGGGTCAGTCTGCTCTTCCCTGGGTGTGTTATATTGACAGAGTGGGGTCAGTCTGCTCTTCACTGGGTGTGTTACATTGACAGAGTGGGGTCAGTCTGCTCTTCCCTGGGTGTGTTACATTGACACAATGGGGTCAGTCTGCTCTTTCCTGGTAGTGTTACATTGACAGAGTGGGGTCAGTCTGCTCTTTCCTGGGTGGGTTACATTGACAGAGAGGGGTCAGTGTGCTATTCCCTGGGTGTGTTACATTGACAGAGTGGGGTCAGTCTGCTCTTCCCTGGGTGTGTTACATTGACAGAGTTCGGTCAGTCTGCTCTTCCCTGGGTGTGTTACATTGACAGAGTGGGGTCAGTCTGCTCTTCCCTGGGTGTGTTATATTGACAGCGTGGGGTCAGTCTGCTCTTCACTGGGTGTGTTACATTGACAGAGTGGAGTCAGTCTGCTCTTCCCTGGGTGTGTTACATTGACACAGTGGGGTCAGTCTGCTCTTTCCTGGTAGTGTTACATTGACAGAGTGGGGTCAGTCTGCTCTTTCCTGGGTGGGTTACATTGACAGAGAGGGGTCAGTGTGCTATTCCCTGGGTGTGTTACATTGACAGAGTGGGGTCAGTCTGCTCTTCCCTGGGTGTGTTACATTGACAGATTGGGGTCAGTCTGCTCTTCCCTGGGTGTGTTACATTGACAGTGTGGGGTCAGTCTGATCTTCCCTGTCGGTGTTACATTGACAGAGTGGGGTCAGTCTGCTCTTCCCTGGGTGTGTTACATTGATAGAGTGGGGTCAGTCTGCTCTTTCCTGGGTGGGTTACATTGACAGAGTGAAGTCGGTCTGCTCTTCCCTGGGTGTGTTACATTGACAGAGGGGGGTCAGTCAGCCCTTTCCTGGGTGTGTTACATTGACAGATTGGACTCAGTCTGCTCTTCCCTGGGGGTGTTTTATTGACAGAGTGGGGCCAGTCTGCTCTTCCCTGGGTGTGTTACATTGACAGAGTTCGGTCAGTCTGCTCTTCCCTGGGTGTGTTACATTGACAGAGTGGGGTCAGTCTGCTCTTCCCTGGGTGTGTTACATTGACAGAGTGGGGTCAGTCTGCTCTTCCCTGGGTGTGTTATATTGACAGAGTGGGGTCAGTCTGCTCTTCACTGGGTGTGTTACATTGACAGAGTGGGGTCAGTCTGCTCTTCCCTGGGTGTGTTACATTGACACAATGGGGTCAGTCTGCTCTTTCCTGGTAGTGTTACATTGACAGAGTGGGGTCAGTCTGCTCTTTCCTGGGTGGGTTACATTGACAGAGAGGGGTCAGTGTGCTATTCCCTGGGTGTGTTACATTGACAGAGTGGGGTCAGTCTGCTCTTCCCTGGGTGTGTTACATTGACAGAGTTCGGTCAGTCTGCTCTTCCCTGGGTGTGTTACATTGACAGAGTTGTGTCAGTCTGCTCTTCCCTGGGTGTGTTATATTGACAGAGTGGGGTCAGTCTGCTCTTCACTGGGTGTGTTACATTGACAGAGTGGAGTCAGTCTGCTCTTCCCTGGGTGTGTTACATTGACACAGTGGGGTCAGTCTGCTCTTTCCTGGTAGTGTTACATTGACAGAGTGGGGTCAGTCTGCTCTTTCCTGGGTGGGTTACATTGACAGAGAGGGGTCAGTGTGCTATTCCCTGGGTGTGTTACATTGACAGAGTGGGGTCAGTCTGCTCTTCCCTGGGTGTGTTACATTGACAGATTGGGGTCAGTCTGCTCTTCCCTGGGTGTTACATTGACAGTGTGGGGTCAGTCTGATCTTCCCTGTCGGTGTTACATTGACAGAGTGGGGTCAGTCTGCTCTTCCCTGGGTGTGTTACATTGATAGAGTGGGGTCAGTCTGCTCTTTCCTGGGTGGGTTACATTGACAGAGTGGAGTCAGTGTGCTCCTCCCTGGGTGTGTTACATTGACAGAGTGAAGTCGGTCTGCTCTTCCCTGGGTGTGTTACATTGACAGAGGGGGGTCAGTCAGCCCTTTCCTGGGTGTGTTACATTGACAGATTGGACTCAGTCTGCTCTTCCCTGGGTGTGTTACATTGACAGAGGGGGGTCAGTCTGCCCTTCCCTATGTGTGTTACATTGACAGAGTGTGCTCAGTCTGCTCTTCCCTGGGGGTCTTACATTGACAGAGTGGGGTCAGTCTGCTCTTCCCTGGGGGTGTTACATTGAAAGGGTGGGGTCAGTCTGCTCGTCCCTGGGGGTGTTAAATTGACAGAGTGAGGTCAGTCTGCTCTTCCCTAGGTGTGTTATATTGACAGAGTGGGGTCAGTCTGCTCTTCCCTGGGGGTGTTACTTCGACAGAGTGGGGTCAGTCTGCTCTTCCCTGTGTGTGTTACATTGACAGAGTGGGGTCAGTCTGCTCTTTCCTGGGTGGGTTACATTGACAGTGTTGGGTCAGTGTGCTCAAACCTGGGTGGTTACATTGACAGAGTGGGGTCAGTCTGCTCTTTACAGGGTGTGTTACATTGACAGAGTTAGGTTGGTCTAACCTTCCCTGTGTGTGTTACGTTGACAGAGTGGGGTCAGTGTGCTCAAACCTGGATGCGTTAAATTGACAATGTGGGGTCAGTCAGCTCTTCCCTGTGTGTGTTACATTGACAGAGTGGGGTCAGTCTGCTCTTTACAGGGTGTGTTACATTGACATAGTGGGGTCAGTCTGTTCTTCCATGGGTGTGTTACATTGACAGAGTTGTGTCAGTCTGCTCTTCCCTGGGTGTGTTACATTGACAGAGTGGGGTCAGTCTGATATTCCCTGTGTGTAACATTGACAGAGTGGGGTCAGTCTGCTCTTCCCTGAGTGTGTTAGATTGACAGAGTGGGGTCAGTCTGTTCTTCCATGTGTGTGTTACATTGACAGAGTTGTGTCAGTCTGATCTTCCCTGGGTGTGTTACATTGACAGAGTGGGGTCAGTCTGCTATTCTCTGTGTGTAACATTGACAGAGTGGGGTCAGTCTGCTCTTCCCTGTGTGTGTTAGATTGACAGAATGGGGTCAGTCTGACCTTCCCTGGATGTGTTACATTGACAGAGTGGGGTCAGTTGGATCTTCCCTGGGTGCGTTATATTAACAGAGTGGGGTCAGTCTGCACTTCACTGTGGGTGTTACATTGAAAGAGTGGGGTCAGTCTGCTCTTCCCTGGGGGTGTTAAATCAACAGAATGGGGTCAGTCAGCCCTTCCCTGGATGTGTTGCATTCACAGAGAAGGGTCAGTCTGCTCTTCCCTGGGTGTGTTACATTGACAGAGTGGGGTCAGTCTGCTCTTCCCTGGGTGTGTTACATTGACAGAATGGGGTCAGTCTGCTGTTCCCTGTGTGTGTTAGATTGACAGAATGGGGTCAGTCTGACCTTCCCTGGATGTGTTACATTGACAGAGTGGGGTCAGTTGGATCTTCCCTGGGTGAGTTACATTAACAGAGTGGGGTCAGTCTGCACTTCACTGTGGGTGTTACATTGAAAGAGTGGGGTCAGTCTGCTCTTCCCTGAGGGTGTTAAATCAACAGAATGGGGTCAGTCTGCCCTTCCCTGGATGTGTTGCATTCACAGAGAAGGATCAGTCTGCTCTTCCCTGGGTGTGTTAAATTGACAGAGTGGGGTCAGTCTGCTCTTCCCTGGGTGTGTTAAATTGACAGAGTGGTGTCAGTCTGCTCTTTACAGAGTGTGTTACATTGACAGAGTGGGGTCAGTCTGTTCTTCCATGTGTGTGTTACATTGACAGATTTGGGTCAGTCTGCTCTTCCCTGGGTGTGTTACATTGACAGAGTGGAGTCAGTCTGCTCTTCCCTGTGTGTTACATTGACAGAGTGGGGTCAGTCTGCTCTTTTATGGGTGTGTTACATTGACAGAGTGGAGTCAGTCTGCTCTTCCCTGTGTGTTACATTGACAGAATGGGGTCAGTCTGCTCTTCCCTGGGTGGGTTACATTGACAGAGAAGGGTCAGTCTGCTCTTCCCTGGGTGTGTTATATTGACAGAGTTGGGTCAGTCTGCTCTTCCCTGGGGGTGTTACATCGACAGAGTGGGGTGAGTCTGCTCTTCCCTGGGGGTGTTTTATTGACAGAGTGGGGTCAGTCTGCTCTTCCCTGTGTGTGTTACATTGACAGAGTGGGGTCAGTCTGCTCTTTCCTGGGTGGGTTACATTGACAGAGTGGGGTCAGTGTGCTCAAACCTGGGTGTGTTACATTGACAGAGTGGGGTCAGTCTACTCTTTGCAGGGTGTGTTACATTGACAGAGTTAGGTTGTTCTGCCCTTCCCTGTGTGTGTTACGTTGACAGAGTGGGGTCAGTGTGCTCAAACCTGGGTGCGTTAAATTGACAGAGTGGGGTCAGTCAGCTCTTCCCTGTGTGTGTTACATTGACAGAGTGGGGTCACTCTGCTCTTTACAGGGTGTGTTACATTGACAGAGTGGAGTCAGTCTGCTCTTCCCTGGGGGTGTTACATTGAAAGAGTGCGGTCAGTCTGCTCTTCCCTGTGTGTTTTACATTGACAGAGTGGGGTCAGTCTGCTCTTTACAGAGTATGTTACATTGACAGAGTGCGGTCAGTCTGTTCTTCCCTGAGTGTTTTACATTGACAGAGTTGGGTCAGTCTGCTCTTCCCTGGGTTTGTTCCATTGACAGAGTGCGGTCTGTTTGCTCTTCCCTGGGAAGGTTACATTGACCGATTGGGGTCAGTCTGCTCTTAACTGAGTGGGTTACATTGACAGAGTTGGGTCAATCTGCTCATCCCTGTGTGTGTTACATTGACAGAGGGGGTCAGTCTGCTCTTTCCTGAGTGGGCTACATTGACAGAGTGGGGTCAGTGTGCTCAAACCTGGGTGCGTTAAATTGACAGAGTGGGGTCCGTCAGCTCTTCCCTGGGTGTGTTACATTGACAGAGTGGGGTCGGTCTGCCCTTCACTGTATGTGTTACATTGACAGAGTGGGGTCAGTCTGCTCTTTCCAGGGTGTGTTACATTGACAGAGTGGGGTCAGTCTGCTCTTCCCTGGGTGTGTTACATTGACAGAGTGGGGTCAGTCTGCACTTCCCTGTGTCTTACATTGACAGAGTGGGGTCAGTCTGCTCTTCCCTGTGTGTGTTACATTGACAGAGTGGGGTCAGTCTGCACTTCCCTGGGTGTGTTAGATTGACAGAATGGGGTCAGTCTGCCCTTCCCTGGGTGTGTTACATTGACAGAGAAGGGTCAGTCTGCTCTTCCCTTTGTGAGTTTCATTGACAGAGGGGGGTCAGTCTGCCCTTCCCTTGGGTGTGTTACACTGACAGAATGGGGTCAGTCTGCTCTTCCCTGGGTCTGTTACATTGACAGAGTGGGGTCAGTCTGCTCTTCCCTGGGTGTGTTACATTGACAGAGTGTGCTCAGTCTGCTCTTCCCTGAGGGTCTTACATTGACAGTGTGGGGTCAGTCTGCTGTTCCCTGTGTGTGTTAGATTGACAGAATGGGGTCAGTCTGACCTTCCCTGGATGTGTTACATTGACAGAGTGGGGTCAGTTGGATCTTCCCTGGGTGAGTTACATTAACAGAGTGGGGTCAGTCTGCACTTCACTGTGGGTGTTACATTGAAAGAGTGGGGTCAGTCTGCTCTTCCCTGAGCGTGTTAAATCAACAGAATGGGGTCAGTCTGCCCTTCCCTGGATGTGTTGCATTCACAGAGAAGGATCAGTCTGCTCTTCCCTGGGTGTGTTAAATTGACAGAGTGGGGTCAGTCTGCTCTTCCCTGGGTGTGTTAAATTGACAGAGTGGTGTCAGTCTGCTCTTTACAGAGTGTGTTACATTGACAGAGTGGGGTCAGTCTGTTCTTCCATGTGTGTGTTACATTGACAGATTTGGGTCAGTCTGCTCTTCCCTGGGTGTGTTACATTGACAGAGTGGAGTCAGTCTGCTCTTCCCTGTGTGTTACATTGACAGAGTGGGGTCAGTCTGCTCTTTTATGGGTGTGTTACATTGACAGAGTGGAGTCAGTCTGCTCTTCCCTGTGTGTTACATTGACAGAATGGGGTCAGTCTGCTCTTCCCTGGGTGGGTTACATTGACAGAGAAGGGTCAGTCTGCTCTTCCCTGGGTGTGTTATATTGACAGAGTTGGGTCAGTCTGCTCTTCCCTGGGGGTGTTACATCGACAGAGTGGGGTGAGTCTGCTCTTCCTTGGGGGTGTTTTATTGACAGAGTGGGGTCAGTCTGCTCTTCCCTGTGTGTGTTACATTGACAGAGTGGGGTCAGTCTGCTCTTTCCTGGGTGGGTTACATTGACAGAGTGGGGTCAGTGTGCTCAAACCTGGGTGTGTTACATTGACAGAGTGGGGTCAGTCTACTCTTTGCAGGGTGTGTTACATTGACAGAGTTAGGTTGTTCTGCCCTTCCCTGTGTGTGTTACGTTGACAGAGTGGGGTCAGTGTGCTCAAACTTGGGTGCGTTAAATTGACAGAGTGGGGTCAGTCAGCTCTTCCCTGTGTGTGTTACATTGACAGAGTGGGGTCACTCTGCTCTTTACAGGGTGTGTTACATTGACAGAGTGGAGTCAGTCTGCTCTTCCCTGGGGGTGTTACATTGAAAGATTGCGGTCAGTCTGCTCTTCCCTGTGTGTTTTACATTGACAGAGTGGGGTCAGTCTGCTCTTTACAGAGTATGTTACATTGACAGAGTGCGGTCAGTCTGTTCTTCCCTGAGTGTTTTACATTGACAGAGTTGGGTCAGTCTGCTCTTCCCTGGGTTTGTTCCATTGACAGAGTGCGGTCTGTTTGCTCTTCCCTGGGAAGGTTACATTGACCGATTGGGGTCAGTCTGCTCTTAACTGAGTGGGTTACATTGACAGAGTTGGGTCAATCTGCTCATCCCTGTGTGTGTTACATTGACAGAGGGGGTCAGTCTGCTCTTTCCTGAGTGGGCTACATTGACAGAGTGGGGTCAGTGTGCTCAAACCTGGGTGCGTTAAATTGACAGAGTGGGGTCCGTCAGCTCTTCCCTGGGTGTGTTACATTGACAGAGTGGGGTCGGTCTGCCCTTCACTGTATGTGTTACATTGACAGAGTGGGGTCAGTCTGCTCTTTCCAGGGTGTGTTACATTGACAGAGTGGGGTCAGTCTGCTCTTCCCTGGGTGTGTTACATTGACAGAGTGGGGTCAGTCTGCACTTCCCTGTGTCTTACATTGACAGAGTGGGGTCAGTCTGCTCTTCCCTGTGTGTGTTACATTGACAGAGTGGGGTCAGTCTGCACTTCCCTGGGTGTGTTAGATTGACAGAATGGGGTCAGTCTGCCCTTCCCTGGGTGTGTTACATTGACAGAGAAGGGTCAGTCTGCTCTTCCCTTTGTGAGTTTCATTGACAGAGGGGGGTCAGTCTGCCCTTCCCTTGGGTGTGTTACACTGACAGAATGGGGTCAGTCTGCTCTTCCCTGGGTCTGTTACATTGACAGAGTGGGGTCAGTCTGCTCTTCCCTGGGTGTGTTACATTGACAGAGTGTGCTCAGTCTGCTCTTCCCTGAGGGTCTTACATTGACAGTGTGGGGTCAGTCTGATCTTCCCTGTCGGTGTTACATTGACAGAGTGGGGTCAGTCTGCTCTTCCCTGGGTGTGTTACATTGATAGAGTGGGGTCAGTCTGCTCTTTCCTGGGTGGGTTACATTGACAGAGTGGAGTCAGTGTGCTCTTCCCTGGGTGTGTTACATTGACAGAGTGAAGTCGGTCTGCTCTTCCCTGGGTGTGTTACATTGACAGAGGGGGGTCAGTCAGCCCTTTCCTGGGTGTGTTACATTGACAGATTGGACTCAGTCTGCTCTTCCCTGGGGGTGTTTTATTGACAGAGTGGGGCCAGTCTGCTCTTCCCTGGGTGTGTTACATTGGCAGAGTTCGGTCAGTCTGCTCTTCCCTGGGTGTGTTACATTGACAGAGTGGGGTCAGTCTGCTCTTCCCTGGGTGTGTTACATTGACAGAGTGGGGTCAGTCTGCTCTTCCCTGGGTGTGTTATATTGACAGAGTGGGGTCAGTCTGCTATTCACTGGGTGTGTTACATTGACAGAGTGGGGTCAGTCTGCTCTTCCCTGGGTGTGTTACATTGACACAATGGGGTCAGTCTGCTCTTTCCTGGTAGTGTTACATTGACAGAGTGGGGTCAGTCTGCTCTTTCCTGGGTGGGTTACATTGACAGAGAGGGGTCAGTGTGCTATTCCCTGGGTGTGTTACATTGACAGAGTGGGGTCAGTCTGCTCTTCCCTGGGTGTGTTACATTGACAGAGTTCGGTCAGTCTGCTCTTCCCTGCGTGTGTTACATTGACAGAGTTGTGTCAGTCTGCTCTTCCCTGGGTGTGTTATATTGACAGAGTGGGGTCAGTCTGCTCTTCACTGGGTGTGTTACATTGACAGAGTGGAGTCAGTCTGCTCTTCCCTGGGTGTGTTACATTGACACAGTGGGGTCAGTCTGCTCTTTCCTGGTAGTGTTACATTGACAGAGTGGGGTCAGTCTGCTCTTTCCTGGGTGGGTTACATTGACAGAGAGGGGTCAGTGTGCTATTCCCTGGGTGTGTTACATTGACAGAGTGGGGTCAGTCTGCTCTTCCCTGGGTGTGTTACATTGACAGATTGGGGTCAGTCTGCTCTTCCCTGGGTGTGTTACATTGACAGTGTGGGGTCAGTCTGATCTTCCCTGTCGGTGTTACATTGACAGAGTGGGGTCAGTCTGCTCTTCCCTGGGTGTGTTACATTGATAGAGTGGGGTCAGTCTGCTCTTTCCTGGGTGGGTTACGTTGACAGAGTGGGGTCAGTATGCTCTTCCCTGGGTGTGTTACATTGACAGAGTGGGGTCGGTCTGCTCTAACCTGGGTGTGTTACATTGACAGAGAGGGGTCAGTCAGCCCTTTCCTGGGTGTGTTACATTGACAGATTGGTGTCAGTCTGCTCTTCCCTGGGTGTGCTACATTGACAGAGGTGGGTCAGTCTGCCCTTCCCTGTGTGTGTTACATTGACAGAGTGGGGTCAGTCTGCTCTTCCCTGGGTGTGTTACATTGACAGAGTGGGGTCAGTCTGCTCTTCCCTGGGGTTGTGACATTGAAAGGGTGGGGTCAGTCTGCTCGACCCTGGGGGTGTTAAATTGACAGAGTGAGGTCAGTCTGCTCTTCCCTGGGTGTGTTATATTGACAGAGTGGGGTCAGTCTGCTCTTCCCTGGGGGTGTTACATCGACAGAGTGGGGTCAGTCTGCTCTTTCCTGGGTGGGTTACATTGACAGTGTGGGGTCAGTGTGCTCAAACCTGGGTGGTTACATTGACAGAGTGGGGTCAGTCTGCTCTTTACAGGTTGTGTTACATTGACAGAGTTAGGTTGGTCTGCCCTTCCCTGTGTGTGTTACGTTGACAGAGTGGGGTCAGTGTGCTCAAACCTGGGTGCGTTAAATTGACAGAGTGCGGTCAGTCAGCTCTTCCCTGTGTGTGTTACATTGACAGAGTGGGGTCAGTCTGCTCTTTACAGGGTGTGTTACATTGACATAGTGGGGTCAGTCTGTTCTTCCATGGGTGTGTTACATTGACAGAGTTGTGTCAGTCTGCTCTTCCCTGGGTGTGTTACATTGACAGAGTGGGGTCAGTCTGATATTCCCTGTGTGTAACATTGACAGAGTGGGGTCAGTCTGCTCTTCCCTGTGTGTGTTAGATTGACAGAGTGGGGTCAGTCTGTTCTTCCATGTGTGTGTTACATTGACAGAGTTGGGTCAGTCTGTTCTTCCATGGGTGTGTTACATTGACAGAGTTGTGTCAGTCTGCTCTTCCCTGGGTGTGTTACATTGACAGAGTGGGGTCAGTCTGCTATTCTCTGTGTGTAACATTGACAGAGTGGGGTCAGTCTGCTCTTCCCTGTGTGTGTTAGATTGACAGAATGGGGTCAGTCTGACCTTCCCTGGATGTGTTACATTGACAGAGTGGGGTCAGTTGGATCTTCCCTGGGTGAGTTACATTAACAGAGTGGGGTCAGTCTGCACTTCACTGTGGGTGTTACATTGACAGAGTGGGGTCAGTCTGCTCTTCCCTGGGTGTGTTACATTGACAGAGTGGGGTCAGTCTGCTCTTTACAGAGTGTGTTACATTGACAGAGTGGGGTCAGTCTGTTCTTCCATGTGTGTGTTACATTGACAGAGTTGGGTCAGTCTGCTCTTCCCTGGGGGTGTTACATTGACAGAGTGGAGTCAGTCTGCTCTTCCCTGGGTGTGTTACTTTGATAGAATGGGGTCAGTCTGCTCTTCCCTGGGTTTGTTACATTGACAGAGTGGGGTGAGTCTGCTCTTCCCTGGGTGTGTTATATCGACAGAGTGGAATCAGTTTGCTCTTCCCTGGGTGTTACATTGACAGAGTGGGGTCAGTCTGCTCTTCCCTTTGTGAGTTTCATTGACAGAGTGGGGTCAGTCTGCTCTTCCCTGGGTGTGTTACATTGACACAGTGGGGTCAGTCTGCTCTTTCCTGGTAGTGTTACATTGACAGAGGGGGGTCAGTCTGCTCTTTCCAGGGTGGGTTACATTGACAGAGTGGGGTCAGTCTGCTCTTCCCTGGGTGTGTTACATTGACAGAGTGTGGTCGGTCTGCTCTTCCCTGGGTCTGTTACATTGACAGAGTGGGGTCAGTCTGCTCTTCCCTGGGTGTGTTACATTGACAGAGTGTGCTCAGTCTGCTCTTCCCTGGGGGTCTTACATTGACAGAGTGGAGTCAGTCTGCTCTTCCCTGGGGGTGTTAAATTGACAGAGTGAGGTCAGTCTGCTCTTCCCTGGGTGTGTTACATTGACAGAGTGGGGTCAGTCTGCTCTTCCCTGGGTGTGTTACTTTGCTAGAATGGGGTCAGTCTGCTCTTCCCTGGGTGTGTTATATTGACAGAGTTGGGTCAGTCTGCTCTTCCCTGGGGGTGTTACATCGACAGATTGGGGTGAGTCTGCTCTTCCCTGGGGGTGTTTTATTGACAGAGTGGGGCCAGTCTGCTCTTCCCTGGGTGTGTTATATTGACAGAGTGGGGTCAGTCTGCTCTTCCCTGGGTGTGTTACATTGACAGAGTGGGGTCAGTCTGCTCTTCCCTGTGCGTGTTACATTGACAGAGTGGGGTCAGTCTGCTCTTTCCTGGGTGGGTTATATTGACAGAGTGGGGTCAGTGTGCTCAAACCTGGGTGTGTTACATTGACAGAGTGGGGTCAGTCTGCTCTTTGCAGGGTGTGTTACATTGACAGAGTTAGGTTGGTCTGCCCTTCCCTGTGTGTGTTACGTTGACAGAGTGGGGTCAGTGTGCTCAAACCTGGGTGCGTTATATTGACAGAGTGGGGTCAGTCAGCTCTTCCCTGTGTGTGTTACATTGACAGAGTGGGGTCAGTCTGCTCTTTACAGGGTGTGTTACATTGACATAGTTGGGTCAGTCTGTTCTTCCATGGGTGTGTTACATAGACAGAGTTGTGTCAGTCTGCTCTTCCCTGGGTGAGTTACATTAACAGAGTGGGGTCAGTCTGCACTTCCCTGTGTGTGATACATTGAAAGAGTGGGGTCAGTCTGCTCTTCCTTGGGGGTGTTAAATTAACAGAATGGGGTCAGTCTGCTCTTCCCTGGGTGTGTTACATTGACAGATTGGGTCAGTCTGCTCTTCCCTGGGTGTGTTACATTGACAGAGTGTGGTCAGTCTGCTCTTCCCTGTGTGTTACATTGACAGAGTGGGGTCAGTCTGCTCTTCCCTGGGTGTGTTACTTTGCTAGAATGGGGTCAGTCTGCTCTTCCCTGGGTGTGTTATATTGACAGAGTTGGGTCAGTCTGCTCTTCCCTGGGGGTGTTACATCGACAGAGTGGGGTGAGTCTGCTCATCCCTGGGGGTGTTTTATTGACAGAGTGGGGCCAATCTGCTCTTCCCTGGGTGTGTTACATTGACAGAGTTCGGTCAGTCTGCTCTTCACTGGGTGTGTTACATTGACAGAGTGGGGTCAGTCTGCTCTTCCCTGGGTGTGTTACATTGACACAGTGGGGTCAGTCTGCTCTTTCCTGGTAGTGTTACATTGACAGAGTGGGGTCAGTCTGCTCTTTCCTGGGTGGGTTACATTGACAGAGAGGGGTCAGTGTGCTATTCCCTGGGTGTCTTAATTTGACAGAGTGGGGTCAGTCTGCTCTTCGCTGGGTGTGTTACATTGACAGAGTGGGGTCAGTCTGCTCTTCCCTTTTTGAGTTACATTGACAGATTGGGGTCAGTCTGCTCTTCCCTGGGTGTGTTACATTGACAGTGTGGGGTCAGTCTGATCTTCCCTGTCGGTGTTACATTGACAGAGTGGGGTCAGTCTGCTCTTCCCTGGGTGTGTTACATTGATAGAGTGGGGTCAGTCTGCTCTTTCCTGGGTGGGTTACGTTGACAGAGTGGGGTCAGTGTGCTCTTCCCTGGGTGTGTTACATTGACAGAGTGGGGTCGGTCTGCTCTTACCTGGGTGTGTTACATTGACAGAGGGGGGTCAGTCAGCCCTTTCCTGGGTGTGTTACATTGACAGATTGGGGTCAGTCTGCTCTTCCCTGGGTGTGCTACATTGACAGAGGGGGGTCAGTCTGCCCTTCGCTGTGTGTGTTACATTGACAGAGTGTGCTCAGTCCGCTCTTCCCTGGGGGTCTTACATTGACAGAGTGGGGTCAGTCTGCTCTTCCCTGGGGGTGTTACATTGAAAGGGTGGGGTCAGTCTGCTCTTCCCTGGGGGTGTTAAATTGACAGAGTGAGGTCAGTCTGCTCTTCCCTGGGTGTGTTACATTGACAGTGTGGGGTCAGTGTGCTCAAACCTGGGTGGTTACATTGACAGAGTGGGGTCAGTCTGCTCTTTACAGGGTGTGTTACATTGACAGAGTTAGGTTGGGCTGCCCTTCCCTGTGTGTGTTACGTTGACAGAGTGGGGTCAGTGTGCTCAAACCTGGGTGCGTTAAATTGACAGAGTGGGGTCAGTCAGCTCTTCCCTGTGTGTGTTACATTGACAGAGTGGGGTCAGTCTGCTCTTCCATGGGTGTGTTACATTGACAGAGTTGTGTCAGTCTGCTCTTCCCTGGGTGTGTTACATTGACAGAGTGGGGTCAGTCTGCTATTCCCTGTGTGTAACATTGACAGAGTGGGGTCAGTCTGCTCTTCCCTGTGTGTGTTAGATTGACAGAGTGGGGTCAGTCTGTTCTTCCATGTGTGTGTTACATTGACAGAGTTGGGTCAGTCTGTTCTTCCATGGGTGTGTTACATTGACAGAGTTGTGTCAGTCTGCTCTTCCCTGGGTGTGTTACATTGACAGAGTGGGGTCAGTCTGCTATTCTCTGTGTGTAACATTGACAGAGTGGGGTCAGTCTGCTCTTCCCTGTGTGTGTTAGATTGACAGAATGGGGTCAGTCTGACCTTCCCTTGATGTGTTACATTGACAGAGTGGGGTCAGTTGGATCTTCCCTGGGTGAGTTACATTAACAGAGTGGGGTCAGTCTGCACTTCACTGTGGGTGTTACATTGACAGAGTGGGGTCAGTCTGCTCTTCCCTGGGTGTGTTACATTGACAGAGTGGGGTCAGTCTGCTCTTTACAGAGTGTGTTACATTGACAGAGTGGGGTCAGTCTGTTCTTCCATGTGTGTGTTACATTGACAGAGTTGGGTCAGTCTGCTCTTCCCTGGGGGTGTTACATTGACAGAGTGGAGTCAGTCTGCTCTTCCCTGGGTGTGTTACTTTGATAGAATGGGGTCAGTCTGCTCTTCCCTGGGTGTGTTACATTGACAGAGTGGGGTGAGTCTGCTCTTCCCTGGGTGTGTTATATCGACAGAGTGGAATCAGTTTGCTCTTCCCTGGGTGTTACATTGACAGAGTGGGGTCAGTCTGCTCTTCCCTTTGTGAGTTTCATTGACAGAGTGGGGTCAGTCTGCTCTTCCCTGGGTGTGTTACATTGACACAGTGGGGTCAGTCTGCTCTTTCCTGGTAGTGTTACATTGACAGAGGGGGGTCAGTCTGCTCTTTCCAGGGTGGGTTACATTGACAGAGTGGGGTCAGTCTGCTCTTCCCTGGGTGTGTTACATTGACAGAGTGTGGTCGGTCTGCTCTTCCCTGGGTCTGTTACATTGACAGAGTGGGGTCAGTCTGCTCTTCCCTGGGTGTGTTACATTGACAGAGTGTGCTCAGTCTGGTCTTTCCTGGGGGTCTTACATTGACAGAGTGGAGTCAGTCTGCTCTTCCCTGGGGGTGTTAAATTGACAGAGTGAGGTCAGTCTGCTCTTCCCTGGGTGTGTTACATTGACAGAGTGGGGTCAGTCTGCTCTTCCCTGGGTGTGTTACTTTGCTAGAATGGGGTCAGTCTGCTCTTCCCTGGGTGTGTTATATTGACAGAGTTGGGTCAGTCTGCTCTTCCCTGGGGGTGTTACATCGACAGATTGGGGTGAGTCTGCTCTTCCCTGGGGGTGTTTTATTGACAGAGTGGGGCCAGTCTGCTCTTCCCTGGGTGTGTTATATTGACAGAGTGGGGTCAGTCTGCTCTTCCCTGGGTGTGTTACATTGACAGAGTGGGGTCAGTCTGCTCTTCCCTGTGCGTGTTACATTGACAGAGTGGGGTCAGTCTGCTCTTTCCTGGGTGGGTTATATTGACAGAGTGGGGTCAGTGTGCTCAAACCTGGGTGTGTTACATTGACAGAGTGGGGTCAGTCTGCTCTTTGCAGGGTGTGTTACATTGACAGAGTTAGGTTGGTCTGCCCTTCCCTGTGTGTGTTACGTTGACAGAGTGGGGTCAGTGTGCTCAAACCTGGGTGCGTTATATTGACAGAGTGGGGTCAGTCAGCTCTTCCCTGTGTGTGTTACATTGACAGAGTGGGGTCAGTCTGCTCTTTACAGGGTGTGTTACATTGACATAGTTGGGTCAGTCTGTTCTTCCATGGGTGTGTTACATAGACAGAGTTGTGTCAGTCTGCTCTTCCCTGGGTGAGTTACATTAACAGAGTGGGGTCAGTCTGCACTTCCCTGTGTGTGATACATTGAAAGAGTGGGGTCAGTCTGCTCTTCCTTGGGGGTGTTAAATTAACAGAATGGGGTCAGTCTGCTCTTCCCTGGGTGTGTTACATTGACAGATTGGGTCAGTCTGCTCTTCCCTGGGTGTGTTACATTGACAGAGTGTGGTCAGTCTGCTCTTCCCTGTGTGTTACATTGACAGAGTGGGGTCAGTCTGCTCTTCCCTGGGTGTGTTACTTTGCTAGAATGGGGTCAGTCTGCTCTTCCCTGGGTGTGTTATATTGACAGAGTTGGGTCAGTCTGCTCTTCCCTGGGGGTGTTACATCGACAGAGTGGGGTGAGTCTGCTCATCCCTGGGGGTGTTTTATTGACAGAGTGGGGCCAATCTGCTCTTCCCTGGGTGTGTTACATTGACAGAGTTCGGTCAGTCTGCTCTTCACTGGGTGTGTTACATTGACAGAGTGGGGTCAGTCTGCTCTTCCCTGGGTGTGTTACATTGACACAGTGGGGTCAGTCTGCTCTTTCCTGGTAGTGTTACATTGACAGAGTGGGGTCAGTCTGCTCTTTCCTGGGTGGGTTACATTGACAGAGAGGGGTCAGTGTGCTATTCCCTGGGTGTCTTAATTTGACAGAGTGGGGTCAGTCTGCTCTTCCCTGGGTGTGTTACATTGACAGAGTGGGGTCAGTCTGCTCTTCCCTTTTTGAGTTACATTGACAGATTGGGGTCAGTCTGCTCTTCCCTGGGTGTGTTACATTGACAGTGTGGGGTCAGTCTGATCTTCCCTGTCGGTGTTACATTGACAGAGTGGGGTCAGTCTGCTCTTCCCTGGGTGTGTTACATTGATAGAGTGGGGTCAGTCTGCTCTTTCCTGGGTGGGTTACGTTGACAGAGTGGGGTCAGTGTGCTCTTCCCTGGGTGTGTTACATTGACAGAGTGGGGTCGGTCTGCTCTTACCTGGGTGTGTTACATTGACAGAGGGGGGTCAGTCAGCCCTTTCCTGGGTGTGTTACATTGACAGATTGGGGTCAGTCTGCTCTTCCCTGGGTGTGCTACATTGACAGAGGGGGGTCAGTCTGCCCTTCGCTGTGTGTGTTACATTGACAGAGTGTGCTCAGTCCGCTCTTCCCTGGGGGTCTTACATTGACAGAGTGGGGTCAGTCTGCTCTTCCCTGGGGGTGTTACATTGAAAGGGTGGGGTCAGTCTGCTCTTCCCTGGGGGTGTTAAATTGACAGAGTGAGGTCAGTCTGCTCTTCCCTGGGTGTGTTACATTGACAGAGTGGGGTCAGTCTGCTCTTCCCTGGGTGTGTTACTTTGCTAGAATGGGGTCAGTCTGCTCTTCCCTGGGTGTGTTATATTGACAGAGTTGGGTCAGTCTGCTCTTCCCTGGGGGTGTTACATCGACAGATTGGGGTGAGTCTGCTCTTCCCTGGGGGTGTTTTATTGACAGAGTGGGGCCAGTCTGCTCTTCCCTGGGTGTGTTATATTGACAGAGTGGAGTCAGTCTGCTCTTCCCTGGGTGTGTTACATTGACAGAGTGGGGTCAGTCTGCTCTTCCCTGGGTGTGTTACATTGACAGAGTGGGGTCAGTCTGCTCTTTCCTGGGTGGGTTATATTGACAGAGTGGGGTCAGTGTGCTCAAACCTGGGTGTGTTAAATTGACAGAGTGGGGTCAGTCTGCTCTTTGCAGGGTGTGTTACATTGACAGAGTTAGGTTGGTCTGCCCTTCCCTGTGTGTGTTACGTTGACAGAGTGGGGTCAGTGTGCTCAAACCTGGGTGCGTTAAATTGACAGATTGGGGTCAGTCAGCTCTTCCCTGTGTGTGTTACATTGACAGAGTGGGGTCAGTCTGCTCTTTACAGGTGTGTTACAGTGACATAGTTGGGTCAGTCTGTTCTTCCATGGGTGTGTTACATTGACAGAGTTGTGTCAGTCTGCTCTTCCCTGGGTGAGTTACATTAACAGAGTGGGGTCAGTCTGCACTTCCCTGTGTGTGTTACATTGAAAGAGTGGGGTCAGTCTGCTCTTCCCTGGGGGTGTTAAATTAACAGAATGGGGTCAGTCTGTCCTTCCCTGGATGTGTTGCATTCACAGAGAAGGGTCAGTCTGCTCTTCCCTGGGTGTGTTACATTGTCAGAGTGGGGTCGGTCTGCCCTTCCCTGTGTGTTTTACATTGACAGAGTGGGGTCAGTCTGCTCTTTACAGAGTGTGTTTCATTGACAGAGTGGGGTCAGTCTGTTCTTCCATGTGTGTGTTACATTGACAGAGTTGGGTCAGTCTGCTCTTCCCTGGGTGTGTTACATTGACAGATTGGGTCAGTCTGCTCTTCCCTGGGTGTGTTATATTGACAGAGTTGGGTCAGTCTGCTCTTCCCTGGGGGTGTTTTATTGACAGAGTGGGGCCAGTCTGCTCTTCCCTGGGTGTGTTACATTGACAGAGTTCGGTCAGTCTGCTCTTCCCTGGGTGTGTTACATTGACACAGTGGGGTCAGTCTGCACTTCCCTGGGTGTGTTACATTGACAGAATGGTGCCAGTCTGCTCTTCCCTGGGTGTGTTATATTGACAGAGTGGGGTCAGTCTGCTCTTCACTGGGTGTGTTACATTGACAGAGTGGGGTCAGTCTGCTGTTCCCTGGGTGTGTTACATTGACACAGTGGGGTCAGTCTGCTCTTTCCTGGTAGTGTTACATTGACAGAGTGGGGTCAGTCTGCTCTTTCCTGGGTGGGTTACATTGACAGAGAGGGGTCTGTGTGCTATTCCCTGGGTGTCTTAAATTGACAGAGTGGGGAGAGTCTGCTCTTCCCTGAGTGTGTTACATTGACAGAGTGGGGTCAGTCTGCTCTTCCCTTTTTGAGTTACATTGACAGATTGGGGTCAGTCTGCTCTTCCCTGGGTGTGTTACATTGACAGTGTGGGGTCAGTCTGATCTTCCCTGTCGGTGTTACATTGACAGAGTGGGGTCAGTCTGCTCTTCCCTGGGTGTGTTACATTGATAGAGTGGGGTCAGTCTGCTCTTTCCTGGGTGGGTTACGTTGACAGAGTGGGGTCAGTGTGCTCTTCCCTGGGTGTGTTACATTGACAGTGTGGGGTCGGTCTGCTCTTACCTGGGTGTGTTACATTGACAGAGGGGGGTCAGTCAGCCCTTTCCTGGGTGTGTTACATTGACAGATTGGGGTCAGTCTGCTCTTCCCTGGGTGTTCTACATTGACAGAGGGGGGTCAGTCTGCCCTTCCCTGTGTGTGTTACATTGACAGAGTATGCTCAGTCTGCTCTTCCCTGGGGGTCTTACATTGACAGAGTGGGGTCAGTCTGCTCTTCCCTGGGGGTGTTACATTGAAAGGGTGGGGTCAGTCTGCTATTCCCTGGGGGTGTTAAATTGACAGAGTGAGGTCAGTCTGCTCTTCCCTGGGTGTGTTACATTGACAGAGTGGGGTCAGTCTGCTCTTCCCTGGGTGTGTTACTTTGCTAGAATGGGGTCAGTCTGCTCTTCCCTGGGTGTGTTATATTGACAGAGTTGGGTCAGTCTGCTCTTCCCTGGGGGTGTTACATCGACAGATTGGGGTGAGTCTGCTCTTCCCTGGGGTTTTTTTATTGACAGAGTGGGGCCAGTCTGCTCTTCCCTGGGTGTGTTATATTGACAGAGTGGGGTCAGTCTGCTCTTCCCTGGGTGTGTTACATTGACAGAGTAGGGTCAGTCTGCTCTTCCCTGGGTGTGTTACATTGACAGAGTGGGGTCAGTCTGCTCTTTCCTGGGTGGGTTATATTGACAGAGTGGGGTCAGTGTGCTCAAACCTGGGTGTGTTACATTGACAGAGTGGGGCCAGTCTGCTCTTTGCAGGGTGTGTTACATTGACAGAGTTAGGTTGGTCTGCCCTTCCCTGTGTGTGTTACGTTGACAGAGTGGGGTCAGTGTGCTCAAACCTGGGTGCGTTAAATTGACAGAGTGGGGTCAGTCAGCTCTTCCCTGTGTGTGTTACATTGACAGAGTGGGGTCAGTCTGTTCTTCCATGGGGGGGTTACATTGATAGAGTGTGGTCAGTCTGCTCTTCCCTGGGGGTGTTAAATTGACAGAGTGGGGTCAGTCTGCTCTTCCCTGGATGTGTTACATTGAAAGAGTGTGGTCAGTCTGCTCTTCCCTGGGGGTGTTAAATTGACAGATGAGGTCAGTCTGCTCTTCCCTGGGTGTGTTACATTGACAGAGTGGAGTCAGTCTGCTCTTCCCTGTGTGTTACATTGACAGAGTGGGGTCAGTCTGCTCTTCCCTGGGGGTGTTACTTTGATAGAATGGGGTCAGTCTGCTCTTCCCTGGGTCTGTTACATTGACAGAGGGGGGTCAGTCTGGCCTTCCCTGGGTGTGTTACACTGATAGATTGTGGTCAGTCTGCTCTTCCCTGGGTCTGTTACATTGACAGAGTGGGGTCAGTCTGCTCTTCCCTGGGTGTGTTACATTGACAGAGTGTGCTCAGTCTGCTCTTCCCTGGGGGTCGTACATTGACAGAGTGGAGTCAGTCTGCTCTTCCCTGGGGGTGTTACATTGAAAGAGTGCGGTCAGTCTGCTCTTCCCTGGGGGTGTTAAATTGACAGAGTGAGGTCAGTCTGCTCTTCCCTGGGTGTGTTACATTGACAGAGTGGGGTCATTCGGTCCTCCCTGGGTGTGTTACTTTGCTAGAATGGGGTCAGTCTGCTCTTCCCTGCGTGTGTTATATTGACAGAGTTGGGTCAGTCTGCTCTTCCCTGGGGGTGTTACATCGACAGATTGGGGTGAGTCTGCTCTTCCCTGGGGGTGTTTTATTGACAGAGTGGGGCCAGTCTGCTCTTCGCTGGGTGTGTTATATTGACAGAGTGGGGTCAGTCTGCTCTTCCCTGGGTGTGTTAAATTGACAGTGTTGGGTCAGTCTGCTCTTCCCTGGGTGTGTTACATTGACAGATTGTGGCCAGTCTGCTCTTCCCTGATTGTGCTACATTGACAGAGTGGGGTCAGTCTGCTCTTTCCTGGGTGGGTTACATTGACAGAGTGGGGTCAGTGTGCTCAAACCTGAGTATGTTGCATTGAAAGAGTGGGGTCAGTCTGCTCTTTGCAGGGTGTTTTACATTGACAGAGGTAGGTTGGTCTGCCCTTCCCTGTGTGTGTTACGTTGACAGAGTGGGGTCAGTGTGCTCAAACCTGGGTGCGTTAAATTGACAGAGTGGGGTCAGTCAGCTCTTCCCTGTGTGTGTTACATTGACAGAGTGGGGTCAGTCTGCTCTTTACAGTGTGTGTTACATTGACATAGTGGGGTCAGTCTGTTCTTCCATGGGTGTGTTACATTGACAGAGTGGGGTCAGTCTGCTATTCCCTGTGTGTAACATTGACAGAGTGGGGTCGGTCTGCTCTTACCTGGGTGTGTTACATTGAAAGAGGGGGGTCAGTCTGCCCTTTCCTGGGTGTGTTACATTGACAGATTGGGGTCAGTCTGCTCTTCCCTGGGGGTGTTAAATTAACAGAATGGGGTCAGTCTGCCCTTCCCTGGATGTGTTGCATTCACAGAGAAGGGTCAGTCTGCTCTTCCCTGGGTGTGTTACATTGACAGAGTGGGGTCAGTCTGCCCTTCCCTGTGTGTTTTACATTAACAGAGTGGGGTCAGTCTGCTCTTTACAGAGTGTGTTACATTGACAGAGTGGGGTCAGTCTGTTCTTCCATGTGTGTGTTACATTCACAGAGTGGGGTCAGTCTGCTCTTCCCTGGGTGTGTTACATTGACAGAGTGGGGTCAGTCTGCTCTTCCCTTTTTGAGTTACATTGACAGATTGGGGTCAGTCTGCTCTTCCCTGGGTGTGTTACATTGACAGTGTGGGGCCATCTGATCTTCCCTGTCGGTGTTACATTGACAGAGTGGGGTCAGTCTGCTCTTCCCAGAATGTGTTACATTGACAGTGTTGGGTCAGTCTGCTCTTCCCAGGGTGGGTTACATTGACAGATTGGGGTCAGTCTGCTCTTCCCTCGGTGTTTTACATTGACAGAGTGGGGTCAGTCTGCTCTTCCCAGGGTGTGTTACATTGACAGAGTGGGGTCAGTCTGCTCTTCCCTGGGTGTGTTACATTGACAGAGTGAGGTCAGTCTGCTCTTCCCTGGGTGTGTTACATTGACAGAGTGGGGTCAGTCTACTCTTCACTGGGTGACTTACATTGACAGAGTGGGGTCAGTCTGCTCTTCCCTGGGTGTGTTACATTGACAGAGTGGGGTCAGTCTGCTCCTCCCAGGGTGTGTTACATTGACAGAGTGGGGTCCGTCTGCTCTTCCCTGGGTGTGTTACATTGACAGACTGGGGTCAGTCTAATCTTCCCTGCGTGTGTTACATTGACAGAGTGGGGTGAGTCTGCTCTTCCCAGGGTGTGTTACATTGACAGAGTGGGGTCAGTCTGTTCTTCCCTGGGTGTGTTTCATTGACAGAGTGGGGTCAGTCTACCCTTCCCTGGGCGTGTTACATTGACAGAGTGGGTTCAGTCTGCTCGTCCCTGGGTGTGTTACAGTGACAGAGTGGGGTCAGTCTGCTCTTCCCAAGGTGCATTAGATTGACAGAGTGGGGTCAGTCTGCTCTTCCCTGGGGGGTTTACATTGACTGAGTGCGGTCAGTCTGCTCTTCCCAGCGTCTGTTACATTGACAGAGTGGGGTCAGTCTGCTCTTCCCTGGGTTAGTTACATTGACAGAGTGGGGTCAGTCTGCTCTTCCCTGGGTGTGTTACAGTGACAGAGTGGGGTCAGTCTGCTCTTCCCAGGGTGTGTTACATTGACAGATTGGGGTCAGTCTGCTCTTCCCAGTGTGTGTTACATTGACAGAGTGGGGTCAGTCTGCTCTTCCCTGGGTGTGTTACATTGACAGAGTGGGGTCAGTCTGCTCTTCCCAGGGTGCGTGACATTGACAGAGTGGGGTCAGTCTGCTCTTCCCTCGGTGTTTTACATTGACAGAGTGGGGTCAGTCTGCTCTTCCCTGGGTGTGTTACATTGACAGAGTGGGGACAGTCTGCTCTTCCCTGGGTGTGTTACATTGACAGAGTGAGGTCAGTCTGCTCTACCCTGGGTGTATTACATTGACAGAGTGGGGTCAGTCTACTCTTCCCTGGGTGTCTTACATTGACAGAGTGGGGTCAGTCTGCTCTTCCCTGGGTGTGTTACCTTGACAGAGGGGGGTCAGTCTGCTCTTCCCTGGGTGTGATATACTGACAGAGTGGGGTCAGTCTGCTCTTCCCTGGGTGATTTAAATTGACAGAGTGGGGTCAGTCTGCCCTTCCCTGGGTGCGTTACATTGACAGAGTGGGGTCAGTCTGCTCTTCCCTGGGTGTGTTACTTTGACAGAGTGGGTTCAGTCTGCTCTTCCCTGGGTCTGTGATATTGACAGAGTGGTGTCAGTCTGCATTTTCCCTGGGTGCGTGACATTGACAGAGTGGGGTCAGTCTGCTCTTCCCTGGCTGTGTTACATTGACAGAACAGGGTCCGTCTGCCTTTCCCTGGGTGTGTTACATTGACAGAGTGGGGTCAGTCTGCTCTTCCCTGGGTGTGTTACATTGACAGATTGAGGTCCGTCTGCTCTTCCCTGGGTGTGTTACATTGACAGAGTGGAGTCAGTCTGCTCTTCCCAGGGTGTGTTACATTGACAGAGTTTGGTCAGTCTGATCTTCCCTGGGTTTATAACGTTGAGAGAACGGGGTCAGTCTGCTCTTCCCTGGGTGTGTTACATTGCCAGAGTGGTTTCAGTCTGCTCTTCCCTGGGTGTGTTACAATGACAGAGAGGGGTCAGTCTGCTCTTCCCTCGGTGGGTTACATTGACAGAGTGGGGTCCGTCTGCTCTTCTCTGGGTGTGTTACATTGACAGAGTGGGGTCAGTCTAATCTTCCCTGCGTGTGTTACATTGACAGAGTGGGGTCAGTCTGCTCTTCCCAGGGTGTGTTACATTGACAGAGTGGGGTCAGTCTGTTCTTCCCTGGGTGTGTTTCATTGACAGAGTGGGGTCAGTCTACCCTTCCCTGGGCGTGTTACATTGACAGAGTGGGGTCAGTCTGCTCTTCCCTGGGTGTGTTACATTGACAGAGTGGTGTCAGTCTGCTCTTCCCAGGGTGCGTGACATTGACAGAGTGGGGTCAGTCTGCTCTTCCCTCGGTGTTTTACATTGACAGAGTGAGGTCAGTCTGCTCTACCCTGGGTGTATTACATTGACAGAGTGGGGTCAGTCTGCTCTTCCCTGGGTGTGTTACATTGACAGAGTGAGGTCAGTCTGCTCTACCCTGTGTGTATTACATTGACAGAGTGGGGTCAGTCTACTCTTCCCTGGGTGTCTTACATTGACAGAGTGGGGTCAGTCTGCTCTTCCCTGGGTGTGTTACATTGACAGAGTGGTGTCAGTCTGCTCTTCCCTGGGTGCGTTACATTGACAGAGTGGGGTCAGTCTGCTCTTCCCTGGGTGTGTTACATTGACAGTGTGGGGTCAGTCTGCTCTTCCCTGGGTGCGTTACATTGACAGAGTGGGGTCAGTCTGTTCTTCCCTGAGTGTGTTACTTTGACAGAGTGGGTTCAGTCTGCCTTCCCAGGGTGTCTTACATTGACAGAGTGGGGTCAGTCTGCTCTTCCCTGGGTGTGATATACTGACAGAGTGGGGTCAGTCTGCTCTTCCTTGGGTGCGTTACATTGACAGAGTGGGTTCAGTCTGCTCTTCCCTGGCTGTGTTACCTTGAGAGAGTGTGGTCAGTCTGCTCTTCCCTGGGTCTGTGATATTGACAGAGTGGTGTCAGTCTGCATTTTCCCTGGGTGCGTTACATTGACAGAGTGGGGTCAGTCTGCTCTTCCCTGGGTGTGTTACATTGACAGAACAGGGTCCGTCTGCCTTTCCCTGGGTGTGTTACATTGACAGAGTGGGGTCAGTCTGCTCTTCCCTGGGTGTGTTACATTGACAGATTGAGGTCCGTCTGCTCTTCCCTGGGTGTGTTACATTGACAGAGTGAAGTCAGTCTGCACTTCCCAGTGTGTGTTACATTGACAGAGTTTGGTCAGTCTGATCTTCCCTGGGTTTATAACGTTGAGAGAAAGGGGTCAGTCTGCTCTTCCCTGGGTGTGTTACATTGCCAGAGTGGTTTCAGTCTGCTCTTCCCTGGGTGTGTTACAATGACAGAGAGGGGTCAGTCTGCTCTTCCCTCGGTGGGTTACATTGAAAGTGTGCGGTCAGTCTGCTCTACCGTGGGTGTGTTACATTGACACAGTGGGGTCAATCTGCTCTTCCCTGGGTGTGTTACATTGACAGTGCGCGGTCAGTCTGCTCTTCCCTGGGTGCGTGACATTGACAGAGTGGGGTCAGTCTGCTCTTCCCTGGGTGTGTTACATTGACAGAGTGGGGTCAGTCTGCTCTTCCCTGGGTGTGTTACATTGACAGAGAGGGGTCAGTCTGCTCTTCCCTGGATGCGTTACATTGAAAGTGTGGGGTCAGTCTGCTCTTCCCTGGGTGTGTTACATTGACACAGTGGGGTCAGTCTGCTCTTCCCTAGGTGCATGACATTGACAGAGTGCGGTCAGTCTGCTCTTCCCTGGGTGCGTGACATTGACAGAGTGGGGTCAGTCTGCTCTTCCCTGGGTGTGTTAAATTGACAGAGTGGGGTCAGTCTGCTCTTCCCAGGGTGTCTTACATTGACAGAGTGGGGTCAGTCTGCTCTTTACAGTGTGTGTTACATTGACATAGTGGGGTCAGTCTGTTCTTCCATGGGTGTGTTACATTGACAGAGTGGGGTCAGTCTGCTATTCCCTGTGTGTAACATTGACAGAGTGGGGTCGGTCTGCTCTTACCTGGGTGTGTTACATTGAAAGAGGGGGGTCAGTCTGCCCTTTCCTGGGTGTGTTACATTGACAGAGTGGGGTCAGTCTGCTCTTCCGTGGGTGTGTTACATTGACAGAGTGGGGTCAGTCTACTCTTCACTGGGTGACTTACATTGACAGAGTGGGGTCAGTCTGCTCTTCCCTGGGTGTGTTACATTGACAGAGTGGGGTCAGTCTGCTCCTCCCAGGGTGTGTTACATTGACAGAGTGGGGTCCGTCTGCTCTTCCCTGGGTGTGTTACATTGACAGAGTGGGGTCAGTCTAATCTTCCCTGCGTGTGTTACATTGACAGAGTGGGGTCAGTCTGCTCTTCCCAGGGTGTGTTACATTGACAGAGTGGGGTCAGTCTGTTCTTCCCTGGGTGTGTTTCATTGACAGAGTGGGGTCAGTCTACCCTTCCCTGGGCGTGTTACATTGACAGAGTGGGGTCAGTCTGCTCGTCCCTGGGTGTGTTACAGTGACAGAGTGGGGTCAGTCTGCTCTTCCCAAGGTGCATTAGATTGACAGAGTGGGGTCAGTCTGCTCTTCCCTGGGGGGTTTACATTGACTGAGTGCGGTCAGTCTGCTCTTCCCAGCGTCTGTTACATTGACAGAGTGGGGTCAGTCTGCTCTTCCCTGGGTTAGTTACATTGACAGAGTGGGGTCAGTCTGCTCTTCCCTGGGTGTGTTACAGTGACAGAGTGGGGTCAGTCTGCTCTTCCCAGGGTGGGTTACATTGACAGATTGGGGTCAGTCTGCTCTTCCCAGTGTGTGTTACATTGACAGAGTGGGGTCAGTCTGCTCTTCCCTGGGTGTGTTACATTGACAGAGTGGGGTCAGTCTGCTCTTCCCAGGGTGCGTGACATTGACAGAGTGGGGTCAGTCTGCTCTTCCCTCGGTGTTTTACATTGACAGAGTGGGGTCAGTCTGCTCTTCCCTGGGTGTGTTACATTGACAGAGTGGGGACAGTCTGCTCTTCCCTGGGTGTGTTACATTGACAGAGTGAGGTCAGTCTGCTCTACCCTGGGTGTATTACATTGACAGAGTGGGGTCAGTCTACTCTTCCCTGGGTGTCTTACATTGACAGAGTGGGGTCAGTCTGCTCTTCCCTGGGTGTGTTACATTGACAGAGTGGGGTCAGTCTGTTCTTCCCTGGATGTGTTACATTGACAGAGTGTGGTCAGTCTGCTCTTCCCTGGGTGTGTTACACTGACAGAGTGAGGTCAGTCTGCTCTTCCGTGGGTTTATTACATTGACAGAGTGGGGTCAGTCTGTTCTTTCCTGAGTGTGTTACTTTGACAGAGGGGGGTCAGTCTGCTCTTCCCTGGGTGTGATATACTGACAGAGTTGGGTCAGTCTGCTCTTCCCTGGGTTTATTACATTGACAGAGTGGGGTCAGTCTGTTCTTCCCTGGGTGTCTTACATTGACAGAGTGGGGTCAGTCTGCTCTTCCCTGGGTGTGATATACTGACAGAGTGGGGTCAGTCTGCTCTTCCCTGGGTGCGTTACATTGACAGAGTGGGGTCAGTCTGTTCTTCCCTGAGTGTGTTACATTGACAGAGTGGGGTCAGTCTGCTCTTCCCTGGGTGTGTTACATTGCCAGAGTGGTTTCAGTCTGCTCTGCCCTGGGTGTGTTACAATGACAGAGAGGGGTCAGTCTGCTCTTCCCTCGGTGGGTTACATTGAAAGTGTGCGGTCAGTCTGCTCTACCGTGGGTGTGTTACATTCACACAGTGGGGTCAATCTGCTCTTCCCTGGCTGTGTTACATTGACAGAGTGTGGTCAGTCGGCTCTTTCCTGGGTCTGTGATATTGACAGAGTGGTGTCTGTCTGCATTTTCCCTGGGTGCGTTACATTGACAGAGTGGGGTCAGTCTGCTCTTCCCTGGCTGTGTTACATTGACAGAACAGGGTCCGTCTGCCTTTCCCTGGGTGTGTTACATTGACAGAGTGGGGTCAGTCTGCTCTTCCCTGGGTGTGTTACATTGACAGATTGAGGTCCGTCTGCTCTTCCCTGCGTCTGTTACATTGACAGAGTGGAGTCAGTCTGCTCTTCCCAGTGTGTGTTACATTGACAGAGTTTGGTCAGTCTGATCTTCCCTGGGTTTATAACTTTGAGAGAAAGGGGTCAGTCTGCTCTTCCCTGGGTGTGTTACATTGCCAGAGTGGTTTCAGTCTGCTCTGCCCTGGGTGTGTTACAATGACAGAGAGGGGTCAGTCTGCTCTTCCCTCGGTGGGTTACATTGAAAGTGTGCGGTCAGTCTGCTCTACCGTGGGTGTGTTACATTCACACAGTGGGGTCAATCTGCTCTTCCCTGGGTGTGTTACATTGACAGTGCGCGGTCAGTCTGCTCTTCCCTGGGTGCGTGACATTGACAGAGTGGGGTCAGTCTGCTCTTCCCTGGGTGTGTTACATTGACAGAGTGGGGTCAGTCTGCTCTTCCCTGGGTGTGTTACATTGACAGAGAGGGGTCAGTCTGCTCTTCCCTGGATGCGTTACATTGAAAGTGTGGGGTCAGTCTGCTCTTCCCTGGGTGTGTTACATTGACACAGTGGGGTCAGTCTGCTCTTCCCTGGGTGCATGACATTGACAGAGTGCGGTCAGTCTGCTCTTCCCTGGGTGCGTGACATTGACAGAGTGGGGTCAGTCTGCTCTTCCCTGGGTGTGTTAAATTGACAGAGTGGGGTCAGTCTGCTCTTCCCAGGGTGTGTTAGATTGACAGAGTGGGGTTAGTCTGCTCTTCCCTGGGTATGTTACATTGACCTAGCCAGGTAAATCTTCTGTTCCCTGGGTGTGTTACATTGACAGAGGGGGCTCAGTCTGCTCTTCCCTGGGTGTGTTACATTGACAGAGTGAGGTCAGTCTGCTCTTCCCTGGGTGCGTTACAATGACAGAGTTGGGTCAGTCTGCTCTTCCCAGAATGTGTTACATTGACAGAGTGGGGTCAGTCTGATCATCCCTGGGTGTGAAACGTTGACAGAAGGGGGTCAGTCTGCTCTTCCCTGGGTGTTTTACATTGACAGAGTGGGGTCAGTCTGCTCTTCCCTGGGTGTGTTACATTGACAGAGTGGGGTCAGTCTGCTCTTCCCTGGGTTTGTTACATTGACAGAGTGGGGTCAGTCTGCTCTTCCCAGGGTGTGTTACATTGACAGAGTGGGGTCAGTCTGCTCTTCCCTGGGTGTGTTACATTGACAGAGTGCGGTCAGTGTGCCCTTCCCTGGGTGCGTGACATTGACAGAGTGGGGTCAGTCTGCTCTTCCCTGGGTGTGTAACATTGACAGAGTGGGGTCAGTCTGCTCTTCCCTGGGTGCGTGACATTAACAGAGTGGTGTAAGTCTGCTCTTCCCTCGGTGTTTTACATTGACAGAGTGGGGTCAGTCTGCTCTTCCCTGGGTGTGTTACATTGACAGAGTGGGGACAGTCTGCTCTTCCCTGGGTGTGTTACATTGACAGAGTGAGGTCAGTATGCTCTACCCTGGGTGTCTTACATTGACAGAGTGAGGTCAGTCTACTCTTCCCTGAGTGTGTTACTTTGACAGAGTGGGGACAGTCTGCTCTTCCCTGAGTGTGTTACTTTGACAGAGTGGGGTCAGTCTGCTCTTCCCTAGGTGAGTTACATTGAGATAGAGGGGTCAGTCTGGTCTCCCCTGTATGTGTTACATTGACAGAGTGAGGTCAGTCTGCTCTTCCCTGGGTGTATTACAATGATAGAGTGGGGTCAGTCTGCTCTTCCCTGGGTGTGTTGCATTGACAGAGTGGGGTCAGTCTGCTCTTCCCAGAATGTGTTACATTGACAGAGTTGGGTCAGTCTGATCTTCCCTGGGTGTGTAACGTTGACAGAAAGGGGTCAGTCTGCTCTTCCCTGGGTGTTTTACATTGACAGAGTGGGGTGAGTCTGCTCTTCCCTGGGTGTGTTACATTGACAGAGTGGGGTCAGTCTACTCTTCCCTGTGTGTCTTACATTGACAGAGAGGGGTCAGTCTGCTCTTCCCTGGGTGTGTTCCATTGACAGAGTGGGGTCAGTCTGCTCTTCCCTGGGTGTGTTATCCTGACAGAGTGGGGTCAGTCTGCTCTTCCCTGGGTGCGTTACATTGACAGAACAGGGTCCGTCTGCCTTTCCCTGGGTATGTTACATTGACAGAGTGGGGTTAGTCTGCTCTTCCCTGGGTGTGTTACATTGACAGAGGGAGGTCAGTCTGCTCTTCCCTGGGTGTGTTACAATGACAGAGTGGGGTCAGTCTGCTCTTCCCTGGGTGTGTTACATTGACAGAGTGGGGTCAGTCTGCTCTTCCCAGGGTGTGTTACATTGACAGAGTTGGGTCAGTCTGATGTTCCCTGGGTGTATAACGTTGAGAGACAGGGGTCAGTCTGCTCTTCCCTGGTTGTGTTACATTGACAGAGAGAACTCAGTCTGCTCTTCCCTGGGTGTGTTGCAATGGCAGAGTGTGGTCAGTCAGCTCTTCCCTGTGTATGTTATATTGACACAGTGGGGTCAGTCTGCTCTTCCCTGGGTGCGTGACATTGACAGAATGCGGTCAGTCTTCTCTTCCCTGGGTGCGTGACATTGACAGAGTGGGGTCAATCTGCTCTTCCCTGGGTGTGTTACATTGACAGAGTGGGGTCAGTCTGCTCCTCCCTGGGTGTGTTACATTGACAGATTGGGTTTAGTCTGCTCTTCCCTGGGTATGTTACATTGACCTAGCCAGGTCAATCTTCTGTTCCCTGGGTGTGTTACATTGACAGAGGGGGCTCAGTCTGCTCTTCCCTGGGTGTGTTACATTGACAGAGTGAGGTCAGTCTGCTCTTCCCTGGGTGCGTTACAATGACAGAGAGGGGTCAGTCTGCTCTTCCCTGGGTGTGTTTCAATGACAGAGTTGGGTCAGTCTGCTCTTCCCAGAATGTGTTACATTGACAGAGTTGGGTCAGTCTGATCTTCCCTGGGTGTGAAACGTTGACAGAATGGGGTCAGTCTTCTCTTCCCTGGGTGTTTTACATTGACAGAGTGGGGTCAGTCTGCTCTTCCCTGGGTGTGTTACATTGACAGAGTGGGGTCAGTCTGCTCTTCCCTGGGTTTGTTACATTGACAGAGTGGGGTCAGTCTGCTCTTCCCTGGGTGTGTTACAGTGACAGAGTGGGGTCAGTCTGCTCTTCCCAGGGTGTGTTACATTGACAAAGTGGGGTCAGTCTGCTCTTCCCAGGGTGTGTTACATTGACAGAGTGGGGTCAGTCTGCTCTTCCCGGGGTGTGTTACATTGACAGAGTGCGGTCAGTGTGCTCTTCCCTGGGTGCGTGACATTGACAGACTGGGGTCAGTCTGCTCTTCACTGGGTGTGTTACATTGACAGAGTGGGGTCAGTCTGCTCTTCCCTGGGTGCGTGACATTGACACAGTGGGGTAAGTCTGCTCTTCCCTCGGTGTTTTACATTGACAGAGTGGGGTCAGTCTGCTCTTCCCTGGGTGTGTTACATTGACAGAGTGGGGACAGTCTGCTCTTCCCTGGGTGTGTTACATTGACAGAGTGAGGTCAGTCTGCTATACTCTGGGTGTATTACATTGACAGATTGGGGTCAGTCTACTCTTCCCTGGGTGTCTTACATTGACAGAGTGGGGTCAGTCTGCTCTTCCCTGGGTGTGTTACATTGACAGAGTGGGGTCAGTCTGCTCTTCCCTGGGTGTGATATACTGACAGAGTGGGGTCAGTCTGCTCTTCCCTGGGTGTGTTACATTAACACAGTGGGGTCAGTCTGTTTTTCCCTGGGTGTGTTACATTGACAGATTGGGGTCAGTCTGCTCTTTCCTGGCTGTGTTACATTGACAGAGTGGGCTCAGTCTGCTCTCTTATGGGTGGGTTACATTGACTGAGTGTGGTCAGTCTGCTCTTCCCTGGGTGTGTTACATTGACAGAGTGGGGTCAGTCTGCTCTTCCCTGGGAGGGTTACATTGACAGAGTGGGGTCAGTCTGATCTTCCCTGGGTGTGTTACGTTGACTGATTGGGGTCAGTCTGCTCTTCCCCAAGTGTGTTACATTGACACAGTGTGGTCAGTCTGCTCTTCCCTTGGTGTGTTACAATGACAGAGTGGGGTCAGTGCGCACTTCCCTGGGTGTGTTACATTGACAGAGTGGGGTCAGTCTGCTCTTCCCAGGGTGTGTTGCATTGACAGAGTGTGGTCAGTCTGCTCTTCCCAGGGCGTGTCACATTGACAGAGTGGCGTGAGTCTGCTCTTTTATGGGTGGGTTACATTGACAGAATGGGGTCAGTCTGCTCTTCCCTGGTGTTTTACATTGACAGAGTGGGGTCAGTCTGCTCTTCCCTGAGTGTGTTACATTGACAGAGTGGGGTCAGTCTGCTCTTCCCTTCGTTTGTTACATTGACAGAGTGGGGTCAGTCTGCTCTTCCCTGGGTGTGTTACAGTGACAGAGTGGGGTCAGTCTGCTCTTCCCAGGGTGTGTTACATTGACAGAGTGGGGTCAGTCTGCTCTTCCCAGGGTGTGTTACATTGACAGAGTGGGGTCAGTCTGCTCTTCCCTGGGTGTGTTACATTGACAGAGTGCGGTCAGTGTGCTCTTCCCTGGGTGCGTGACATTGACAGAGTGGGGTCAGTCTGCTCTTCCCTGGGTGTGTTATCCTGACAGAGTGGGGTCAGTCTGCTCTTCCCTGGGTGCGTTACATTGACAGAACAGGGTCCGTCTGCCTTTCCCTGGGTATGTTACATTGACAGAGTGGGGTTAGTCTGCTCTTCCCTGGGTGTGTTACATTGACAGAGGGAGGTCAGTCTGCTCTTCCCTGGGTGTGTTACAATGACAGAGTGGGGTCAGTCTGCTCTTCCCTGGGTGTGTTACATTGACAGAGTGGGGTCAGTCTGCTCTTCCCAGGGTGTGTTACATTGACAGAGTTGGGTCAGTCTGATGTTCCCTGGGTGTATAACGTTGAGAGACAGGGGTCAGTCTGCTCTTCCCTGGTTGTGTTACATTGACAGAGAGAACTCAGTCTGCTCTTCACTGGGTGTGTTGCAATGGCAGAGTGTGGTCAGTCAGCTCTTCCCTGTGTATGTTATATTGACACAGTGGGTTCAATCTGCTCTTCCCTGAGTGTGTTACATTGACAGAGTGGGGTCAGTCTGCTCCTCCCTGGGTGTGATACATTGACAGATTGGGTTTAGTCTGCTCTTCCCTGGGTATGTTACATTGACCTAGCCAGGTCAATCTTCTGTTCCCTGGGTGTGTTACATTGACAGAGGGGGCTCAGTCTGCTCTTCCCTGGGTGTGTTACATTGACAGAGTGAGGTCAGTCTGCTCTTCCCTGGGTGCGTTACAATGACAGAGAGGGGTCAGTCTGCTCTTCCCTGGGTGTGTTTCAATGACAGAGTTGGGTCAGTCTGCTCTTCCCAGAATGTGTTACATTGACAGAGTTGGGTCAGTCTGATCTTCCCTGGGTGTGAAACGTTGACAGAATGGGGTCAGTCTGCTCTTCCCTGGGTGTTTTACATTGACAGAGTGGGGTCAGTCTGCTCTTCCCTGGGTGTGTTACATTGTCAGAGTGGGGTCAGTCTGCTCTTCCCTGGGTTTGTTACATTGACAGAGTGGGGTCAGTCTGCTCTTCCCTGGGTGTGTTACAGTGACAGAGTGGGGTCAGTCTGCTCTTCCCAGGGTGTGTTACATTGACAAAGTGGGGTCAGTCTGCTCTTCCCAGGGTGTGTTACATTGACAGAGTGGGGTCAGTCTGCTCTTCCCTGGGTGTGTTACATTGACAGAGTGCGGTCAGTGTGCTCTTCCCTGGGTGCGTGACATTGACAGACTGGGGTCAGTCTGCTCTTCACTGGGTGTGTTACATTGACAGAGTGGGGTCAGTCTGCTCTTCCCTGGGTGCGTGACATTGACACAGTGGGGTAAGTCTGCTCTTCCCTCGGTGTTTTAAATTGACAGAGTGGGGTCAGTCTGCTCTTCCCTGGGTGTGTTACATTGACAGAGTGGGGACAGTCTGCTCTTCCCTGGGTGTGTTACATTGACAGAGTGAGGTCAGTCTGCTATACCCTGGGTGTATTACATTGACAGATTGGGGTCAGTCTACTCTTCCCTGGGTGTCTTACATTGACAGAGTGGGGTCAGTCTGCTCTTCCCTGGGTGTGTTACATTGACAGAGTGGGGTCAGTCTGCTCTTCCCTGGGTGTGATATACTGACAGAGTGGGGTCAGTCTGCTCTTCCCTGGGTGTGTTACATTAACACAGTGGGGTCAGTCTGTTTTTCCCTGGGTGTGTTACATTGACAGATTGGGGTCAGTCTGCTCTTTCCTGGCTGTGTTACATTGACAGAGTGGGCTCAGTCTGCTCTCTTATGGGTGGGTTACATTGACTGAGTGTGGTCAGTCTGCTCTTCCCTGGGTGTGTTACATTGACAGAGTGGGGTCAGTCTGCTCCTCCCAGGGTGTGTTACATTGACAGAGTGGGGTCCGTCTGCTCTTCCCAGGGTGTGTTACATTGACAGAGTGGGGTCAGTCTGTTCTTCCCTGGGTGTGTTTCATTGACAGAGTGGGGTCAGTCTACCCTTCCCTGGGCGTGTTACATTGACAGAGTGGGGTCAGTCTGCTCTTCCCTGGGTGTGTTACATTGACAGAGTGGTGTCAGTCTGCTCTTCCCAGGGTGCGTGACATTGACAGAGTGGGGTCAGTCTGCTCTTCCCTCGGTGTTTTACATTGACAGAGTGAGGTCAGTCTGCTCTTCCCTGGGTGTGTTACATTGACAGAGTGGTGTCAGTCTGCTCTTCCCAGGGTGCGTGACATTGACAGAGTGGGGTCAGTCTGCTCTTCCCTCGGTGTTTTACATTGACAGAGTGAGGTCAGTCTGCTCTACCCTGGGTGTATTACATTGACAGAGTGGGGTCAGTCTGCTCTTCCCTGGGTGTGTTACATTGACAGAGTGAGGTCAGTCTGCTCTACCCTGTGTGTATTACATTGACAGAGTGGGGTCAGTCTACTCTTCCCTGGGTGTCTTACATTGACAGAAGGGGGTCAGTCTGCTCTTCCCTGGGTGTGTTACATTGACAGAGTGGTGTCAGTCTGCTCTTCCCTGGGTGCGTTACATTGACAGAGTGGGGTCAGTCTGCTCTTCCCTGGGTGTGTTACATTGACAGTGTGGGGTCAGTCTGCTCTTCCCTGGGTGCGTTACATTGACAGAGTGGGGTCAGTCTGTTCTTCCCTGAGTGTGTTACTTTGACAGAGTGGGTTCAGTCTGCCTTCCCAGGGTGTCTTACATTGACAGAGTGGGGTCAGTCTGCTCTTCCCTGGGTGTGATATACTGACAGAGTGGGGTCAGTCTGCTCTTCCTTGGGTGCGTTACATTGACAGAGTGGGTTCAGTCTGCTCTTCCCTGGCTGGTATACCTTGACAGAGTGTGGTCAGTCTGCTCTTCCCTGGGTCTGTGATATTGACAGAGTGGTGTCAGTCTGCATTTTCCCTGGGTGCGTTACATTGACAGAGTGGGGTCAGTCTGCTCTTCCCTGGGTGTGTTACATTGACAGAACAGGGTCCGTCTGCCTTTCCCTGGGTGTGTTACATTGACAGAGTGGGGTCAGTCTGCTCTTCCCTGGGTGTGTTACATTGACAGATTGAGGTCCGTCTGCTCTTCCCTGGGTGTGTTACATTGACAGAGTGAAGTCAGTCTGCACTTCCCAGTGTGTGTTACATTGACAGAGTTTGGTCAGTCTGATCTTCCCTGGGTTTATAACGTTGAGAGAAAGGGGTCAGTCTGCTCTTCCCTGGGTGTGTTACATTGCCAGAGTGGTTTCAGTCTGCTCTTCCCTGGGTGTGTTACAATGACAGAGAGGGGTCAGTCTGCTCTTCCCTCGGTGGGTTACATTGAAAGTGTGCGGTCAGTCTGCTCTACCGTGGGTGTGTTACATTGACACAGTGGGGTCAATCTGCTCTTCCCTGGGTGTGTTACATTGACAGTGCGCGGTCAGTCTGCTCTTCCCTGGGTGCGTGACATTGACAGAGTGGGGTCAGTCTGCTCTTCCCTGGGTGTGTTACATTGACAGAGTGGGGTCAGTCTGCTCTTCCCTGGGTGTGTTACATTGACAGAGAGGGGTCAGTCTGCTCTTCCCTGGATGCGTTACATTGAAAGTGTGGGGTCAGTCTGCTCTTCCCTGGGTGTGTTACATTGACACAGTGGGGTCAGTCTGCTCTTCCCTAGGTGCATGACATTGACAGAGTGCGGTCAGTCTGCTCTTCCCTGGGTGCGTGACATTGACAGAGTGGGGTCAGTCTGCTCTTCCCTGGGTGTGTTAAATTGACAGAGTGGGGTCAGTCTGCTCTTCCCAGGGTGTCTTACATTGACAGAGTGGGGTCAGTCTGCTCTTTACAGTGTGTGTTACATTGACATAGTGGGGTCAGTCTGTTCTTCCATGGGTGTGTTACATTGACAGAGTGGGGTCAGTCTGCTATTCCCTGTGTGTAACATTGACAGAGTGGGGTCGGTCTGCTCTTACCTGGGTGTGTTACATTGAAAGAGGGGGGTCAGTCTGCCCTTTCCTGGGTGTGTTACATTGACAGAGTGGGGTCAGTCTGCTCTTCCGTGGGTGTGTTACATTGACAGAGTGAGGTCAGTCTGCTCTTCCCTGGGTGTGTTACATTGACAGAGTGGGGTCAGTCTACTCTTCACTGGGTGACTTACATTGACAGAGTGGGGTCAGTCTGCTCTTCCCTGGGTGTGTTACATTGACAGAGTGGGGTCAGTCTGCTCCTCCCAGGGTGTGTTACATTGACAGAGTGGGGTCCGTCTGCTCTTCCCTGGGTGTGTTACATTGACAGAGTGGGGTCAGTCTAATCTTCCCTGCGTGTGTTACATTGACAGAGTGGGGTCAGTCTGCTCTTCCCAGGGTGTGTTACATTGACAGAGTGGGGTCAGTCTGTTCTTCCCTGGGTGTGTTTCATTGACAGAGTGGGGTCAGTCTACCCTTCCCTGGGCGTGTTACATTGACAGAGTGGGGTCAGTCTGCTCGTCCCTGGGTGTGTTACAGTGACAGAGTGGGGTCAGTCTGCTCTTCCCAAGGTGCATTAGATTGACAGAGTGGGGTAAGTCTGCTCTTCCCTCGGTGTTTTACATTGACAGAGTGGGGTCAGTCTGCTCTTCCCTGGGTGCGTTACATTGACAGAGTGGGGTCAGTCTGTTCTTCCCTGAGTGTGTTACATTGACAGAGTGGGGTCAGTCTGCTCTTCCCTGGGTGTGTTACATTGCCAGAGTGGTTTCAGTCTGCTCTGCCCTGGGTGTGTTACAATGACAGAGAGGGGTCAGTCTGCTCTTCCCTCGGTGGGTTACATTGAAAGTGTGCGGTCAGTCTGCTCTACCGTGGGTGTGTTACATTCACACAGTGGGGTCAATCTGCTCTTCCCTGGCTGTGTTACATTGACAGAGTGTGGTCAGTCGGCTCTTTCCTGGGTCTGTGATATTGACAGAGTGGTGTCTGTCTGCATTTTCCCTGGGTGCGTTACATTGACAGAGTGGGGTCAGTCTGCTCTTCCCTGGCTGTGTTACATTGACAGAACAGGGTCCGTCTGCCTTTCCCTGGGTGTGTTACATTGACAGAGTGGGGTCAGTCTGCTCTTCCCTGGGTGTGTTACATTGACAGATTGAGGTCCGTCTGCTCTTCCCTGCGTCTGTTACATTGACAGAGTGGAGTCAGTCTGCTCTTCCCAGTGTGTGTTACATTGACAGAGTTTGGTCAGTCTGATCTTCCCTGGGTTTATAACTTTGAGAGAAAGGGGTCAGTCTGCTCTTCCCTGGGTGTGTTACATTGCCAGAGTGGTTTCAGTCTGCTCTGCCCTGGGTGTGTTACAATGACAGAGAGGGGTCAGTCTGCTCTTCCCTCGGTGGGTTACATTGAAAGTGTGCGGTCAGTCTGCTCTACCGTGGGTGTGTTACATTCACACAGTGGGGTCAATCTGCTCTTCCCTGGGTGTGTTACATTGACAGTGCGCGGTCAGTCTGCTCTTCCCTGGGTGCGTGACATTGACAGAGTGGGGTCAGTCTGCTCTTCCCTGGGTGTGTTACATTGACAGAGTGGGGTCAGTCTGCTCTTCCCTGGGTGTGTTACATTGACAGAGAGGGGTCAGTCTGCTCTTCCCTGGATGCGTTACATTGAAAGTGTGGGGTCAGTCTGCTCTTCCCTGGGTGTGTTACATTGACACAGTGGGGTCAGTCTGCTCTTCCCTGGGTGCATGACATTGACAGAGTGCGGTCAGTCTGCTCTTCCCTGGGTGCGTGACATTGACAGAGTGGGGTCAGTCTGCTCTTCCCTGGGTGTGTTAAATTGACAGAGTGGGGTCAGTCTGCTCTTCCCAGGGTGTGTTAGATTGACAGAGTGGGGTTAGTCTGCTCTTCCCTGGGTATGTTACATTGACCTAGCCAGGTAAATCTTCTGTTCCCTGGGTGTGTTACATTGACAGAGGGGGCTCAGTCTGCTCTTCCCTGGGTGTGTTACATTGACAGAGTGAGGTCAGTCTGCTCTTCCCTGGGTGCGTTACAATGACAGAGTTGGGTCAGTCTGCTCTTCCCAGAATGTGTTACATTGACAGAGTGGGGTCAGTCTGATCATCCCTGGGTGTGAAACGTTGACAGAAGGGGGTCAGTCTGCTCTTCCCTGGGTGTTTTACATTGACAGAGTGGGGTCAGTCTGCTCTTCCCTGGGTGTGTTACATTGACAGAGTGGGGTCAGTCTGCTCTTCCCTGGGTTTGTTACATTGACAGAGTGGGGTCAGTCTGCTCTTCCCAGGGTGTGTTACATTGACAGAGTGGGGTCAGTCTGCTCTTCCCTGGGTGTGTTACATTGACAGAGTGCGGTCAGTGTGCCCTTCCCTGGGTGCGTGACATTGACAGAGTGGGGTCAGTCTGCTCTTCCCTGGGTGTGTAACATTGACAGAGTGGGGTCAGTCTGCTCTTCCCTGGGTGCGTGACATTAACAGAGTGGTGTAAGTCTGCTCTTCCCTCGGTGTTTTACATTGACAGAGTGGGGTCAGTCTGCTCTTCCCTGGGTGTGTTACATTGACAGAGTGGGGACAGTCTGCTCTTCCCTGGGTGTGTTACATTGACAGAGTGAGGTCAGTATGCTCTACCCTGGGTGTCTTACATTGACAGAGTGAGGTCAGTCTGCTCTTCCCTGAGTGTGTTACTTTGACAGAGTGGGGACAGTCTGCTCTTCCCTGAGTGTGTTACTTTGACAGAGTGGGGTCAGTCTGCTCTTCCCTAGGTGAGTTACATTGAGATAGAGGGGTCAGTCTGGTCTCCCCTGTATGTGTTACATTGACAGAGTGAGGTCAGTCTGCTCTTCCCTGGGTGTATTACAATGATAGAGTGGGGTCAGTCTGCTCTTCCCTGGGTGTGTTGCATTGACAGAGTGGGGTCAGTCTGCTCTTCCCAGAATGTGTTACATTGACAGAGTTGGGTCAGTCTGATCTTCCCTGGGTGTGTAACGTTGACAGAAAGGGGTCAGTCTGCTCTTCCCTGGGTGTTTTACATTGACAGAGTGGGGTGAGTCTGCTCTTCCCTGGGTGTGTTACATTGACAGAGTGGGGTCAGTCTACTCTTCCCTGTGTGTCTTACATTGACAGAGAGGGGTCAGTCTGCTCTTCCCTGGGTGTGTTCCATTGACAGAGTGGGGTCAGTCTGCTCTTCCCTGGGTGTGTTATCCTGACAGAGTGGGGTCAGTCTGCTCTTCCCTGGGTGCGTTACATTGACAGAACAGGGTCCGTCTGCCTTTCCCTGGGTATGTTACATTGACAGAGTGGGGTTAGTCTGCTCTTCCCTGGGTGTGTTACATTGACAGAGGGAGGTCAGTCTGCTCTTCCCTGGGTGTGTTACAATGACAGAGTGGGGTCAGTCTGCTCTTCCCTGGGTGTGTTACATTGACAGAGTGGGGTCAGTCTGCTCTTCCCAGGGTGTGTTACATTGACAGAGTTGGGTCAGTCTGATGTTCCCTGGGTGTATAACGTTGAGAGACAGGGGTCAGTCTGCTCTTCCCTGGTTGTGTTACATTGACAGAGAGAACTCAGTCTGCTCTTCCCTGGGTGTGTTGCAATGGCAGAGTGTGGTCAGTCAGCTCTTCCCTGTGTATGTTATATTGACACAGTGGGGTCAGTCTGCTCTTCCCTGGGTGCGTGACATTGACAGAATGCGGTCAGTCTTCTCTTCCCTGGGTGCGTGACATTGACAGAGTGGGGTCAATCTGCTCTTCCCTGGGTGTGTTACATTGACAGAGTGGGGTCAGTCTGCTCCTCCCTGGGTGTGTTACATTGACAGATTGGGTTTAGTCTGCTCTTCCCTGGGTATGTTACATTGACCTAGCCAGGTCAATCTTCTGTTCCCTGGGTGTGTTACATTGACAGAGGGGGCTCAGTCTGCTCTTCCCTGGGTGTGTTACATTGACAGAGTGAGGTCAGTCTGCTCTTCCCTGGGTGCGTTACAATGACAGAGAGGGGTCAGTCTGCTCTTCCCTGGGTGTGTTTCAATGACAGAGTTGGGTCAGTCTGCTCTTCCCAGAATGTGTTACATTGACAGAGTTGGGTCAGTCTGATCTTCCCTGGGTGTGAAACGTTGACAGAATGGGGTCAGTCTTCTCTTCCCTGGGTGTTTTACATTGACAGAGTGGGGTCAGTCTGCTCTTCCCTGGGTGTGTTACATTGACAGAGTGGGGTCAGTCTGCTCTTCCCTGGGTTTGTTACATTGACAGAGTGGGGTCAGTCTGCTCTTCCCTGGGTGTGTTACAGTGACAGAGTGGGGTCAGTCTGCTCTTCCCAGGGTGTGTTACATTGACAAAGTGGGGTCAGTCTGCTCTTCCCAGGGTGTGTTACATTGACAGAGTGGGGTCAGTCTGCTCTTCCCGGGGTGTGTTACATTGACAGAGTGCGGTCAGTGTGCTCTTCCCTGGGTGCGTGACATTGACAGACTGGGGTCAGTCTGCTCTTCACTGGGTGTGTTACATTGACAGAGTGGGGTCAGTCTGCTCTTCCCTGGGTGCGTGACATTGACACAGTGGGGTAAGTCTGCTCTTCCCTCGGTGTTTTACATTGACAGAGTGGGGTCAGTCTGCTCTTCCCTGGGTGTGTTACATTGACAGAGTGGGGACAGTCTGCTCTTCCCTGGGTGTGTTACATTGACAGAGTGAGGTCAGTCTGCTATACTCTGGGTGTATTACATTGACAGATTGGGGTCAGTCTACTCTTCCCTGGGTGTCTTACATTGACAGAGTGGGGTCAGTCTGCTCTTCCCTGGGTGTGTTACATTGACAGAGTGGGGTCAGTCTGCTCTTCCCTGGGTGTGATATACTGACAGAGTGGGGTCAGTCTGCTCTTCCCTGGGTGTGTTACATTAACACAGTGGGGTCAGTCTGTTTTTCCCTGGGTGTGTTACATTGACAGATTGGGGTCAGTCTGCTCTTTCCTGGCTGTGTTACATTGACAGAGTGGGCTCAGTCTGCTCTCTTATGGGTGGGTTACATTGACTGAGTGTGGTCAGTCTGCTCTTCCCTGGGTGTGTTACATTGACAGAGTGGGGTCAGTCTGCTCTTCCCTGGGAGGGTTACATTGACAGAGTGGGGTCAGTCTGATCTTCCCTGGGTGTGTTACGTTGACTGATTGGGGTCAGTCTGCTCTTCCCCAAGTGTGTTACATTGACACAGTGTGGTCAGTCTGCTCTTCCCTTGGTGTGTTACAATGACAGAGTGGGGTCAGTGCGCACTTCCCTGGGTGTGTTACATTGACAGAGTGGGGTCAGTCTGCTCTTCCCAGGGTGTGTTGCATTGACAGAGTGTGGTCAGTCTGCTCTTCCCAGGGCGTGTCACATTGACAGAGTGGCGTGAGTCTGCTCTTTTATGGGTGGGTTACATTGACAGAATGGGGTCAGTCTGCTCTTCCCTGGTGTTTTACATTGACAGAGTGGGGTCAGTCTGCTCTTCCCTGAGTGTGTTACATTGACAGAGTGGGGTCAGTCTGCTCTTCCCTTCGTTTGTTACATTGACAGAGTGGGGTCAGTCTGCTCTTCCCTGGGTGTGTTACAGTGACAGAGTGGGGTCAGTCTGCTCTTCCCAGGGTGTGTTACATTGACAGAGTGGGGTCAGTCTGCTCTTCCCAGGGTGTGTTACATTGACAGAGTGGGGTCAGTCTGCTCTTCCCTGGGTGTGTTACATTGACAGAGTGCGGTCAGTGTGCTCTTCCCTGGGTGCGTGACATTGACAGAGTGGGGTCAGTCTGCTCTTCCCTGGGTGTGTTATCCTGACAGAGTGGGGTCAGTCTGCTCTTCCCTGGGTGCGTTACATTGACAGAACAGGGTCCGTCTGCCTTTCCCTGGGTATGTTACATTGACAGAGTGGGGTTAGTCTGCTCTTCCCTGGGTGTGTTACATTGACAGAGGGAGGTCAGTCTGCTCTTCCCTGGGTGTGTTACAATGACAGAGTGGGGTCAGTCTGCTCTTCCCTGGGTGTGTTACATTGACAGAGTGGGGTCAGTCTGCTCTTCCCAGGGTGTGTTACATTGACAGAGTTGGGTCAGTCTGATGTTCCCTGGGTGTATAACGTTGAGAGACAGGGGTCAGTCTGCTCTTCCCTGGTTGTGTTACATTGACAGAGAGAACTCAGTCTGCTCTTCCCTGGGTGTGTTGCAATGGCAGAGTGTGGTCAGTCAGCTCTTCCCTGTGTATGTTATATTGACACAGTGGGTTCAATCTGCTCTTCCCTGAGTGTGTTACATTGACAGAGTGGGGTCAGTCTGCTCCTCCCTGGGTGTGATACATTGACAGATTGGGTTTAGTCTGCTCTTCCCTGGGTATGTTACATTGACCTAGCCAGGTCAATCTTCTGTTCCCTGGGTGTGTTACATTGACAGAGGGGGCTCAGTCTGCTCTTCCCTGGGTGTGTTACATTGACAGAGTGAGGTCAGTCTGCTCTTCCCTGGGTGCGTTACAATGACAGAGAGGGGTCAGTCTGCTCTTCCCTGGGTGTGTTTCAATGACAGAGTTGGGTCAGTCTGCTCTTCCCAGAATGTGTTACATTGACAGAGTTGGGTCAGTCTGATCTTCCCTGGGTGTGAAACGTTGACAGAATGGGGTCAGTCTGCTCTTCCCTGGGTGTTTTACATTGACAGAGTGGGGTCAGTCTGCTCTTCCCTGGGTGTGTTACATTGTCAGAGTGGGGTCAGTCTGCTCTTCCCTGGGTTTGTTACATTGACAGAGTGGGGTCAGTCTGCTCTTCCCTGGGTGTGTTACAGTGACAGAGTGGGGTCAGTCTGCTCTTCCCAGGGTGTGTTACATTGACAAAGTGGGGTCAGTCTGCTCTTCCCAGGGTGTGTTACATTGACAGAGTGGGGTCAGTCTGCTCTTCCCTGGGTGTGTTACATTGACAGAGTGCGGTCAGTGTGCTCTTCCCTGGGTGCGTGACATTGACAGACTGGGGTCAGTCTGCTCTTCACTGGGTGTGTTACATTGACAGAGTGGGGTCAGTCTGCTCTTCCCTGGGTGCGTGACATTGACACAGTGGGGTAAGTCTGCTCTTCCCTCGGTGTTTTAAATTGACAGAGTGGGGTCAGTCTGCTCTTCCCTGGGTGTGTTACATTGACAGAGTGGGGACAGTCTGCTCTTCCCTGGGTGTGTTACATTGACAGAGTGAGGTCAGTCTGCTATACCCTGGGTGTATTACATTGACAGATTGGGGTCAGTCTACTCTTCCCTGGGTGTCTTACATTGACAGAGTGGGGTCAGTCTGCTCTTCCCTGGGTGTGTTACATTGACAGAGTGGGGTCAGTCTGCTCTTCCCTGGGTGTGATATACTGACAGAGTGGGGTCAGTCTGCTCTTCCCTGGGTGTGTTACATTAACACAGTGGGGTCAGTCTGTTTTTCCCTGGGTGTGTTACATTGACAGATTGGGGTCAGTCTGCTCTTTCCTGGCTGTGTTACATTGACAGAGTGGGCTCAGTCTGCTCTCTTATGGGTGGGTTACATTGACTGAGTGTGGTCAGTCTGCTCTTCCCTGGGTGTGTTACATTGACAGAGTGGGGTCAGTCTGCTCCTCCCAGGGTGTGTTACATTGACAGAGTGGGGTCCGTCTGCTCTTCCCAGGGTGTGTTACTTTGACAGAGTGGGGTCAGTCTGTTCTTCCCTGGGTGTGTTTCATTGACAGAGTGGGGTCAGTCTACCCTTCCCTGGGCGTGTTACATTGACAGAGTGGGGTCAGTCTGCTCTTCCCTGGGTGTGTTACATTGACAGAGTGGTGTCAGTCTGCTCTTCCCAGGGTGCGTGACATTGACAGAGTGGGGTCAGTCTGCTCTTCCCTCGGTGTTTTACATTGACAGAGTGAGGTCAGTCTGCTCTTCCCTGGGTGTGTTACATTGACAGAGTGGTGTCAGTCTGCTCTTCCCAGGGTGCGTGACATTGACAGAGTGGGGTCAGTCTGCTCTTCCCTCGGTGTTTTACATTGACAGAGTGAGGTCAGTCTGCTCTACCCTGGGTGTATTACATTGACAGAGTGGGGTCAGTCTGCTCTTCCCTGGGTGTGTTACATTGACAGAGTGAGGTCAGTCTGCTCTACCCTGTGTGTATTACATTGACAGAGTGGGGTCAGTCTACTCTTCCCTGGGTGTCTTACATTGACAGAAGGGGGTCAGTCTGCTCTTCCCTGGGTGTGTTACATTGACAGAGTGGTGTCAGTCTGCTCTTCCCTGGGTGCGTTACATTGACAGAGTGGGGTCAGTCTGCTCTTCCCTGGGTGTGTTACATTGACAGTGTGGGGTCAGTCTGCTCTTCCCTGGGTGCGTTACATTGACAGAGTGGGGTCAGTCTGTTCTTCCCTGAGTGTGTTACTTTGACAGAGTGGGTTCAGTCTGCCTTCCCAGGGTGTCTTACATTGACAGAGTGGGGTCAGTCTGCTCTTCCCTGGGTGTGATATACTGACAGAGTGGGGTCAGTCTGCTCTTCCTTGGGTGCGTTACATTGACAGAGTGGGTTCAGTCTGCTCTTCCCTGGCTGGTATACCTTGACAGAGTGTGGTCAGTCTGCTCTTCCCTGGGTCTGTGATATTGACAGAGTGGTGTCAGTCTGCATTTTCCCTGGGTGCGTTACATTGACAGAGTGGGGTCAGTCTGCTCTTCCCTGGGTGTGTTACATTGACAGAACAGGGTCCGTCTGCCTTTCCCTGGGTGTGTTACATTGACAGAGTGGGGTCAGTCTGCTCTTCCCTGGGTGTGTTACATTGACAGATTGAGGTCCGTCTGCTCTTCCCTGGGTGTGTTACATTGACAGAGTGAAGTCAGTCTGCACTTCCCAGTGTGTGTTACATTGACAGAGTTTGGTCAGTCTGATCTTCCCTGGGTTTATAACGTTGAGAGAAAGGGGTCAGTCTGCTCTTCCCTGGGTGTGTTACATTGCCAGAGTGGTTTCAGTCTGCTCTTCCCTGGGTGTGTTACAATGACAGAGAGGGGTCAGTCTGCTCTTCCCTCGGTGGGTTACATTGAAAGTGTGCGGTCAGTCTGCTCTACCGTGGGTGTGTTACATTGACACAGTGGGGTCAATCTGCTCTTCCCTGGGTGTGTTACATTGACAGTGCGCGGTCAGTCTGCTCTTCCCTGGGTGCGTGACATTGACAGAGTGGGGTCAGTCTGCTCTTCCCTGGGTGTGTTACATTGACAGAGTGGGGTCAGTCTGCTCTTCCCTGGGTGTGTTACATTGACAGAGAGGGGTCAGTCTGCTCTTCCCTGGATGCGTTACATTGAAAGTGTGGGGTCAGTCTGCTCTTCCCTGGGTGTGTTACATTGACACAGTGGGGTCAGTCTGCTCTTCCCTAGGTGCATGACATTGACAGAGTGCGGTCAGTCTGCTCTTCCCTGGGTGCGTGACATTGACAGAGTGGGGTCAGTCTGCTCTTCCCTGGGTGTGTTAAATTGACAGAGTGGGGTCAGTCTGCTCTTCCCAGGGTGTCTTACATTGACAGAGTGGGGTCAGTCTGCTCTTTACAGTGTGTGTTACATTGACATAGTGGGGTCAGTCTGTTCTTCCATGGGTGTGTTACATTGACAGAGTGGGGTCAGTCTGCTATTCCCTGTGTGTAACATTGACAGAGTGGGGTCGGTCTGCTCTTACCTGGGTGTGTTACATTGAAAGAGGGGGGTCAGTCTGCCCTTTCCTGGGTGTGTTACATTGACAGAGTGGGGTCAGTCTGCTCTTCCGTGGGTGTGTTACATTGACAGAGTGAGGTCAGTCTGCTCTTCCCTGGGTGTGTTACATTGACAGAGTGGGGTCAGTCTACTCTTCACTGGGTGACTTACATTGACAGAGTGGGGTCAGTCTGCTCTTCCCTGGGTGTGTTACATTGACAGAGTGGGGTCAGTCTGCTCCTCCCAGGGTGTGTTACATTGACAGAGTGGGGTCCGTCTGCTCTTCCCTGGGTGTGTTACATTGACAGAGTGGGGTCAGTCTAATCTTCCCTGCGTGTGTTACATTGACAGAGTGGGGTCAGTCTGCTCTTCCCAGGGTGTGTTACATTGACAGAGTGGGGTCAGTCTGTTCTTCCCTGGGTGTGTTTCATTGACAGAGTGGGGTCAGTCTACCCTTCCCTGGGCGTGTTACATTGACAGAGTGGGGTCAGTCTGCTCGTCCCTGGGTGTGTTACAGTGACAGAGTGGGGTCAGTCTGCTCTTCCCAAGGTGCATTAGATTGACAGAGTGGGGTCAGTCTGCTCTTCCCTGGGGGGTTTACATTGACTGAGTGCGGTCAGTCTGCTCTTCCCAGCGTCTGTTACATTGACAGAGTGGGGTCAGTCTGCTCTTCCCTGGGTTAGTTACATTGACAGAGTGGGGTCAGTCTGCTCTTCCCTGGGTGTGTTACAGTGACAGAGTGGGGTCAGTCTGCTCTTCCCAGGGTGGGTTACATTGACAGATTGGGGTCAGTCTGCTCTTCCCAGTGTGTGTTACATTGACAGAGTGGGGTCAGTCTGCTCTTCCCTGGGTGTGTTACATTGACAGAGTGGGGTCAGTCTGCTCTTCCCAGGGTGCGTGACATTGACAGAGTGGGGTCAGTCTGCTCTTCCCTCGGTGTTTTACATTGACAGAGTGGGGTCAGTCTGCTCTTCCCTGGGTGTGTTACATTGACAGAGTGGGGACAGTCTGCTCTTCCCTGGGTGTGTTACATTGACAGAGTGAGGTCAGTCTGCTCTACCCTGGGTGTATTACATTGACAGAGTGGGGTCAGTCTACTCTTCCCTGGGTGTCTTACATTGACAGAGTGGGGTCAGTCTGCTCTTCCCTGGGTGTGTTACATTGACAGAGTGGGGTCAGTCTGTTCTTCCCTGGATGTGTTACATTGACAGAGTGTGGTCAGTCTGCTCTTCCCTGGGTGTGTTACACTGACAGAGTGAGGTCAGTCTGCTCTTCCGTGTGTTTATTACATTGACAGAGTGGGGTCAGTCTGTTCTTTCCTGAGTGTGTTACTTTGACAGAGGGGGGTCAGTCTGCTCTTCCCTGGGTGTGATATACTGACAGAGTTGGGTCAGTCTGCTCTTCCCTGGGTTTATTACATTGACAGAGTGGGGTCAGTCTGTTCTTCCCTGGGTGTCTTACATTGACAGAGTGGGGTCAGTCTGCTCTTCCCTGGGTGTGATATACTGACAGAGTGGGGTCAGTCTGCTCTTCCCTGGGTGCGTTACATTGACAGAGTGGGGTCAGTCTGTTCTTCCCTGAGTGTGTTACATTGACAGAGTGGGGTCAGTCTGCTCTTCCCTGGGTGTGTTACATTGCCAGAGTGGTTTCAGTCTGCTCTGCCCTGGGTGTGTTACAATGACAGAGAGGGGTCAGTCTGCTCTTCCCTCGGTGGGTTACATTGAAAGTGTGCGGTCAGTCTGCTCTACCGTGGGTGTGTTACATTCACACAGTGGGGTCAATCTGCTCTTCCCTGGCTGTGTTACATTGACAGAGTGTGGTCAGTCGGCTCTTTCCTGGATCTGTGATATTGACAGAGTGGTGTCTGTCTGCATTTTCCCTGGGTGCGTTACATTGACAGAGTGGGGTCAGTCTGCTCTTCCCTGGCTGTGTTACATTGACAGAACAGGGTCCGTCTGCCTTTCCCTGGGTGTGTTACATTGACAGAGTGGGGTCAGTCTGCTCTTCCCTGGGTGTGTTACATTGACAGATTGAGGTCCGTCTGCTCTTCCCTGCGTCTGTTACATTGACAGAGTGGAGTCAGTCTGCTCTTCCCAGTGTGTGTTACATTGACAGAGTTTGGTCAGTCTGATCTTCCCTGGGTTTATAACTTTGAGAGAAAGGGGTCAGTCTGCTCTTCCCTGGGTGTGTTACATTGCCAGAGTGGTTTCAGTCTGCTCTGCCCTGGGTGTGTTACAATGACAGAGAGGGGTCAGTCTGCTCTTCCCTCGGTGGGTTACATTGAAAGTGTGCGGTCAGTCTGCTCTACCGTGGGTGTGTTACATTCACACAGTGGGGTCAATCTGCTCTTCCCTGGGTGTGTTACATTGACAGTGCGCGGTCAGTCTGCTCTTCCCTGGGTGCGTGACATTGACAGAGTGGGGTCAGTCTGCTCTTCCCTGGGTGTGTTACATTGACAGAGTGGGGTCAGTCTGCTCTTCCCTGGGTGTGTTACATTGACAGAGAGGGGTCAGTCTGCTCTTCCCTGGATGCGTTACATTGAAAGTGTGGGGTCAGTCTGCTCTTCCCTGGGTGTGTTACATTGACACAGTGGGGTCAGTCTGCTCTTCCCTGGGTGCATGACATTGACAGAGTGCGGTCAGTCTGCTCTTCCCTGGGTGCGTGACATTGACAGAGTGGGGTCAGTCTGCTCTTCCCTGGGTGTGTTAAATTGACAGAGTGGGGTCAGTCTGCTCTTCCCAGGGTGTGTTAGATTGACAGAGTGGGGTTAGTCTGCTTTTCCCTGGGTATGTTACATTGACCTAGCCAGGTAAATCTTCTGTTCCCTGGGTGTGTTACATTGACAGAGGGGGCTCAGTCTGCTCTTCCCTGGGTGTGTTACATTGACAGAGTGAGGTCAGTCTGCTCTTCCCTGGGTGCGTTACAATGACAGAGTTGGGTCAGTCTGCTCTTCCCAGAATGTGTTACATTGACAGAGTGGGGTCAGTCTGATCATCCCTGGGTGTGAAACGTTGACAGAAGGGGGTCAGTCTGCTCTTCCCTGGGTGTTTTACATTGACAGAGTGGGGTCAGTCTGCTCTTCCCTGGGTGTGTTACATTGACAGAGTGGGGTCAGTCTGCTCTTCCCTGGGTTTGTTACATTGACAGAGTGGGGTCAGTCTGCTCTTCCCAGGGTGTGTTACATTGACAGAGTGGGGTCAGTCTGCTCTTCCCTGGGTGTGTTACATTGACAGAGTGCGGTCAGTGTGCCCTTCCCTGGGTGCGTGACATTGACAGAGTGGGGTCAGTCTGCTCTTCCCTGGGTGTGTAACATTGACAGAGTGGGGTCAGTCTGCTCTTCCCTGGGTGCGTGACATTAACAGAGTGGTGTAAGTCTGCTCTTCCCTCGGTGTTTTACATTGACAGAGTGGGGTCAGTCTGCTCTTCCCTGGGTGTGTTACATTGACAGAGTGGGGACAGTCTGCTCTTCCCTGGGTGTGTTACATTGACAGAGTGAGGTCAGTATGCTCTACCCTGGGTGTCTTACATTGACAGAGTGAGGTCAGTCTGCTCTTCCCTGAGTGTGTTACTTTGACAGAGTGGGGACAGTCTGCTCTTCCCTGAGTGTGTTACTTTGACAGAGTGGGGTCAGTCTGCTCTTCCCTAGGTGAGTTACATTGAGATAGAGGGGTCAGTCTGGTCTCCCCTGTATGTGTTACATTGACAGAGTGAGGTCAGTCTGCTCTTCCCTGGGTGTATTACAATGATAGAGTGGGGTCAGTCTGCTCTTCCCTGGGTGTGTTGCATTGACAGAGTGGGGTCAGTCTGCTCTTCCCAGAATGTGTTACATTGACAGAGTTGGGTCAGTCTGATCTTCCCTGGGTGTGTAACGTTGACAGAAAGGGGTCAGTCTGCTCTTCCCTGGGTGTTTTACATTGACAGAGTGGGGTGAGTCTGCTCTTCCCTGGGTGTGTTACATTGACAGAGTGGGGTCAGTCTACTCTTCCCTGTGTGTCTTACATTGACAGAGAGGGGTCAGTCTGCTCTTCCCTGGGTGTGTTCCATTGACAGAGTGGGGTCAGTCTGCTCTTCCCTGGGTGTGTTATCCTGACAGAGTGGGGTCAGTCTGCTCTTCCCTGGGTGCGTTACATTGACAGAACAGGGTCCGTCTGCCTTTCCCTGGGTATGTTACATTGACAGAGTGGGGTTAGTCTGCTCTTCCCTGGGTGTGTTACATTGACAGAGGGAGGTCAGTCTGCTCTTCCCTGGGTGTGTTACAATGACAGAGTGGGGTCAGTCTGCTCTTCCCTGGGTGTGTTACATTGACAGAGTGGGGTCAGTCTGCTCTTCCCAGGGTGTGTTACATTGACAGAGTTGGGTCAGTCTGATGTTCCCTGGGTGTATAACGTTGAGAGACAGGGGTCAGTCTGCTCTTCCCTGGTTGTGTTACATTGACAGAGAGAACTCAGTCTGCTCTTCCCTGGGTGTGTTGCAATGGCAGAGTGTGGTCAGTCAGCTCTTCCCTGTGTATGTTATATTGACACAGTGGGGTCAGTCTGCTCTTCCCTGGGTGCGTGACATTGACAGAATGCGGTCAGTCTTCTCTTCCCTGGGTGCGTGACATTGACAGAGTGGGGTCAATCTGCTCTTCCCTGGGTGTGTTACATTGACAGAGTGGGGTCAGTCTGCTCCTCCCTGGGTGTGTTACATTGACAGATTGGGTTTAGTCTGCTCTTCCCTGGGTATGTTACATTGACCTAGCCAGGTCAATCTTCTGTTCCCTGGGTGTGTTACATTGACAGAGGGGGCTCAGTCTGCTCTTCCCTGGGTGTGTTACATTGACAGAGTGAGGTCAGTCTGCTCTTCCCTGGGTGCGTTACAATGACAGAGAGGGGTCAGTCTGCTCTTCCCTGGGTGTGTTTCAATGACAGAGTTGGGTCAGTCTGCTCTTCCCAGAATGTGTTACATTGACAGAGTTGGGTCAGTCTGATCTTCCCTGGGTGTGAAACGTTGACAGAATGGGGTCAGTCTTCTCTTCCCTAGGTGTTTTACATTGACAGAGTGGGGTCAGTCTGCTCTTCCCTGGGTGTGTTACATTGACAGAGTGGGGTCAGTCTGCTCTTCCCTGGGTTTGTTACATTGACAGAGTGGGGTCAGTCTGCTCTTCCCTGGGTGTGTTACAGTGACAGAGTGGGGTCAGTCTGCTCTTCCCAGGGTGTGTTACATTGACAAAGTGGGGTCAGTCTGCTCTTCCCAGGGTGTGTTACATTGACAGAGTGGGGTCAGTCTGCTCTTCCCGGGGTGTGTTACATTGACAGAGTGCGGTCAGTGTGCTCTTCCCTGGGTGCGTGACATTGACAGACTGGGGTCAGTCTGCTCTTCACTGGGTGTGTTACATTGACAGAGTGGGGTCAGTCTGCTCTTCCCTGGGTGCGTGACATTGACACAGTGGGGTAAGTCTGCTCTTCCCTCGGTGTTTTACATTGACAGAGTGGGGTCAGTCTGCTCTTCCCTGGGTGTGTTACATTGACAGAGTGGGGACAGTCTGCTCTTCCCTGGGTGTGTTACATTGACAGAGTGAGGTCAGTCTGCTATACTCTGGGTGTATTACATTGACAGATTGGGGTCAGTCTACTCTTCCCTGGGTGTCTTACATTGACAGAGTGGGGTCAGTCTGCTCTTCCCTGGGTGTGTTACATTGACAGAGTGGGGTCAGTCTGCTCTTCCCTGGGTGTGATATACTGACAGAGTGGGGTCAGTCTGCTCTTCCCTGGGTGTGTTACATTAACACAGTGGGGTCAGTCTGTTTTTCCCTGGGTGTGTTACATTGACAGATTGGGGTCAGTCTGCTCTTTCCTGGCTGTGTTACATTGACAGAGTGGGCTCAGTCTGCTCTCTTATGGGTGGGTTACATTGACTGAGTGTGGTCAGTCTGCTCTTCCCTGGGTGTGTTACATTGACAGAGTGGGGTCAGTCTGCTCTTCCCTGGGAGGGTTACATTGACAGAGTGGGGTCAGTCTGATCTTCCCTGGGTGTGTTACGTTGACTGATTGGGGTCAGTCTGCTCTTCCCCAAGTGTGTTACATTGACACAGTGTGGTCAGTCTGCTCTTCCCTTGGTGTGTTACAATGACAGAGTGGGGTCAGTGCGCACTTCCCTGGGTGTGTTACATTGACAGAGTGGGGTCAGTCTGCTCTTCCCAGGGTGTGTTGCATTGACAGAGTGTGGTCAGTCTGCTCTTCCCAGGGCGTGTCACATTGACAGAGTGGCGTGAGTCTGCTCTTTTATGGGTGGGTTACATTGACAGAATGGGGTCAGTCTGCTCTTCCCTGGTGTTTTACATTGACAGAGTGGGGTCAGTCTGCTCTTCCCTGAGTGTGTTACATTGACAGAGTGGGGTCAGTCTGCTCTTCCCTTCGTTTGTTACATTGACAGAGTGGGGTCAGTCTGCTCTTCCCTGGGTGTGTTACAGTGACAGAGTGGGGTCAGTCTGCTCTTCCCAGGGTGTGTTACATTGACAGAGTGGGGTCAGTCTGCTCTTCCCAGGGTGTGTTACATTGACAGAGTGGGGTCAGTCTGCTCTTCCCTGGGTGTGTTACATTGACAGAGTGCGGTCAGTGTGCTCTTCCCTGGGTGCGTGACATTGACAGAGTGGGGTCAGTCTGCTCTTCCCTGGGTGTGTTATCCTGACAGAGTGGGGTCAGTCTGCTCTTCCCTGGGTGCGTTACATTGACAGAACAGGGTCCGTCTGCCTTTCCCTGGGTATGTTACATTGACAGAGTGGGGTTAGTCTGCTCTTCCCTGGGTGTGTTACATTGACAGAGGGAGGTCAGTCTGCTCTTCCCTGGGTGTGTTACAATGACAGAGTGGGGTCAGTCTGCTCTTCCCTGGGTGTGTTACATTGACAGAGTGGGGTCAGTCTGCTCTTCCCAGGGTGTGTTACATTGACAGAGTTGGGTCAGTCTGATGTTCCCTGGGTGTATAACGTTGAGAGACAGGGGTCAGTCTGCTCTTCCCTGGTTGTGTTACATTGACAGAGAGAACTCAGTCTGCTCTTCCCTGGGTGTGTTGCAATGGCAGAGTGTGGTCAGTCAGCTCTTCCCTGTGTATGTTATATTGACACAGTGGGTTCAATCTGCTCTTCCCTGAGTGTGTTACATTGACAGAGTGGGGTCAGTCTGCTCCTCCCTGGGTGTGATACATTGACAGATTGGGTTTAGTCTGCTCTTCCCTGGGTATGTTACATTGACCTAGCCAGGTCAATCTTCTGTTCCCTGGGTGTGTTACATTGACAGAGGGGGCTCAGTCTGCTCTTCCCTGGGTGTGTTACATTGACAGAGTGAGGTCAGTCTGCTCTTCCCTGGGTGCGTTACAATGACAGAGAGGGGTCAGTCTGCTCTTCCCTGGGTGTGTTTCAATGACAGAGTTGGGTCAGTCTGCTCTTCCCAGAATGTGTTACATTGACAGAGTTGGGTCAGTCTGATCTTCCCTGGGTGTGAAACGTTGACAGAATGGGGTCAGTCTGCTCTTCCCTGGGTGTTTTACATTGACAGAGTGGGGTCAGTCTGCTCTTCCCTGGGTGTGTTACATTGTCAGAGTGGGGTCAGTCTGCTCTTCCCTGGGTTTGTTACATTGACAGAGTGGGGTCAGTCTGCTCTTCCCTGGGTGTGTTACAGTGACAGAGTGGGGTCAGTCTGCTCTTCCCAGGGTGTGTTACATTGACAAAGTGGGGTCAGTCTGCTCTTCCCAGGGTGTGTTACATTGACAGAGTGGGGTCAGTCTGCTCTTCCCTGGGTGTGTTACATTGACAGAGTGCGGTCAGTGTGCTCTTCCCTGGGTGCGTGACATTGACAGACTGGGGTCAGTCTGCTCTTCACTGGGTGTGTTACATTGACAGAGTGGGGTCAGTCTGCTCTTCCCTGGGTGCGTGACATTGACACAGTGGGGTAAGTCTGCTCTTCCCTCGGTGTTTTAAATTGACAGAGTGGGGTCAGTCTGCTCTTCCCTGGGTGTGTTACATTGACAGAGTGGGGACAGTCTGCTCTTCCCTGGGTGTGTTACATTGACAGAGTGAGGTCAGTCTGCTATACCCTGGGTGTATTACATTGACAGATTGGGGTCAGTCTACTCTTCCCTGGGTGTCTTACATTGACAGAGTGGGGTCAGTCTGCTCTTCCCTGGGTGTGTTACATTGACAGAGTGGGGTCAGTCTGCTCTTCCCTGGGTGTGATATACTGACAGAGTGGGGTCAGTCTGCTCTTCCCTGGGTGTGTTACATTAACACAGTGGGGTCAGTCTGTTTTTCCCTGGGTGTGTTACATTGACAGATTGGGGTCAGTCTGCTCTTTCCTGGCTGTGTTACATTGACAGAGTGGGCTCAGTCTGCTCTCTTATGGGTGGGTTACATTGACTGAGTGTGGTCAGTCTGCTCTTCCCTGGGTGTGTTACATTGACAGAGTGGGGTCAGTCTGCTCTTCCCTGGGAGGGTTACATTGACAGAGTGGGGTCAGTCTGATCTTCCCTGGGTGTGTTACGTTGACTGATTGGGGTCAGTCTGCTCTTCCCCAAGTGTGTTACATTGACACAGTGTGGTCAGTCTGCTCTTCCCTTGGTGTGTTACAATGACAGAGTGGGGTCAGTGCGCACTTCCCTGGGTGTGTTACATTGACAGAGTGGGGGTCAGTCTGCTCTTCCCAGGGTGTGTTGCATTGACAGAGTGTGGTCAGTCTGCTCTTCCCAGGGCGTGTCACATTGACAGAGTGGGGTGAGTCTGCTCTTTTATGGGTGGGTTACATTGACAGAATGGGGTCAGTCTGCTCTTCCCTGGTGTTTTACATTGACAGAGTGGGGTCAGTCTGCTCTTCCCTGAGTGTGTTACATTGACAGAGTGGGGTCAGTCTGCTCTTCCCTTCGTTTGTTACATTGACAAAGTGGGGTCAGTCTGCTCTTCCCTGGGTGTGTTACAGTGACAGAGTGGGGTCAGTCTGCTCTTCCCAGGGTGTGTTACATTGACAGAGTGGGGTCAGTCTGCTCTTCCCAGGGTGTGTTACATTGACAGAGTGGGGTCAGTCTGCTCTTCCCTGGGTGTGTTACATTGACAGAGTGCGGTCAGTGTGCTCTTCCCTGAGTGCGTGACATTGACAGAGTGGGGTCAGTCTGCTCTTCCCTGGGTGTGTTACATTAACACAGTGGGGTCAGTATGTTTTTCCCTGGGTGTGTTACATTGACAGATTGGGGTCAGTCTGCTCTTTCCTGGCTGTGTTACATTGACAGAGTGGGGTCAGTCTGCTCTTCCCTGGGAGGGTTACATTGACAGAGTGTGGTCAGTCTGCTCTTCCCTGGGTGTGTTACATTGACAGAGTGGGGTCAGTCTGCTCTTCCCTGGGAGGGTTATATTGACAGAGTGGGGTCAGTCTTCTCTTCCCTGGGTGTGTTACGGTGACTGATTGGGGTCAGTCTGCTCTTCCCCAAGTGTGTTACATTGACACAGTGGGGTCAGTCTGCTCTTCCCTTGGTGTGTTACAATGACAGAGTGGGGTCAGTGCGCACTTCCCTGGGTGTGTTACATTGACAGAGTGGGGGTCAGTCTGCTCTTCCCAGGGTGTGTTGCATTGACAGAGTGTGGTCAGTCTGCTCTTCCCAGGGCGTGTCACATTGACAGAGTGGGGTCAGTCTGCTCTTTTATGAGTGGGTTACATTGACTGAGTGGGGTCAGTCTGCTCTTCCCTGGGTGTTTTACATTGACAGAGTGGGGTCAGTCTGTTCTTCCCTGGGTGTGTTACATTGACAGAGTGGATTCAGTCTGCTCTTCCCCAAGTGTGTTACATTGACAGCGTGGGGACAGTCTTATCTCCCAGGGTTTGTTACATTGACAGAGTGGGGTCAGTCTGCTCTTCCCTTGCTGTGTTACAATGACAGAGTGGGGTCAGTGTACACTTCCCTGTGTGTGTTACATTGACAGAGTGGGGGTCAGTCTGCTCTTCCCAGGGTGTGTTACATTGACAGAGTGTGGTCAGTCTGCTCTTCCCAGGGCGAGTCACATTGACAGAGTGGGGTCAGTCTGCTCTTCCCAGGTCGAGTCACATTGACAGAGTGGGGTCAGTCTGCTCTTCCCTTCGTTTGTTACATTGACAGAGTGGGGTCAGTCTGCTCTTCCCTGGGTGTGTTACAGTGACAGAGTGGGGTCAGTCTGCTCTTCCCAGGGTGTGTTAAATTGACAGAGTGGGGTCAGTCTGCTCTTCCCAGGGTGTGTTACATTGACAGAGTGGGGTCAGTCTGCTCTTCCCTGGGTGTGTTACATTGACAGAGTGCGGTCAGTGTGCTCTTCCCTGGGTGCGTGACATTGACAGAGTGGGGTCAGTCTGCTCTTCCCTGGGTGTGTTACATTAACTCAGTGGGGTCAGTATGTTTTTCCCTGGGTGTGTTACATTGACAGATTGGGGTCAGTCTGCTCTTTCCTGGCTGTGTTACATTGACAGAGTGGGGTCAGTCTGCTCTTCCCTGGGAGGGTTACATTGACAGAGTGGGGTCAGTCTGCTCTTCCCTGGGTGTGTTACATTGACAGAGTGGGGTCAGTCTGCTCTTCCCTGGGTTTGTTACATTGACAGAGTGGGGTCAGTCTTCTCTTCCCTGGGTGTGTTACAGTGACAGAGTGGGGTCAGTCTGCTCTTCCCAGGGTGTGTTACATTTACAAAGTGGGGTCAGTCTGCTCTTCCCAGGGTGTGTTACATTGACAGAGTGGGGTCAGTCTGCTCTTCCCTGGGTGTGTTACATTGACAGAGTGCGGTCAGTGTGCTCTTCCGTGGGTGCGTGACATTGACAGACTGGGGTCAGTCTGCTCTTCACTGGGTGTGTTACATTGACAGAGTGGGGTCAGTCTGCTCTTCCCTGGGTGCGTGACATTGACACAGTGGGGTAAGTCTGCTCTTCCCTCGGTGTTTTACATTGACAGAGTGGGGTCAGTCTGCTCTTCCCTGGGAGGGTTACATTGACAGAGTGGGGACAGTCTGCTCTTCCCTGGGTGTGTTACATTGACAGAGTGAGGTCAGTCTGCTATACCCTGGGTGTATTACATTGACAGATTGGGGTCAGTCTACTCTTCCCTGGGTGTCTTACATTGAAAGAGTGGGGTCAGTCTGCTCTTCCCTGGGTGTGTTACATTGACAGAGTGGGGTCAGTCTGCTCTTCCCTGGGTGTGATATACTGACAGAGTGGGGTCAGTCTGCTCTTCCCTGGGTGTGTTACATTAACACAGTGGGGTCAGTCTGTTTTTCCCTGGGTGTGTTACATTGACAGATTGGGGTCAGTCTGCTCTTTCCTGTCTGTGTTACATTGACAGAGTGGGCTCAGTCTGCTCTCTTAAGGGTGGGTTACATTGACTGAGTGTGGTCAGTCTGCTCTTCCCTGGGTGTGTTACATTGACAGAGTGGGGTCAGTCTGCTCTTCCCTGGGAGGGTTACATTGACAGAGTGGGGTCAGTCTGATCTTCCCTGGGTGTGTTACGTTGACTGATTGGGGTCAGTCTGCTCTTCCCCAAGTGTGTTACATTGACACAGTGTGGTCAGTCTGCTCTTCCCTTGGTGTGTTACAATGACAGAGTGGGGTCAGTGCGCACTTCCCTGGGTGTGTTACATTGACAGAGTGGGGGTCAGTCTGCTCTTCCCAGGGTGTGTTGCATTGACAGAGATGGTTTCAGTCTGCTCTTCCCAGGGCGTGTCACATTGACAGAGTGGCGTGAGTCTGCTCATTTATGGGTGGGTTACATTGACAGAATGGGGTCAGTCTGCTCTTCCCTGGTGTTTTACATTGACAGAGTGGGGTCAGTCTGCTCTTCCCTGAGTGTGTTACATTGACAGAGTGGGGTCAGTCTGCTCTTCCCTTCGTTTGTTACATTGACAAAGTGGGGTCAGTCTGCTCTTCCCTGGGTGTGTTACAGTGACAGAGTGGGGTCAGTCTGCTCTTCCCAGGGTGTGTTACATTGACAGAGTGGGGTCAGTCTGCTCTTCCCAGGGTGTGTTACATTGACAGAGTGGGGTCAGTCTGCTCTTCCCTGGGTGTGTTACATTGACAGAGTGCGGTCAGTGTGCTCTTCCCTGGGTGCGTGACATTGACAGAGTGGGGTCAGTCTGCTCTTCCCTGGGTGTGTTACATTAACACAGTGGGGTCAGTATGTTTTTCCCTGGGTGTGTTACATTGACAGAGTGTGGTCAGTCTGCTCTTTCCTGGCTGTGTTACATTGACAGAGTGGGGTCAGTCTGCTCTTCCCTGGGAGGGTTACATTGACAGAGTGTGGTCAGTCTGCTCTTCCCTGGGTGTGTTACATTGACAGAGTGGGGTCAGTCTGCTCTTCCCTGGGAGGGTTATATTGACAGAGTGGGGTCAGTCTTCTCTTCCCTGGGTGTGTTACGTTGACTGATTGGGGTCAGTCTGCTCTTCCCCAAGTGTGTTACATTGACACAGTGGGGTCAGTCTGCTCTTCCCAGGGTGTGTTGCATTGACAGAGTGTGGTCAGTCTGCTCTTCCCAGGGCGTGTCACATTGACAGAGTGGGGTCAGTCTGCTCTTTTATGAGTGGATTACATTGACTGAGTGGGGTCAGTCTGCTCTTCCCTGGGTGTTTTACATTGACAGAGTGGGGTCAGTCTGTTCTTCCCTGGGTGTGTTACATTGACAGAGTGGATTCAGTCTGCTCTTCCCTGGGTGTGTTACATTGACAGAGTGGGGACAGTCTTATCTCCCAGGGTTTGTTACATTGACAGAGTGGGGTCAGTCTGCTCTTCCCTTGCTGTGTTACAATGACAGAGTGGGGTCAGTGTACACTTCCCTGTGTGTGTTACATTGACAGAGTGGGGGTCAGTCTGCTCTTCCCAGGGTGTGTTACATTGACAGAGTGTGGTCAGTCTGCTCTTCCCAGGGCGAGTCACATTGACAGAGTGGGGTCAGTCTGCTCTTCCCAGGTCGAGTCACATTGACAGAGTGGGGTCAGTCTGCTCTTCCCTTCGTTTGTTACATTGACAGAGTGGGGTCAGTCTTCTCTTCCCTGGGTGTGTTACAGTGACAGAGTGGGGTCAGTCTGCTCTTCCCAGGGTGTGTTACATTGACAGAGTGGGGTCAGTCTGTTCTTCCCTTGGTGTGTTACATTGACAGAGTGGGGTCAGTCTGCTCTTCCCTGGGTGTGTTACATTGACAGAGTGCGGTCAGTGTGCTCTTCCCTGGGTGTGTTACATTAACTCAGTGGGGTCAGTATGTTTTTCCCTGGGTGTGTTACATTGACAGATTGGGGTCAGTCTGCTCTTTCCTGGCTGTGTTACATTGACAGAGTGGGGTCAGTCTGCTCTTCCCTGGGAGGGTTACATTGACAGAGTGTGGTCAGTCTGCTCTTCCCTGGGTGTGTTACATTGACAGAGTGGGGTCAGTCTGCTCTTCCCTGGGAGGGTTATATTGACAGAGTGGGGTCAGTCTTCTCTTCCCTGGGTGTGTTACGTTGACTGATTGGGGTCAGTCTGCTCTTCCCCAAGTGTGTTACATTGACACAGTGGGGTCAGTCTGCTCTTCCCTTGGTTTGTTACAATGACAGAGTGGGGTCAGTGCGCAATTCCCTGGGTGTGTTACATTGACAGAGTGGGGGTCAGTCTGCTCTTCCCAGGGTGTGTTGCATTGACAGAGTGTGGTCAGTCTGCTCTTCCCAGGGCGTGTCACATTGACAGAGTGGGGTCAGTCTGCTCTTTTATGAGTGGGTTACATTGACTGAGTGGGGTCAGTCTGCTCTTCCCTGGGTGTTTTACATTGACAGAGTGGGGTCAGTCTGTTCTTCCCTGGGTGTGTTACATTGACAGAGTGGATTCAGTCTGCTCTTCCCTGGGTGTGTTACATTGACAGCGTGGGGACAGTCTTATCTCCCAGGGTTTGTTACATTGACAGAGTGGGGTCAGTCTGCTCTTCCCTTGCTGTGTTACAATGACAGAGTGGGGTCAGTGTACACTTCCCTGTGTGTGTTACATTGACAGAGTGGGGGTCAGTCTGCTCTTCCCAGGGCGAGTCACATTGACAGAGTGGGGGTCAGTCTGCTCTTCCCAGGGCGAGTCACATTGACAGAGTGGGGGTCAGTCTGCTCTTCCCAGGGTGTGTTACATTGACAGAGTGGGGTCAGTCTGCTCTTCCCTTGCTGTGTTACATTGACAGAGCGGGGTGAGTCTGATCTTCCCTGGTTGTGTTACATTGACAGAGTGAGTTCAGTCTGCTCTTCCCTGGGTGTGTTACATTGACAAAGTGGGGTCAGTCTGCTCTTCCCTGGGTGTGTTACATTGACAGAGTGCGGTCAGTCTGCTCTTCCCTGGGTTTGTTACATTGACAGAGTGGGCTCAGTCTTCTCTTCCCTGGGTGTGTTACATTGACTGATTGGGGTCAGTCTGCTATTCCCTGAGTGTGTTACATTGACAGAGTGGGGTCAGTCTGTTCTTCCTTGGGTGTGTTAAATTGAATGTGTTGGGTCAGTCTGCTCTTCCCTGGGTGTGTTACATTGACAGAGTGGCGTCAGTCTGTTCTTCCCTGGGAGTGTTACAGTGACAGGGTGGTGTCAGTCTGCTCTCCCCTGGGTGTGTTCCATTGACAGAGTGGGGTCAGTCTGCTCTTCCCTGGGTGTGTTAAATTGACAGAGTGGGGTCAGTCTGTTCTTCCCTTGGTGTGTTACATTGACAGAGTGGTATCTGTCTGCTCTTCCCTGTGTGTGTTACAATGATAGAGTGGGGTCAATGTGCACTTCACTGGGTGGGTTACATTGACAGAGTGGGGTAAGTCTGCAGTTCACTGTGTGAGTAACTTTGCAGAAGAGGTCATTCTGCTCTTCTCTGGGTGTGTTACATTGACAGAATGAGGTCAGTCTGCTCTTCTCTGGGTTTGTTACATTGACAGAGTTTGGTCAGTCTGCTCTTCCCTGGGTGTGTTACATTGACAGAGTTGGGTCAGTGTGCTCTTCCCAGGGCGTGTCACATTGTCAGAGTGGGGACAGTCTGCTCTTCCCTGGGTGTATGACATTGACAGAGTGGGGTCAGTCTGTTCTTCCCTGGGTGTGTTACATTGATTGAGTGGGTTCAGTCTGCTCTTCCCTGGGTGTGTTGCATTGACAGAGTGGGGTCAGTCTGTTCTCCCAGGGTTTGTTACATTGCAATAGTGGGGTCAGTCTGCTCTTCCCTTGCTGTGTTACAATGACAGAGTGGGGTCAGTGTGCACTTCCCTGTGTGTGTTACATTGACAGAGTGGGGGTCAGTCTGCTCTTCCCTGGGTGTGTTACATTGACAGAGTGAGGTCAGTCTGCTCTTCCCTGGGTGAGTTACATTGACAGGGTTGGTTCAGTCTTCTCTCCCCTGGGTGTGATACATTGACAGATTGGGGTCAGACTGCTATTCCCTGAGTATGTTACATTGACAGAGTGGGGTGTGTCTGCTCTTCCCAGGGTGTGTTACATTGACAGAGTGAGGTCAGTCTGCTCTTCCCTGGGTTTGTTACATTGACAGAGTTTGGTCAGTCTGCTCTTCCCTGGGTGTGTTACATTGACAGAGTTGGGTCAGTGTGCTCTTCCCAGGGCGTGTCACATTGACAGAGTGGGGACAGTCTGCTCTTTTATGGGTGGGTGACATTGACAGAGTGGGGTCAGTCTGCTCTTCCCTGGGTGTGTTACATTGACAGAGTGGGGTCAGTCTGATCTTCCCTGGTTGTGTTACATTGACAGAGTGAGTTCAGTCTGCTCTTCCTTGGGTGTGTTACATTGACAGAGTGGGGTCAGTCTGCTTTTCCCTGGGAGGGTTACATTGACAGAGTGGGGTCAGTCTTCTCTTCCCTGGGTGTGTAACATTGACAGATTGGGGTCAGTCTGCTCTTCCCCAAGTTTGTTACATTGACACAGTGGGGTCAGTCTGTTCTTCCTTGGGTGTGTTACATTGACAGAGTGGGGTCAGTCTGCTCTTCCCTGGCTATGTTACATTGTCAGAGTGGGGTCAGTCTGCTCTTCCCTGGGTGTGTTACATTGACAGAGTGGAGTCAGTCTGCTCTTCCCTGGGTGCGTTACATTGACAGAGTGGGTTCAGTCTGTTCTCCCAGGGTGTGTTACATTGACAGAGTGGGGTCAGTCTACTCTTCCCTGGGTGTGTTACATTGACAGAGTGGTGTCAGTCTGCTCTTCCCTGGGTGTGTTCCATTGACAGAGTGGGGTCAGTCTGTTCTCCCAGGGTTTGTTACATGGACAGATTGGGGTCAGTCTGTTCTTCCCTGGGTGTGCTACATTGACAGAGTGAGGTCAGTCTGCTCTTCCCTGGCTATGTTACATTGACAGAGTGGGATCAGTCTGTTCTTCCAGAGTGTGTTACATTGACAGAGTGGGGTCAGTCTGATCTTCCCTGGTTGTGTTACATTGACAGAGTGGGGTCAGTCTGACCTTCCCTGGTTGTGTTACATTGACAGAGTGAGTTCAGTCTGCTCTTCCCTGGGTGTGTTACATTGACAGAGTGTGGTCAGTCTGCTCTTCCCTGGGAGGGTTACATTGACAGAGTGGGGTCTGTCTTCTCTTCCCTGGGTGTGTTACATTGACAGATTGGGGTCAGTCTGCTCGTCCCCAAGTTTGTTATTTGACACAGTGGGGTCAGTCTGTTCTTCCCTGGGTGTGTTACATTGACAGAGTGGGGTCAGTCTGCTCTTCCCTGGCTATGTTACATTGACAGAGTGGGGTCAGTCTGCTCTTCCCTGGATGTGTTACATTGACAGAGTGGGGTCAGTCTGCTCGTCCCTGGGTGTGTTACATTGACAGAGTGGGATCAATCTGCTCTTCCCTGGGTGGGTAACATTGACAGAGTGGGGTCAGTCTGTTCTCCCAGGGTGTGTTACATTGACAGAGTGGGGTCAGTCTACTCTTCCCTGGGTGTGTTACATTGACAGAGTGGGGGTCAGTCTGCTCTTCCCAGGGTGTGTTACATTGACAGAGTGAGGTCAGTCTGCTCTTCCCTGGGTGAGTTACATTGACAGGGTTGGTTCAGTCTGCTCTCCCCTGGGTGTGATACATTGACAGATTGGGGTCAGACTGCTATTCCCTGAGTATGTTACATTGACAGAGTGGGGTGTGTCTGCTCTTCCCAGGGTGTGTTACATTGACAGAGTGAGGTCAGTCTGCTCTTCCCTGGGTTTGTTACATTGACAGAGTTTGGTCAGTCTGCTCTTCCCTGGGTGTGTTACATTGACAGAGTTGGGTCAGTGTGCTCTTCCCAGGGCGTGTCACATTGACAGAGTGGGGACAGTCTGCTCTTTTATGGGTGGGTGACATTGACAGAGTGGGGTCAGTCTGCTCTTCCCTGGGTGTGTTACATTGACAGAGTGGGGTCAGTCTGATCTTCCCTGGTTGTGTTACATTGACAGAGTGAGTTCAGTCTGCTCTTCCTTGGGTGTGTTACATTGACAGAGTGGGGTCAGTCTGCTTTTCCCTGGGAGGGTTACATTGACAGAGTGGGGTCAGTCTTCTCTTCCCTGGGTGTGTAACATTGACAGATTGGGGTCAGTCTGCTCTTCCCCAAGTTTGTTACATTGACACAGTGGGGTCAGTCTGTTCTTCCTTGGGTGTGTTACATTGACAGAGTGGGGTCAGTCTGCTCTTCCCTGGCTATGTTACATTGTCAGAGTGGGGTCAGTCTGCTCTTCCCTGGGTGTGTTACATTGACAGAGTGGTGTCAGTCTGCTCTTCCCTGGGTGCGTTACATTGACAGAGTGGGTTCAGTCTGTTCTCCCAGGGTGTGTTACATTGACAGAGTGGGGTCAGTCTACTCTTCCCTGGGTGTGTTACATTGACAGAGTGGTGTCAGTCTGCTCTTCCCTGGGTGTGTTCCATTGACAGAGTGGGGTCAGTCTGTTCTCCCAGGGTTTGTTACATGGACAGATTGGGGTCAGTCTGTTCTTCCCTGGGTGTGCTACATTGACAGAGTGAGGTCAGTCTGCTCTTCCCTGGCTATGTTACATTGACAGAGTGGGATCAGTCTGTTCTTCCAGAGTGTGTTACATTGACAGAGTGGGGTCAGTCTGATCTTCCCTGGTTGTGTTACATTGACAGAGTGGGGTCAGTCTGACCTTCCCTGGTTGTGTTACATTGAAAGAGTGAGTTCAGTCTGCTCTTCCCTGGGTGTGTTACATTGACAGAGTGTGGTCAGTCTGCTCTTCCCTGGGAGGGTTACATTGACAGAGTGGGGTCTGTCTTCTCTTCCCTGGGTGTGTTACATTGACAGATTGGGGTCAGTCTGCTCTTCCCCAAGTTTGTTATTTGACACAGTGGGGTCAGTCTGTTCTTCCCTGGGTGTGTTACATTGACAGAGTGGGGTCAGTCTGCTCTTCCCTGGCTATGTTACATTGACAGAGTGGGGTCAGTCTGCTCTTCCCTGGATGTGTTACATTGACAGAGTGGGGTCAGTCTGCTCGTCCCTGGGTGTGTTACATTGACAGAGTGGGGTCAATCTGCTCTTCCCTGGGTGGGTAACATTGACAGAGTGGGTTCAGTCTGTTCTCCCAGGGTGTGTTACATTGACAGAGTGGGGTCAGTCTCCTCTTCCCTGGGTGTGTTACATTGACAGAGTGATGTCAGTCTGCTCTTCCCTGGGTGTGTTCCATTGACAGAGTGGGGTCAGTCTGTTCTCCCAGGGTTTGTTACATGGACAGAGTGGGGTCAGTCTGTTCTTCCCTGGCTGTGCTACATTGACAGAGTGAGGTCAGTCTGCTCTTCCCTGGCTATGTTACATTGACAGAGTGGGATCAGTTTGTTCTTCCAGAGTGTGTTACATTGACAGAGTGGGGTCAGTCTGATCTTCCCTGGTTGTGTTACATTGACAGAGTGGGGTCAGTCTGACCTTCCCTGGTTGTGTTACATTGACAGAGTGGGGTCAGTCTGATCTTCCCTGGTTGTGTTACATTGACAGAGTGAGTTCAGTCTGCTCTTCCCTGGGTATGTTACATTGACAGAGTGTGGTCAGTCTGCTCTTCCCTGGGAGGGTTACATTGACAGAGTGGGGTCTGTCTTCTCTTCCCTGGGTGTGTTACATTGACAGATTGGGGTCAGTCTGCTCTTGCCCAAGTTTGTTACATTGACACAGTGGGGTCAGTCTGCTCTTCCCTGGGTGTGTTACATTGACAGAGTGGGGTCAGTCTGCTCTTCCCTGGATGTGTTACATTGACAGAGTGGGGTCAGTCTGCTCTTCCCTGGGTGTGTTACATTGACAGAGTGGGGTCAATCTGCTCTTCCCTGGGTGGGTAACATTGACAGAGTGGGGTCAGTCTGCTCTTCCCCGGGTTTGTTTCATTGACAGAGTGGGGTCAGTTTGCTCTCCCCTGTCTGTGTTACATTGACAGAGTGGTGTCAGTCTGCTCTTCCCTGGGTGTGTTACATTGACAGAGTGGGGTCAGTCTGCTCTTCCCTGGATGTGTTACATTGACAGAGTGGGGTCAGTCTGCTCTTCCCTGGGTGTGTTACATTGACAGAGTGGGGTCAGTCTGTTCTTCCCTGGGTGTGTTACATTGACAGAGTGGGTTCAGTCTGCTCTTCCCTGGGTGTGTTACATTGACAGAGTGAGGTCAGTCTGCTCTTCCCTGGGTTTGTTACATTGACAGAGTTTGGTCAGTCTGCTCTTCCCTGGGTGTGTTACATTGACAGAGTTGGGTCAGTGTGCTCTTCCCAGGGCGTGTCACATTGTCAGAGTGGGGACAGTCTGCTCTTCCCTGGGTGTATTACATTGACAGATTGGGGTCAGTCTGTTCTTCCCTGGGTGTGTTACATTGATTGAGTGGGTTCAGTCTGCTCTTCCCTGGGTGTGTTGCATTGACCCAGTGGGGTCAGTCTGTTCGCCCAGGGTTTGTTACATTGCAAGAGTGGGGTCAGTCTGCTCTTCCCTTGCTGTGTTACAATGACAGAGTGGGGTCAGTGTGCACTTCCCTGTGTGTGTTACATTGACAGAGTGGGGGTCAGTCTGCTCTTCCCAGGGTGTGTTACATTGACAGAGTGAGGTCAGTCTGCTCTTCCCTGGGTGTGTTACATTGACAGGGTTGGTTCAGTCTTCTCTCCCCTGGGTGTGATACATTGACAGATTGGGGTCAGACTGCTATTCCCTGAGTATGTTACATTGACAGAGTGGGGTGTGTCTGCTCTTCCCAGGGTGTGTTACATTGACAGAGTGAGGTCAGTCTGCTCTTCCCTGGGTTTGTTACATTGACAGAGTTTGGTCAGTCTGCTCTTCCCTGGGTGTGTTACATTGACAGAGTTGGGTCAGTGTGCTCTTCCCAGGGCGTGTCACATTGACAGAGTGGGGACAGTCTGATCTTCCCTGGTTGTGTTACATTGACAGAGTGAGTTCAGTCTGCTCTTCCCTGGGTGTGTTACATTGACAGAGTGGGGTCAGTCTGCTCTTACCTGGGTGTGTTACATTGACAGAGTGGGGTCAGTCTGCTTTTCCCTGGGAGGGTTGCATTGACAGAGTGGGGTCAGTCTTCTCTTCCCTGGGTGTGTAACATTGACAGATTGGGGTCAGTCTGATCTTCCCTGGTTGTGTTACATTGACAGAGTGAGTTCAGTCTGCTCTTCCCTGGGTGTGTTACATTGACAGAGTGGGGTCAGTCTGCTTTTCCCTGGGAGGGTTACATTGACAGAGTGGGGTCAGTCTTCTCTTCCCTGGGTGTGTAACATTGACAGATTGGGGTCAGTCTGCTCTTCCCCAAGTTTGTTACATTGACACAGTGGGGTCAGTCTGTTCTTCCTTGGGTGTGTTACATTGACAGATTGGGGTCAGTCTGCTCTTCCCTGTCTATGTTACATTGTCAGAGTGGGGTCAGTCTGCTCTTCCCTGGGTGTGTTACATTGACAGAGTGGTGTCAGTCTGCTCTTCCCTGGGTGCGTTACATTGACAGAGTGGGTTCAGTCTGTTCTCCAAGGGTGTGTTATATTGACAGAGTGGGGTCAGTCTACTCTTCCCTGGGTGTGTTACATTGACAGAGTGGTGTCAGTCTGCTCTTCCCTGGGTGTGTTCCATTGACAGAGTGGGGTCAGTCTGTTCTCCCAGGGTTTGATACATGGACAGAGTGGGGTCAGTCTGTTCTTCCCTGGGTGTGCTACATTGACAGAGTGAGGTCAGTCTGCTCTTCCCTGGCTATGTTACATTGACAGAGTGGGATCAGTCTGTTCTTCCAGAGTGTGTTACATTGACAGAGTGGGGTCAGTCTGATCTTCCCTGGTTGTGTTACATTGACAGAGTGGGGTCAGTCTGACCTTCCCTGGTTGTGTTACATTGACAGAGTGGGGTCAGTCTGATCTTCCCTGGTTGTGTTACATTGACAGAGTGAGTTCAGTCTGCTCTTCCCTGGGTGTGTTACATTGACAGAGTGTGGTCAGTCTGCTCTTCCCTGGGAGGGTTACATTGACAGAGTGGGGTCTGTCTTCTCTTCCCTGGGTGTGTTACATTGACAGATTGGGGTCAGTCTGCTCTTCCCCAAGTTTGTTACATTGACACAGTGGGGTCAGTCTGTTCTTCCCTGGGTGTGTTACATTGACAGAGTGGGGTCAGTCTGCTCTTCCCTGGAATGTTACATTGACAGAGTGGGGTCAGTCTGCTCTTCCCTGGATGTGTTACATTGACAGAGTGGGGTCAGTCTGCTCTTCCCTGGGTGTGTTACATTGACAGAGTGGGGTCAATCTGCTCTTCCCTGGGTGGGTAACATTGACAGAGTGGGTTCTGTCTGTTCTCCCAGGGTGTGTTACATTGACAGAGTGGGGTCAGTCTACTCTTCCCTGGGTGTGTTACATTGACAGAGACGTGTCAGTCTGCTCTTCCCTGGGTGTGTTCCATTGACAGAGTGGGGTCGGTCTGTTCTCCCAGGGTTTGTTACATGGACAGAGTGGGGTCAGTCTGTTCTTCCCTGGGTGTGCTACATTGACAGAGTGAGGTCAGTCTGCTCTTCCCTGGCTATGTTACATTGACAGAGTGGGATCAGTCTGTTCTTCCAGAGTGTGTTACATTGACAGAGTGGGGTCAGTCTGATCTTCCCTGGTTGTGTTACATTGACAGAGTGGGGTCAGTCTGACCTTCCCTGGTTGTGTTACATTGACAGAGTGGGGTCAGTCTGATCTTCCCTGGTTGTGTTACATTGACAGAGTGAGTTCAGTCTGCTCTTCCCTGGGTGTGTTACATTGACAGAGTGTGGTCAGTCTGCTCTTCCCTGGGAGGGTTACATTGACAGTGTGGGGTCTGTCTTCTCTTCCCTGGGTGTGTTACATTGACAGATTGGGGTCAGTCTGCTCTTCCCCAAGTTTGTTACATTGACAGAGTGGGGTCAGTCTCTTCTTCCCTGGGTGTGTTACATTGACAGAGTGGGGTCAGTCTGCTCTTCCCTGGCTATGTTACATTATCAGAGTGGGGTCAGTCTGCTCTTCCCTGGATGTGTTACATTGACAGAGTGGGGTCAGTCTGCTCTTCCCTGGGTGTGTTACATTGACAGAGTGGGGTCAATCTGCTCTTCCCTGGGTGGGTAACATTGACAGAGTGGGGTCAGTCTGCTCTTCCCCGGGTTTGTTTCATTGACAGAGTGGGGTCAGTTTGCTCTCCCCTGTCTGTGTTACATTGACAGAGTGGTGTCAGTCTGCTCTTCCCTGGGTGTGTTACATTGACAGAGTGGGGTCAGTCTGCTCTTCCCTGGATGTGTTACATTGACAGAGTGGGGTCAGTCTGCTCTTCCCTGGGTGTGTTACATTGACAGAGTGGGGTCAGTCTGTTCTTCCCTGGGTGTGTTACATTGACAGAGTGGGTTCAGTCTGCTCTTCCCTGGGTGTGTTACATTGACAGAGTGGGGTCAGTCTGCTCTTCCCTGGGTGTGTTTCATTGACAGAGTGGGGTCAGTCTGCTCTTCCCTGGGTGTGTTACATTGACAGAGTGGGGTCAGTCTGCCCTTCCCTGGGTGGGTTACATTGAAAGAGTGGGGTCAGTCTGCTCTTCCCTGGGTGTGTTCCATTGACAGAATGGGGTCAGTCTGTTCTCCCAGGGTTTGTTACATTGACAGAGTGGGGTCAGTCTGTTCTTCCCTGGGTGTGCTACATTGACAGAGTGAGGTCAGTCTGCTCTTCCCAGGGCGTGTCACATTGACAGAGTGGGGTCAGTCTGCTCTTTTATGGGTGGGTTACATTGACAGAATGAATTCAGTCTGTTCTTCCCTGCGTGTGTTACATTGAGAGAGTGTGGTCAGTCTGATCTTCCCTGGTTGTGTTACATTGACAGAGTGAGTTCAGTCTGCTCTTCCCTGGGTGTGTTACATTGACAGAGTGAGGTCAGTCTGCTCTTCCCTGGGTTTGTTACATTGACACAGTGGGGTCAGTCTGCTCTTCCCTGGGTTTGTTACATTGACACAGTGGGGTCAGTCTGCTCTTCCCAGGGCGTGTCACATTGACAGAGTGGGGTCTGTCTGCTCTTCCCTGGGTTTGTTACATTGACACAGTGGGGTCAGTCTGCTCTTCCCTGGGTGTGTTACATTGACAGAGTGAGGTCAGTCTGCTCTTCCCTGGGTTTGTTACATTGACACAGTGGGGTCAGTCTGCTCTTCCCTGGGAGTGTTACATTGACAGAGTGAGGTCAGTCTGCTCTTCCCTGGGTTTGTTACATTGACACAGTGGGGTCAGTCTGCTCTTCCCAGGGCGTGTCACATTGACAGAGTGGGGTCTGTCTGCTCTTCCCTGGGTGTGTTACATTGACAGAGTGAGGTCAGTCTGCTCTTCCCTGGGTTTGTTACATTGACACAGTGGGGTCAGTATGCTCTTGCCTGGGTGTCTTACATTGACAGAGTGGGGTCAGTCTGCTCTTCCCTGGGTGTGTTACATTGACAGAGTGGGGTCAGTGTGATCTTCCCTGGCTATGTTACATTGACAGAGTGGGGTCAGTCTGCTCTTCCCTGGATGTGTTACATTGACAGAGTGGGGTCAGTCTGCTCTTCACTGGGTGTGTTAAATTGACAGAGTGGGGTCAATCTGCTCTTCCCTGGGTGGGTATCATTGACAGAGTGGTTCAGTCTGTTCTCCCAGGGTGTGTTACATTGACAGAGTGGGGTCAGTCTACTCTTCCCTGGGTGTGTTACATTGACAGAGACGTGTCAGTCTGCTCTTCCCTGGGTGTGTTCCATTGACAGAGTGGGGTCAGTCTGTTCTCCCAGGGTTTGTTACATGGACAGAGTGGGGTCAGTCTGTTCTTCCCTGGGTGTGCTACATTGACAGAGTGAGGTCAGTCTGCTCTTCCCTGGCTATGTTACATTGACAGAGTGGGATCAGTCTGTTCTTCCAGAGTGTGTTACATTGACAGAGTGGGGTCAGTCTGATCTTCCCTGGTTGTGTTACGTTGACAGAGTGGGGTCAGTCTGACCTTCCCTGGTTGTGTTACATTGACAGAGTGGGGTCAGTCTGATCTTCCCTGGTTGTGTTACATTGACAGAGTGAGTTCAGTCTGCTCTTCCCTGGGTGTGTTACATTGACAGAGTGTGGTCAGTCTGCTCTTCCCTGGGAGGGTTACATTGACAGAGTGGGGTCTGTCTTCTCTTCCCTGGGTGTGTTACATTGACAGATTGGGGTCAGTCTGCTCTTCCCCAAGTTTGTTACATTGACACAGTGGGGTCAGTCTCTTCTTCCCTGGGTGTGTTACATTGACAGAGTGGGGTCAGTCTGCTCTTCCCTGGCTATGTTACATTAACAGAGTGGGGTCAGTCTGCTCTTCCCTGGATGTGTTACATTGACAGAGTGGGGTCAGTCTGCTCTTCCCTGGGTGTGTTACATTGACAGAGTGGGGTCAATCTGCTCTTCCCTGGGTGGGTAACATTGACAGAGTGGGGTCAGTCTGCTCTTCCCCGGGTTTGTTTCATTGACAGAGTGGGGTCAGTTTGCTCTCCCCTGTGTGTGTTACATTGACAGTGTGGTGTCAGTCTGCTCTTCCCTGGGTGTGTTACATTGACAGAGTGGGGTCAGTCTGCTCTTCCCTGGATGTGTTACATTGACAGAGTGGGGTCAGTCTGCTCTTCCCTGTGTGTGTTTCATTGACAGAGTGGGGTCAGTCTGCTCTTCCCTGTGTGTGTTTCATTGACAGAGTGGGGTCAGTCTGCTCTTCCCTGGGTGTGTTACATTGACAGAGTGGGTTCAGTCTGCTCTTCCCTGGGTGTGTTACATTGACAGAGTGGGGTCAGTCTGCTCTTCCCTGTGTGTGTTTCATTGACAGAGTGGGGTCAGTCTGCTCTTCCCTGGGTGTGTTACATTGACAGAGTGGGGTCAGTCTGCCCTTCCCTGGGTGGGTTACATTGACAGAGTGGGGTCAGTCTGTTCTTCCCTGGGTGTGCTACATTGACAGAGTGAGGTCAGTCTGCTCTTCCCAGGGCGTGTCACATTGACAGAGTGGGGTCAGTCTGCTCTTTTATGGGTGGGTTACATTGACAGAATGAATTCAGTCTGTTCTTCCCTGCGTGTGTTACATTGAGAGAGTGTGGTCAGTCTGATCTTCCCTGGTTGTGTTACATTGACAGAGTGAGTTCAGTCTGCTCTTCCCTGGGTGTGTTACATTGACAGAGTGGGGTCAGTCTGCTCTTCCCTGGGTGTGTTACATTGACAGAGTGAGGTCAGTCTGCTCTTCCCTGGGTTTGTTACATTGACACAGTGGGGTCAGTCTGCTCTTCACTGGGTTTGTTACATTGACACAGTGGGGTCAGTCTGCTCTTCCCAGGGCGTGTCACATTGACAGAGTGGGGTCTGTCTGCTCTTCCCTGGGTTTGTTACATTGACACAGTGGGGTCAGTCTGCTCTTCCCTGGGTGTGTTACATTGACAGAGTGAGGTCAGTCTGCTCTTCCCTGGGTTTGTTACATTGACACAGTGGGGTCAGTCTGCTCTTCCCTGGGAGTGTTACATTGACAGAGTGAGGTCAGTCTGCTCTTCCCTGGGTTTGTTACATTGACACAGTGGGGTCAGTCTGCTCTTCCCAGGGCATGTCACATTGACAGAGTGGGGTCTGTCTGCTCTTCCCTGGGTGTGTTACATTGACAGAGTGAGGTCAGTCTGCTCTTCCCTGGGTTTGTTACATTGACACAGTGGGGTCAGTCTGCTCTTCCCTGGGTGTGTTACATTGACAGAGTGGGGTCAGTCTGCTCTTCCCTGGGTGTGTTACATTGACAGAGTGGGGTCAGTGTGATCTTCCCTGGTTGTGTTACATTGACAGAGTGAGTTCAGTCTGCTCTTCCCTGGGTGTGTTACATTGACAGAGTCGGGTCAGTCTGCTTTTCCCTGGGAGGGTTACATTGACAGAGTGGGGTTAGTCTTCTCTTCCCAGGGTGTGTAACATTGACAGATTGGTGTCAGTCTGCTCTTCCCCAGGTTTGTTACATTGACACAGTGGGGTCAGTCTGTTCTTCCCTGGGTGTGTTACTTTGACAGAGTGGGGTCAGTCTGCTCTTCCCTGGCTATGTTACATTGACAGAGTGGGGTCAGTCTGCTCTTCCCTGAGTGTGTTACATTGACAGAGTGGGGTCAGTCTGCTCTTCCCTGGCTATGTTACATTGACAGAGTGGGGTCAGTCTGCTCTTCCCTGGATGTGTTACATTGACAGAGTGGGGTCAGTCTGCCCTTCCCTGGGTGTGTTACATTGACAGAGTGGGGTCAGTCTGCCCTTCCCTTGGTGTGTTCCATTGACAGAATGGGGTCAGTCTGTTCTCCCAGGGTTTGTTACATTGACAGAGTGGGGTCAGTCTGTTCTTCCCTGGGTGTGCTACATTGACAGAGTGAGGTCAGTCTGCTCTTCCCAGGGCGTGTCACATTGACAGAGTGGGGTCAATCTGCTCTTCCCTGGGTGGGTAACATTGACAGAGTGTGGTCAGTCTGCTCTTCCCAGGGCGTGTCACATTGACAGAGTGGGCCAGTCTGCTCTTTTATGGGTGGGTTACATTGACAGAGTGGGGTAAATCTGCTATTCCCTGGGTGTGTTACATTGACAGAGTGGGGTCAGTCTGCTCTTCCCTTGGGGGGGTTACATTGACAGAGTGGAGTCAGTCTGTTCTTCCCTGGGTGTGTTACATTGACAGAGTGGGGTCAGTCTGCTCTTCCCTGGGTGTGTTACTTTGACTGAGTGGGATCAGTCTGTTCTTCCCTGAGTGTATTACATTGACAGAGTGGGGTCAGTCTGTTCTTCCCTGGGTGTGTTACATTGACAGAGTGGGTTCAGTCTGCTCTTCCCTGGGTGTGTTACATTGACAGAGTGGGGTCAGTCTGTTCTCCCAGAGTGTGTTACATTGACAGAGTGGGGTCAGTCTGATCTTCCCTGGTTGTGTTACATTGACAGAGTGGGGTCAGTCTGACCTTCCCTGGTTGTGTTACATTGACAGAGTGGGGTCAGTCTGATCTTCCCTGGTTGTGTTACATTGACAGAGTGAGTTCAGTCTGCTCTTCCCTGGGTGTGTTACATTGACAGAGTGTGGTCAGTCTGCTCTTCCCTGGGAGGGTTACATTGACAGATTGGGGTCAGTCTGCTCTTCCCCAAGTTTGTTACATTGACACAGTGGGGTCAGTCTGCTCTTCCGAGGCTATGTTACATTGACAGAGTGGGGTCAGTCTGCTCTTCCCTGGATGTGTTACATTGACAGAGTGGGGTAAGTCTGCTCTTCCCTGGGTGTGTTACATTGACAGAGTGGGGTCAATCTGCTCTTCCCTGGATGTGTTACATTGACAGAGTGGGGTCAGTCTGCCCTTCCCTGGGTGTGTTACATTGACAGAGTGGGGTCAGTCTGTTCTCCCAGGGTTTGTTACATTGACAGAATGAGGTCAGTCTGTTCTTCCCTGGGTGTGTTACATTGACAGAGTGAGGTCAGTCTGCTCTTCCCAGGGCGTGTCACATTGACAGTGTGGGGTCAATCTGCTCTTCCCTGGGTGGGTAACATTGACAGAGTGTGGTCAGTCTGCTCTTCCCAGGGCGTGTCTCATTGACAGACTGGGGCCAGTCTGCTCTTTTATGGGTGGGTTACATTGACAGAGTGGGGTAAGTCTGCTCTTCCCTGGGTGTGTTACATTGACAGAGTGGGGTCAGTCTGCTCTTCCCTGGGGGGGTTAAATTGAGAGAGTGGAGTCAGTCTGTTCTTCCCTGGGTGTGTTACATTGACAGAGTGGGGTCAGTCTGCTCTTCCCTGGGTGTGTTATATTGACTGAGTGGGGACAGTCTGTTCTTCCCTGGGTGTATTACATTGACAGAGTGGGGTCAGTCTGTTGTTCCCTGTGTGTGTTACATTGACAGAGTGAGTTCAGTCTGCTCTTCCCTGGGTGTGTTACATTGACAGAGTGGGGTCGGTCTGTTCTCCCAGGGTTTGTTACATTGACAGAGTGTGGTCAGTCTGCTCTTCCCTTGCTGTGTTACAATGACAGAGTGGCGTCAGTGTGCACTTCCTTGTGTGTGTTACATTGACAGAGTGGGGGTCAGTCTGCTCTTCCTAGGGTGTGTTACATTGACAGAGTGTGGTCAGTCTGCTCTTCCCAGGGCGTGTCACATTGACAGAGTGGGGTCAGTCTGCTCTTTTATGGGTGGGTTACATTGACAGAATGAATTCAGTCTGCTCTTCCCTGCATGTGTTACATTGACAGAGTGTGGTCAGTCTGATCTTCCCTGGGTGTGTTACATTGACAGAGTGAGTTCAGTCTGCTCTTCCCTGGGTGTGTTACATTGACAGAGTGGGGTCAGTCTGCTCTTCCCTGGGTGTGTTACATTGACAGAGTGAGGTCAGTCTGCTCTTCCCTGGGTTTGTTACATTGACACAGTGGGGTCAGTCTTCTCTTCCCTGGGTGTGTTACATTGACCGATTGGGGTCAGTCTCCTCTTCCCTGAGTGTGTTACATTGACAGAGTGAGGTCAGTCTGTTCTTCCTTGGTTGTGTTAAATTGACAGTGTTGGGTCAGTCTGCTCTTCCCTGGGTGTGTTACATTGACAGAGTCGGGTCAGTTTGCTCTTCCCTGGGTGTGTTACATTGACAGAGTGGGGTCAGTCTGCTCTTCCCTGGCTGTGTTACATTGACAGAGTGGGGTCAGTCTGCTATTCCCTGGGTGTGTTACATTGACAGAGTGGGGTCAGTCTGCTCTTCCCTTGGGGGGGTTACATTGACAGAGTGGAGTCAGTCTGTTCTTCCCTGGGTGTGTTACATTGACAGAGTGGGGTCAGTCTGCTCTTCCCTGGGTGTGTTACATTGACTGAGTGGGATCAGTCTGTTCTTCCCTGAGTGTATTACATTGACAGAGTGGGGTCAGTCTGTTCTTCCCTGGGTGTGTTACATTGACAGAGTGGGTTCAGTCTGCTCTTCCCTGGGTGTGTTACATTGACAGAGTGGGGTCAGTCTGTTCTCCCAGAGTGTGTTACATTGACAGATTGGGGTCAGTCTGATCTTCCCTGGTTGTGTTACATTGACAGAGTGGGGTCAGTCTGACCTTCCCTGGTTGTGTTACATTGACAGAGTGGGGTCAGTCTGATCTTCCCTGGTTGTGTTACATTGACAGAGTGAGTTCAGTCTGCTCTTCCCTGGGTGTGTTACATTGACAGAGTGTGGTCAGTCTGCTCTTCCCTGGGAGGGTTACATTGACAGTGTGGGGTCTGTCTTCTCTTCCCTGGGTGTGTTACATTGACAGGTTGGGGTCAGTCTGCTCTTCCCCAAGTTTGTTACATTGACACAGTGGGGTCAGTCTGTTCTTCCCTGGGTGTGTTACATTGACAGAGTGGGGTCAGTCTGCTCTTCCCTGGCTATGTTACATTGACAGAGTGGGGTCAGTCTGCTCTTCCCTGGATGTGTTACATTGACAGAGTGGGGTCAGTCTGCTCTTCCCTGGGTGTGTTACATTGACAGAGTGCGGTCAATCTGCTCTTCCCTGGATGTGTTACATTGACAGAGTGGGGTCAGTCTGCCCTTCCCCGGGTGTGTTACATTGACAGAGTGGCGTCAGTCTGTTCTCCCAGGGTTTGTTACATTGACAGAATGGGGTCAGTCTGTTCTTCCCTGGGTGTGTTACATTGACAGAGTGAGGTCAGTCTGCTCTTCCCAGGGCGTGTCACATTGACAGAGTGCGGTCAATCTGCTCTCCCTGGGTGGGTAACATTGACAGAGTGTGGTCAGTCTGCTCTTCCCAGGGCGTGTCTCATTGACAGACTGGGGCCAGTCTGCTCTTTTATGGGTGGGTTACATTGACAGAGTGGGGTAAGTCTGCTATTCCCTGGGTGTGTTACATTGACAGAGTGGGGTCAGTCTGCTCTTCCCTGGGTGTGTTACATTGACAGAGTGGGGTCAGTCTGCTCTTCCCTGGGGGGGTTACATTGACAGAGTGGGGTCAGTCTGCTCTTCCCTGGGTGTGTTACATTGACTGAGTGGGGACAGTCTGTTCTTCCCTGGGTGTATTACATTGACAGAGTGGGGTCAGTCTGTTCTTCCCTGTGTGTGTTACATTGACAGAGTGGGATCAGTCTGCTCTTCCCTGGGTGTGTTACATTGACAGAGTGGGGTCGGTCTGTTCTCCCAGGGTTTGTTACATTGACAGAGTGTGGTCAGTCTGCTCTTCCCTTGCTGTGTTACAATGACAGAGTGGCGTCAGTGTGCACTTCCTTGTGTGTGTTACATTGACAGAGTGGGGGTCAATCTGCTCTTCCTAGGGTGTGTTACATTGACAGAGTGTGGTCAGTCTGCTCTTCCCAGGGCGTGTCACATTGACAGAGTGGGGTCAGTCTGCTCTTTTATGGGTGGGTTACATTGACAGAATGAATTCAGTCTGCTCTTCCCTGCGTGTGTTACATTGACAGAGTGTGGTCAGTCTGATCTTCCCTGGTTGTGTTACATTGACAGAGTGAGTTCAGTCTGCTCTTCCCTGGGTGTGTTACATTGACAGAGTGGGGTCAGTCTGCTCTTCCTTGGGTGTGTTACATTGACAGAGTGAGTTCAGTCTGTTCTTCCTTGGTTGTGTTAAATTGACAGTGTTGGGTCAGTCTGCTCTTCCCTGGGTGTGTTACATTGACAGAGTGGGGTCAGTCTGTTCTTCCCTGGGTGTGTTACATTGACAGAGTGGGTTCAGTCTGCTCTTCCCTGGGTGTGTTACATTGACAGAGTGGGGTCAGTCTGCTCTTCCCTGGGTTTGTTTCATTGACAGAGTGGGGTCAGTCTGCTCTTCCCTGGGTGTGTTACATTGACAGAGTGGGGTCCGTCTGCCCTTCCCTGGGTGGGTTACATTGAAAGAGTGGGGTCAGTCTGCTCTTCCCTGGGTGTGTTCCATTGACAGAATGGGGTCAGTCTGTTCTCCCAGGGTTTGTTACATTGACAGAGTGGGGTCAGTCTGTTCTTCCCAGGGCGTGTCACATTGACAGAGTGGGGTCAGTCTGCTCTTTTATGGGTGGGTTACATTGACAGAATGAATTCAGTCTGTTCTTCCCTGCGTCTGTTACATTGAGAGAGTGTGGTCTGTCTGATCTTCCCTGGTTGTGTAACATTGACAGAGTGAGTTCAGTCTGCTCTTCCCTGGGTGTGTTACATTGACAGAGTGGGGTCAGTCTGCTCTTCCCTGGGTGTGTTACATTGACAGAGTGAGGTCAGTCTGCTCTTCCCTGGGTTTGTTACATTGACACAGTGGGGTCAGTCTGCTCTTCCCTGGGTTTGTTACATTGACACAGTGGGGTCAGTCTGCTCTTCCCAGGGCGTGTCACATTGACAGAGTGGGGTCTGTCTGCTCTTCCCTGGGTTTGTTACATTGACACAGTGGGGTCAGTCTGCTCTTCCCTGGCTGTTTTACATTGACAGAGTGAGGTCAGTCTGCTCTTCCCTGGGTTTGTTACATTGACACAGTGGGGTCAGTCTGCTCTTCCCTGGGAGTGTTACATTGACAGAGTGAGGTCAGTCTGCTCTTCCCTGGGTTTGTTACATTGACACAGTGGGGTCAGTCTGCTCTTCCCAGGGCGTGTCACATTGACAGAGTGGGGTCAGTCTGCTCTTCCCTGGGTGTGTTACATTGACAGAGTGAGGTCAGTCTGCTCTTCCCTGGGTTTGTTACATTGACACAGTGGGGTCAGTCTGCTCTTCCCTGGGTGTGTTACATTGACAGAGTGGGGTCAGTCTGCTCTTCCCTGGGTGTGTTACATTGACAGAGTGGGGTCAGTGTGATCTTCCCTGGTTGTGTTACATTGACAGAGTGAGTTCAGTCTGCTCTTCCCTGGGTGTGTTACATTGACAGAGTCGGGTCAGTCTGCTTTTCCCTGGGAGGGTTACATTGACAGAGTGGGGTTAGTCTTCTCTTCCCAGGGTGTGTAACATTGACAGATTGGTGTCAGTCTGCTCTTCCCCAAGTTTGTTACATTGACACAGTGGGGTTAGTCTGTTCTTCCCTGGGTGTGTTACATTGACAGAGTGGGGTCAGTCTGCTCTTCCCTGGCTATGTTACATTGACAGAGTGGGGTCAGTCTGCTCTTCCCTGAGTGTGTTACATTGACAGAGTGGGGTCAGTCTGCTCTTCCCTGGCTATGTTACATTGACAGAGTGGGGTCAGTCTGCTCTTCCCTGGATGTGTTACATTGACAGAGTGGGGTCAGTCTGCCCTTCCCTGGGTGTGTTACATTGACAGAGTGGGGTCAGTCTGCCCTTCCCTTGGTGTGTTCCATTGACAGAATGGGGTCAGTCTGTTCTCCCAGGGTTTGTTACATTGACAGAGTGGGGTCAGTCTGTTCTTCCCTGGGTGTGCTACATTGACAGAGTGAGGTCAGTCTGCTCTTCCCAGGGCGTGTCACATTGACAGAGTGGGGTCAATCCGCTCTTCCCTGGGTGGGTCACATTGACAGAGTGTGGTCAGTCTGCTCTTCCCAGGGCGTGTCACATTGACAGAGTGGGGCCAGTCTGCTCTTTTATGGGTGGGTTACATTGACAGAGTGGGGTAAATCTGCTATTCCCTGGGTGTGTTACATTGACAGAGTGGGGTCAGTCTGCTCTTCCCTTGGGGGGGTTACATTGACAGAGTGGAGTCAGTCTGTTCTTCCCTGGGTGTGTTACATTGACAGAGTGGGGTCAGTCTGCTCTTCCCTGGGTGTGTTACATTGACTGAGTGGGATCAGTCTGTTCTTCCCTGAGTGTATTACATTGACAGAGTGGGGTCAGTCTGTTCTTCCCTGGGTGTGTTACATTGACAGAGTGGGTTCAGTCTGCTCTTCCCTGGGTGTGTTACATTGACAGAGTGGGGTCAGTCTGTTCTCCCAGAGTGTGTTACATTGACAGAGTGGGGTCAGTCTGATCTTCCCTGGTTGTGTTACATTGACAGAGTGGGGTCAGTCTGACCTTCCCTGGTTGTGTTACATTGACAGAGTGGGGTCAGTCTGATCTTCCCTGGTTGTGTTACATTGACAGAGTGAGTTCAGTCTGCTCTTCCCTGGGTGTGTTACATTGACAGAGTGTGGTCAGTCTGCTCTTCCCTGGGAGGGTAACATTGACAGTGTGGGGTCTGTCTTCTCTTCCCTGGGTGTGTTACATTGACAGATTGGGGTCAGTCTGCTCTTCCCCAAGTTTGTTACATTGACACAGTGGGGTCAGTCTGTTCTTCCCTGGGTGTGTTACATTGACAGAGTGGGGTCAGTCTGCTCTTCCGAGGCTATGTTACATTGACAGAGTGGGGTCAGTCTGCTCTTCCCTGGATGTGTTACATTGACAGAGTGGGGTCAGTCTGCTCTTCCCTGGGTGTGTTACATTGACAGAGTGCGGTCAATCTGCTCTTCCCTGGATGTGTTACATTGACAGAGTGGGGTCAGTCTGCCCTTCCCCGGGTGTGTTACATTGACAGAGTGGCGTCAGTCTGTTCTCCCAGGGTTTGTTACATTGACAGAATGGGGTCAGTCTGTTCTTCCCTGGGTGTGTTACATTGACAGAGTGAGGTCAGTCTGCTCTTCCCAGGGCGTGTCACATTGACAGAGTGGGGTCAATCTGCTCTCCCTGGGTGGGTAACATTGACAGAGTGTGGTCAGTCTGCTCTTCCCAGGGCGTGTCTCATTGACAGACTGGGGCCAGTCTGCTCTTTTATGGGTGGGTTACATTGACAGAGTGGGGTAAGTCTGCTATTCCCTGGGTGTGTTACATTGACAGAGTGGGGTCAGTCTGCTCTTCCCTGGGGGGGTTACATTGAGAGAGTGGAGTCAGTCTGTTCTTCCCTGGGTGTGTTACATTGACAGAGTGGGGTCAGTCTGCTCTTCCCTGGGTGTGTTACATTGACTGAGTGGGGACAGTCTGTTCTTCCCTGGGTGTATTACATTGACAGAGTGGGGTCAGTCTGTTCTTCCCTGTGTGTGTTACATTGACAGAGTGGGTTCAGTCTGCTCTTCCCTGGGTGTGTTACATTGACAGAGTGGGGTCGGTCTGTTCTCCCAGGGTTTGTTACATTGACAGAGTGTGGTCAGTCTGCTCTTCCCTTGCTGTGTTACAATGACAGAGTGGCGTCAGTGTGCACTTCCTTGTGTGTGTTACATTGACAGAGTGGGGGTCAATCTGCTCTTCCTAGGGTGTGTTACATTGACAGAGTGTGGTCAGTCTGCTCTTCCCAGGGCGTGTCACATTGACAGAGTGGGGTCAGTCTGCTCTTTTATGGGTGGGTTACATTGACAGAATGAATTCAGTCTGCTCTTCCCTGCGTGTGTTACATTGACAGAGTGTGGTCAGTCTGATCTTCCCTGGTTGTGTTACATTGACAGAGTGAGTTCAGTCTGCTCTTCCCTGGGTGTGTTACATTGACAGAGTGGGGTCAGTCTGCTCTTCCCTGGGTGTGTTACATTGACAGAGTGAGGTCAGTCTGCTCTTCCCTGGGTTTCTTACATTGACACAGTCGGGTCAGTCTTCTCTTCCCTGGGTGTGTTACATTGACCGATTGGGGTCAGTCTGCTCTTCCCTGAGTGTGTTACATTGACAGAGTGGGGTCAGTCTGTTCTTCCTTGGTTGTGTTAAATTGACAGTGTTGGGTCAGTCTGCTCTTCCCTGGGTGTGTTACATTGACAGAGTCGGGTCAGTTTGCTCTTCCCTGGGTGTGTTACATTGACAGAGTGGGGTCAATCTGCTCTTCCCTGGGTGTGTTTCATTGACAGAGTGGGGTCAGTTTGCTCTTCCCTGGGTGTGTTACATTGACAGAGTGGGGTCAATCTGCTCTTCCCTGGGTGTGTTTCATTGACAGAGTGGGGTCAGTTTGCTCTTCCCTGGGTGTGTTACATTGACAGAGTGAGGTTAGTCTGCCCTTCCCTGGGTGTGTTACATTGACAGAGTGGGGTCAGTCTGTTCTCCCAGGGTTTGTGACATTGACAGAGTGCGGTCAGTCTGTTCTTCCCTGGGTGTTTTACATTGACAGAGTGGGGTCAGTCTGCTCTTCTCTGTGTGTGTAACATTGACAGAGTGGGGTCAGTCTGCTCTTCCCTGGAGGGTTACATTGACAGAGTGGGGTCAGTCTGTTCTTCCCTGGGTGTGTTACATTGACAGAGTGGGGTCAGTCTGCTCTTCTCTGTGTGTGTAACATTGACAGAGTGGTGTCAGTCTGCTCTTCCCTGGGTGTGTTCCATTGACAGAGAGGCTTGAGTCTGTTCTCCCAGGGTTTGTTACATTGACAGAGTGGGGTCAGTCTGCTCTTCCCTGGGAGGGTTACATGACAGAGTGGGGTAAGTCTGTTCTCCCATTGTGTGTTACATTGACATAGTGGGGTCAGTCTGCTCTTATCTGGGGGTGTTACAATGACAGAGTGAGGTCAGTCTGCTCTTCCCTGTGAGGGTTACATTGACAGAGTGGGGTCAGCTTGCTCTTCCCTGGATGTGTTACATTGACAGAGTGGGGTCAGTCTGTTCTTCCCCAAGTTTGTTACATTGACACAGTGGGGTCAGTCTGTTATTCCCTGGGTGTGTTACATTGACAGAGTGGGGTCAGTCTGCTCTTTCTTGGCTGTGTTACATTGACAGAGTGGTGTCAGTCTGCTCTTCCCTGGGTGTGTTCCATTGACAGAGTGGGGTCAGTCTGTTCTCCCAGGGTTTGTTACATTGACAGAGTGGGGTCAGTCTGTTCTCCCAGTGTTTGTTACATTGACAGAGTGGGGTCAGTCTGTTCTTCCCTGGGTGTTTTACATTGACAGAGTGGGGACAGTCTGCTCTTTTATGGGTGGGTTACATTGACAGAGTGGGGTCAGTCTGCTCTTCCCTGGGTGTGTTATATTGACAGAGTGGGGTCAGTCTGATCTTCCCTGGTTGTGTTAGATTGACAGAGTGAGTTCAGTCTGCTCTTCCCTGGGTGTGTTACATTGACAGAGTGGGGTCAGTCTTCTCTTCCCTGGGTGTGTTACATTGACCGATTGGGGTCAGTCTGCTCTTCCCCAAGTTTGTTACATTGACACAGTGGGGTCAGTCTGATCTTCCCTGGTTGTGTTACATTGACAGAGTGGGGTCAGTCTGCTCTTCCCTGGGTGTGTTACATTGACAGAGTGGGGTCAGTCTGCTCTTCCCTGGCTGTGTTACACTGACAGAGTGGGGTCAGTCTGCTCTTCCCAGGGTGTGTTACATTGACAGAGTGGGGTCAGTCTGCTCTTCCCTGGGTGTGTTACATTGACAGAGTGGGGTCAGTCTGCTCTTCCCTGGGTGTGTTACATTGACAGAGTGGGGTCAATCTGCTCTTCCCTGGGTGGGTAACTTTGACAGAGTGGGGTCGGTCTGCTCTTCCCTGGGTGTTTTTCATTGACAGAGTGGGGTCAGTTTGCTCTTCCCTGGGTGTGTTACATTGACAGAGTGGTGTCAGTCTGCTCTTCCCTGGGTGTGTTATATTGACAGAGTGGGGTCAGTCTGCCTTCCCTCGGTGTGTTCCATTCACAGAATGGGGTCAGTCTGTTCTCCCAGGGTTTGTTACATTGACAGAGTGGGGTCAGTCTGCTCAACCCTGGGTGTGTTACATTGACAGAGTGAGGTCAGTCTGCTCTTCCCTGGGTGTGTTACATTGACAGAGTGGGGTCAATCTGCTCTTCCCTGGGTGGGTAACATTGACAGAGTGTGGTCAGTCTGCTCTTCCCAGGGCGTGTCACATTGACAGAGTGGGACCAGTCTGCTCTTTTATGGGTGGGTTACATTGACCGAGTGGGGTAAGTCTGGTATTCCCTGGGTGTATAACATTGACAGAGTGGGGTCAGTCTGCTCTTCCCTGGGGGGGTTACATTGACAGAGTTGAGTCAGTCTGTTCTTCCCTGGGTGTGTTACATTTACAGAGTGGGGTCAGTCTGCTCTTCCCTGGGTGTGTTACATTGACAGAGTGGGGTCAGTCTGCTCTTCCCTGGGTGTGTTACATTGACTGAGTGGGGACAGTCTGTTCTTCCCTGGGTGTATTACATTGACAGAGTGGTGTCAGTCTGTTCTTCCCTGTGTGTGTTACATTGACAGAGTGGGTTCAGTCTGCTCTTCCCTGGGTGTGTTACATTGACAGAGTGGGGTCGGTCTGTTCTCCCAGGGTTTGTTACATTGACAGAGTGTGGTCAGTCTGCTCTTCCCTTGCTGTGTTACAATGACAGAGTGGCGTCAGTGTGCACTTCCTTGTGTGTGTTACATTGACAGAGTGGGGGTCAGTCTGCTCTTCCTAGGGTGTGTTACATTGACAGAGTGTGGTCAGTCTGCTCTTCCCAGGGCGTGTCACATTGACAGAGTGGGGTCAGTCTGCTCTTTTATGGGTGGGTTACATTGACAGAATGAATTCAGTCTGCTCTTCCCTGCGTGTGTTACATTGACAGAGTGTGGTCAGTCTGATCTTCCCTGGTTGTGTTACATTGACAGAGTGAGTTCAGTCTGCTCTTCCCTGGGTGTGTTACATTGACAGAGTGGGGTCAGTCTGCTCTTCCCTGGGTGTGTTACATTGACAGAGTGAGGTCAGTCTGCTCTTGCCTGGGTTTGTTACATTGACACAGTGGTGTCAGTCTTCTCTTCCCTGGGTATGTTACATTGACCGATTGGGGTCAGTCTGCTCTTCCCTGAGTGTGTTACATTGACAGAGTGGGGTCAGTCTGTTCTTCCTTGGTTGTGTAAAATTGACAGTGTTGGGTCAGTCTGCTCTTCCCTGGGTGTGTTACATTGACAGAGTCGGGTCAGTTTGCTCTTCCCTGGGTGTGTTACATTGACTGAGTGGGGTCAATCTGCTCTTCCCTGGGTGTGTTTCATTGACAGAGTGGGGTAAGTTTGCTCTTCCCTGGGTGTGTTACATTGACAGAGTGGGGTCAATCTGCTCTTCCCTGGGTGTGTTTCATTGACAGAGTGGGGTCAGTTTGCTCTTCCCTGGGTGTGTTACATTGACAGAGTGAGGTTAGTCTGCCCTTCCCTGGGTGTGTTACATTGACAGAGTGGGGTCAGTCTGTTCTCCCAGGGTTTGTGACATTGACAGAGTGGGGTCAGTCTGTTCTTCCCTGGGTGTTTTACATTGATAGAGTGGGATCAGTCTGCTCTTCTCTGTGTGTGTAACATTGACAGAGTGGGGTCAGTCTGCTCTTCCCTGGAGGGTTACATTGACAGAGTGGGGTCAGTCTGTTCTTCCCTGGGTGTGTTACATTGACAGAGTGGGGTCAGTCTGCTCTTCTCTGTGTGTGTAACATTGACAGAGTGGTGTCAGTCTGCTCTTCCCTGGGTGTGTTCCATTGACAGAGTGGCTTGAGTCTGTTCTCCCAGGGTTTGTTACATTGACAGAGTGGGGTCAGTCTGCTCTTCCCTGGGTGTGTTACATTGACAGAGTGGGGTCAGTCTGCTCTTCCCTGGTTGTGTTACATTGACAGAGTGAGATCAGTCTGCTCTTCCCTGGGTGTGTTACATTGACAGAGTGGGGTCAGTCTGCTCTTCCCTGGGAGGGTTACATGACAGAGTGGGGTAAGTCTGTTCTCCCATTGTGTGTTACATTGACATAGTGGGGTCAGTCTGCTCTTACCTGGGTGTGTTACAATGACAGAGTGGGGTCAGTGTGCACATCACTGGGTTGGTTACATTGACAAAGTGGGGTAAGTCTGCAGTTCACTGTGTGAGTAATTTTGCAGAAGAGGACATTCTGCTCTTCTCTGGGTGGGTTACATTGACAGAGTGAGGTCAGTCTGCTCTTCCCTGGGTTTGTTACATTGACAGAGTTTGGTCAGTCTGCTCTTCCCTGGGTGTGTTACATTGACAGAGTTGGGTCAGTGTGCTCTTCCCAGGGCGTGTCACATTGACAGAGTGGGGACAGTCTGCTCTTTTATGGGTGGGTTACATTGACAGAGTGGGGTCAGTCTGCTCTTCCCTGGGTGTGTTACATTGACAGAGTGGGGTCAGTCTGATCTTCCCTGGTTGTGTTACATTGACAGAGTGAGTTCAGTCTGCTCTTCCCTGGCTGTGTTACATTGACAGAGTGGGGTCAGTCTGCTCTTCCCTGGGAGGGTTACATTGACAAGTGGGGTCAGTCTTCTCTTCCCTGGGTGTGTTACATTGACAGAGTGGTGTCAGTCTGCTCTTCCCTAGGTGTGTTCCATTGACAGAGTGGCGTCAGTCTGTTCTCCCAGGGTTTGTTACATTGACAGTGTGGGGTCAGTCTGTTCTTCCCTGGGTGTGTTACATTGACAGAGTGAGGTCAGTCTGCTCTTCCCTGTGAGGGTTACATTGACAGAGTGGGGTCAGCTTGCTCTTCCCTGGGTGTGTTACATTGACAGAGTGGGGTCAGTCTGTTCTTCCCCAAGTTTGTTACATTGACACAGTGGGGTCAGTCTGTTATTCCCTGGGTGTGTTACATTGACAGAGTGGGGTCAGTCTGCTCTTTCTTGGCTGTGTTACATTGACAGAGTGGTGTCAGTCTGCTCTTCCCTGGGTGTGTTCCATTGACAGAGTGGGGTCAGTCTGTTCTCCCAGGGTTTGTTACATTGACAGAGTGGGGTCAGTCTGTTCTCCCAGGGTTTGTTACATTGACAGAGTGGGGTCAGTCTGTTCTTCCCTGGGTGTTTTACATTGACAGAGTGGGGACAGTCTGCTCTTTTATGGGTGGGTTACATTGACAGAGTGGGGTCAGTCTGCTCTTCCCTGGGTGTGTTATATTGACAGAGTGGGGTCAGTCTGATCTTCCCTGGTTGTGTTACATTGACAGAGTGAGTTCAGTCTGCTCTTCCCTGGGTGTGTTACATTGACAGAGTGGGGTCAGTCTTCTCTTCCCTGGGTGTGTTACATTGACAGATTGGGGTCAGTCTGCTCTTCCCCAAGTTTGTTACATTGACACAGTGAGGTCAGTCTGATCTTCCCTGGTTGTGTTACATTGACAGAGTGGGGTCAGTCTGCTCTTCCCTGGGTGTGTTACATTGACAGAGTGGGGTCAGTCTGCTCTTCCCTGGCTGTGTTACATTGACAGAGTGGGGTCAGTCTGCTCTTCCCTGGGTGTGTTACATTGACAGAGTGGGGTCAGTCTGCTCTTCCCTGGGTGTGTTACATTGACAGAGTGGGGTCAGTCTTCTCTTCCCTGGGTGTGTTACATTGACCGATTGGGGTCAGTCTGCTCTTCCCCAAGTTTGTTACATTGACACAGTGGGGTCAGTCTGATCTTCCCTGGTTGTGTTACATTGACAGAGTGGGGTCAGTCTGCTCTTCCCTGGGTGTGTTACATTGACAGAGTGGGGTCAGTCTGCTCTTCCCTGGCTGTGTTACACTGACAGAGTGGGGTCAGTCTGCTCTTCCCAGGGTGTGTTACATTGACAGAGTGGGGTCAATCTGCTCTTCCCTGGGTGGGTAACTTTGACAGAGTGGGGTCGGTCTGCTCTTCCCTGGGTGTTTTTCATTGACAGAGTGGGGTCAGTTTGCACTTCCCTGGGTGTGTTACATTGACAGAGTGGTGTCAGTCTGCTCTTCCCTGGGTGTGTTATATTGACAGAGTGGGGTCAGTCTGCCTTCCCTCGGTGTGTACCATTCACAGAATGGGGTCAGTCTGTTCTCCCAGGGTTTGTTACATTGACAGAGTGGGGTCAGTCTGCTCAACCCTGGGTGTGTTACATTGACAGAGTGAGGTCAGTCTGCTCTTCCCTGGGTGTGTTACATTGACAGAGTGGGGTCAATCTGCTCTTCCCTGGGTGGGTAACATTGACAGAGTGTGGTCAGTCTGCTCTTCCCAGGGCGTGTCACATTGACAGAGTGGGACCAGTCTGCTCTTTTATGGGTGGGTTACATTGACCGAGTGGGGTAAGTCTGGTATTCCCTGGGTGTATAACATTGACAGAGTGGGGTCAGTCTGCTCTTCCCTGGGGGGGTTACATTGACAGAGTTGAGTCAGTCTGTTCTTCCCTGGGTGTGTTACATTTACAGAGTGGGGTCAGTCTGCTCTTCCCTGGGTGTGTTACATTGACAGAGTGGGGTCAGTCTGCTCTTCCCTGGGTGTGTTACATTGACTGAGTGGGGACAGTCTGTTCTTCCCTGGGTGTATTACATTGACAGAGTGGTGTCAGTCTGTTCTTCCCTGTGTGTGTTACATTGACAGAGTGGGTTCAGTCTGCTCTTCCCTGGGTGTGTTACATTGACAGAGTGGGGTCGGTCTGTTCTCCCAGGGTTTGTTACATTGACAGAGTGTGGTCAGTCTGCTCTTCCCTTGCTGTGTTACAATGACAGAGTGGCGTCAGTGTGCACTTCCTTGTGTGTGTTACATTGACAGAGTGGGGGTCAGTCTGCTCTTCCTAGGGTGTGTTACATTGACAGAGTGTGGTCAGTCTGCTCTTCCCAGGGCGTGTCACATTGACAGAGTGGGGTCAGTCTGCTCTTTTATGGGTGGGTTACATTGACAGAATGAATTCAGTCTGCTCTTCCCTGCGTGTGTTACATTGACAGAGTGTGGTCAGTCTGATCTTCCCTGGTTGTGTTACATTGACAGAGTGAGTTCAGTCTGCTCTTCCCTGGGTGTGTTACATTGACAGAGTGGGGTCAGTCTGCTCTTCCCTGGGTGTGTTACATTGACAGAGTGAGGTCAGTCTGCTCTTGCCTGGGTTTGTTACATTGACACAGTGGTGTCAGTCTTCTCTTCCCTGGGTGTGTTACATTGACCGATTGGGGTCAGTCTGCTCTTCCCTGAGTGTGTTACATTGACAGAGTGGGGTCAGTCTGTTCTTCCTTGGTTGTGTAAAATTGACAGTGTTGGGTCAGTCTGCTCTTCCCTGGGTGTGTTACATTGACAGAGTCGGGTCAGTTTGCTCTTCCCTGGGTGTGTTACATTGACTGAGTGGGGTCAATCTGCTCTTCCCTGGGTGTGTTTCATTGACAGAGTGGGGTAAGTTTGCTCTTCCCTGGGTGTGTTACATTGACAGAGTGGGGTCAATCTGCTCTTCCCTGGGTGTGTTTCATTGACAGAGTGGGGTCAGTTTGCTCTTCCCTGGGTGTGTTACATTGACAGAGTGAGGTTAGTCTGCCCTTCCCTGGGTGTGTTACATTGACAGAGTGGGGTCAGTCTGTTCTCCCAGGGTTTGTGACATTGACAGAGTGGGGTCAGTCTGTTCTTCCCTGGGTGTTTTATATTGATAGAGTGGGATCAGTCTGCTCTTCTCTGTGTGTGTAACATTGACAGAGTGCTGTCAGTCTGCTCTTCCCTGGAGGGTTACATTGACAGAGTGGGGTCAGTCTGTTCTTCCCTGGGTGTGTTACATTGACAGAGTGGGGTCAGTCTGCTCTTCTCTGTGTGTGTAACATTGACAGAGTGGTGTCAGTCTGCTCTTCCCTGGGTGTGTTCCATTGACAGAGTGGCTTGAGTCTGTTCTCCCAGGGTTTGTTACATTGACAGAGTGGGGTCAGTCTGCTCTTCCCTGGGTGTGTTACATTGACAGAGTGGGGTCAGTCTGCTCTTCCCTGGTTGTGTTACATTGACAGAGTGAGATCAGTCTGCTCTTCCCTGGGTGTGTTACATTGACAGAGTGGGGTCAGTCTGCTCTTCCCTGGGAGGGTTACATGACAGAGTGGGGTAAGTCTGTTCTCCCATTGTGTGTTACATTGACATAGTGGGGTCAGTCTGCTCTTACCTGGGTGTGTTACAATGACAGAGTGGGGTCAGTGTGCACATCACTGGGTTGGTTACATTGACAAAGTGGGGTAAGTCTGCAGTTCACTGTGTGAGTAATTTTGCAGAAGAGGACATTCTGCTCTTCTCTGGGTGGGTTACATTGACAGAGTGAGGTCAGTCTGCTCTTCCCTGGGAGGGTTACATTGACAGAGTTTGGTCAGTCTGCTCTTCCCTGGGTGTGTTACATTGACAGAGTTGGGTCAGTGTGCTCTTCCCAGGGCGTGTCACATTGACAGAGTGGGGACAGTCTGCTCTTTTATGGGTGGGTTACATTGACAGAGTGGGGTCAGTCTGCTCTTCCCTGGGTGTGTTACATTGACAGAGTGGGGTCAGTCTGATCTTCCCTGGTTGTGTTACATTGACAGAGTGAGTTCAGTCTGCTCTTCCCTGGCTGTGTTACATTGACAGAGTGGGGTCAGTCTGCTCTTCCCTGGGAGGGTTACATTGACAAGTGGGGTCAGTCTTCTCTTCCCTGGGTGTGTTACATTGACAGAGTGGTGTCAGTCTGCTCTTCCCTAGGTGTGTTCCATTGACAGAGTGGCGTCAGTCTGTTCTCCCAGGGTTTGTTACATTGACAGTGTGGGGTCAGTCTGTTCTTCCCTGGGTGTGTTACATTGACAGAGTGAGGTCAGTCTGCTCTTCCCTGTGAGGGTTACATTGACAGAGTGGGGTCAGCTTGCTCTTCCCTGGGTGTGTTACATTGACAGAGTGGGGTCAGTCTGTTCTTCCCCAAGTTTGTTACATTGACACAGTGGGGTCAGTCTGTTATTCCCTGGGTGTGTTACATTGACAGAGTGGGGTCAGTCTGCTCTTTCTTGGCTGTGTTACATTGACAGAGTGGTGTCAGTCTGCTCTTCCCTGGGTGTGTTCCATTGACAGAGTGGGGTCAGTCTGTTCTCCCAGGGTTTGTTACATTGACAGAGTGGGGTCAGTCTGTTCTCCCAGGGTTTGTTACATTGACAGAGTGGGGTCAGTCTGTTCTTCCCTGGGTGTTTTACATTGACAGAGTGGGGACAGTCTGCTCTTTTATGGGTGGGTTACATTGACAGAGTGGGGTCAGTCTGCTCTTCCCTGGGTGTGTTATATTGACAGAGTGGGGTCAGTCTGATCTTCCCTGGTTGTGTTACATTGACAGAGTGAGTTCAGTCTGCTCTTCCCTGGGTGTGTTACATTGACAGAGTGGGGTCAGTCTTCTCTTCCCTGGGTGTGTTACATTGACAGATTGGGGTCAGTCTGCTCTTCCCCAAGTTTGTTACATTGACACAGTGGGGTCAGTCTGATCTTCCCTGGTTGTGTTACATTGACAGAGTGGGGTCAGTCTGCTCTTCCCTGGGTGTGTTACATTGACAGAGTGGGGTCAGTCTGCTCTTCCCTGGCTGTGTTACATTGACAGAGTGGGGTCAGTCTGCTCTTCCCTGGGTGTGTTACATTGACAGAGTGGGGTCAGTCTGCTCTTCCCTGGGTGTGTTACATTGACAGAGTGGGGTCAGTCTGCTCTTCCCTGGGTGTGTTACATTGACAGAGTGGGGTCAATCTGCTCTTCCCTGGGTGGGTAACTTTGACAGAGTGGGGTCGGTCTGCTCTTCCCTGGGTGTTTTTCATTGACAGAGTGGGGTCAGTTTGCTCTTCCCTGGGTGTGTTACATTGACAGAGTGGTGTCAGTCTGCTCTTCCCTGGGTGTGTTATATTGACAGAGTGGGGTCAGTCTGCCTTCCCTCGGTGTTTTCCATTCACAGAATGGGGTCAGTCTGTTCTCCCAGGGTTTGTTACATTGACAGAGTGGGGTCAGTCTGCTCAACCCTGGGTGTGTTACATTGACAGAGTGAGGTCAGTCTGCTCTTCCCTGGGTGTGTTACATTGACAGAGTGGGGTCAATCTGCTCTTCCCTGGGTGGGTAACATTGACAGAGTGTGGTCAGTCTGCTCTTCCCAGGGCGTGTCACATTGACAGAGTGGGACCAGTCTGCTCTTTTATGGGTGGGTTACATTGACCGAGTGGGGTAAGTCTGCTATTCCCTGGGTGTGTTACATTGACAGAGTGGGGTCAGTCTGCTCTTCCCTGGGTGTGTTACATTGACAGAGTTGAGTCAGTCTGTTCTTCCCTGGGTGTGTTACATTGACAGAGTGGGGTCAGTCTGCTCTTCCCTGGGTGTGTTACATTGACTGAGTGGGGTCAGTCTGTTCTTCCCTGGGTGTATTACATTGACAGAGTGGAGTCAGAATGTTCTTCCCTGGGTGTGTTACATTGACAGAGTGGGTTCAGTCTGCTCTTCCCTGGGTGTGTAACATTGACAGAGTGGGGTCAGTCTGATCTCCCAGGGTTTGTTACATTGACAGAGTGGGGTCAGTCTGCTCTTCCCTTGCTGTGTTACAATGACAGAGTGGCGTCAGTGTGCACTTCCCTGTGTGTGTTACATTGACAGAGTGGGGGTCAGTCTGCTCTTCCCAGTGTGTGTTACATTGACAGAGTGTGGTCAGTCTGCTCTTCTCAGGGCGTGTCACATTGACAGAGTGGGGTCATTCTGCTCTTTTATGGGTGGGATACATTGACAGAATGAATTCAGTCTTCTCTTCCCTGCGTGTGTTACATTGACAGAGTGTGGTCAGTCTGATCTTCCCTGGTTGTGTTACATTGACAGAGTGAGTTCAGTCTGCTCTTCCCTGGGTGTGTTACTTTGTCAGAGTGGGGTCAGTCTGCTCTTCCCTGGGTGTGTTACATTGACAGAGTGAGGTCAGTCTGCTCTTCCCTGGGTTTGTTACATTGACAGAGTGGGGTCAGTCTTCTCTTCCCTGGGTGTGTTACATTGAACGATTGGGGTCAGTCTGCTCTTCCCTGCGTGTGTTACATTGACAGAGTGGGGTCAGTCTGTTCTTCCTTGGGTGTGTTAAATTGACAGTGTTGGGTCAGTCTGCTCTTCCCTGGGTGTGTTACATTGACAGTTTGGGGCCAGTCTGCTCTTCCCTGATTGTGTTACATTGACAGAGTGGGGTCAGTCTGTTCTTCCTTGGGTGTGTGAAATTGACAGTGTTGGGTCAGTCTGCTCTTCCCTGGGTGTGTTACATTGACAGAGTGGCGTCAGTCTGTTCTTCCCTGGGAGTGTTACAGTGACAGGGTGGTGTCAGTCTGCTCTCCCCTGGGTGTGTTACATTGACAGAGTGGGGTCAATCTGCTCTTCCCTGGGTGGGTAACATTGACAGAGTGGGGTCGGTCTGCTCTTCCCTGGGTGTGTTTCATTGACAGAGTGGGGTCAGTTTGCTCCTCCCTGGGTGTGTTACATTGACAGAGTGAGTTCAGTCTGCTCTTCTCTGGGTGTGTTATATTGACAGAGTGGGGTCAGTCTGCCTTCCCTCGGTGTGTTCCATTCACAGAGTGGGGTCAGTCTGTTCTCCCAGGATTTGTTACATTGACAGAGTGGGGTCAGTCTGTTCTTCCCTGGGTGTGTTACATTGACAGAGTGAGGTCAGTCTGCTCTTCCCTGGGTGTGTTACATTGACAGAGTGTGGTCAGTCTGCTCTTCCCAGGGCGTGTCACATTGACAGAGTGGGACCAGTCTGCTCTTTTATGGGTGGGTTACATTGACCGAGTGGGGTAAGTCTGCTATTCCCTGGGTGTGTTACATTGACAGAGTGGGGTCAGTCTGCTCTTCCCTGGGGGGGTTACATTGACAGAGTTGAGTCAGTCTGTTCTTCCCTGGGTGTGTTACATTGACAGAGTGGGGTTAGTCTGCTCTTCCCTGGGTGTGTTACATTGACTGAGTGGGGTCAGTCTGTTCTTCCCTGGGTTTATTACATTGACAGAGTGGAGTCAGACTGTTCTTCACTGGGTGTGTTACATTGACAGAGTGGGTTCAGTCTGCTCTTCCCTGGGTGTGTAACATTGACAGAGTGGGGTCAGTCTGATCTCCCAGGGTTTGTTACATTGACAGAGTGGGGTCAGTCTGCTCTTCCCTTGCTGTGTTACAATGACAGAGTGGGGTCAGTGTGCACTTCCCTGTGTGTGTTACATTGACAGAGTGGGGGTCAGTCTGCTCTTCCCTGGGTGTGTTACATTGACAGAGTTGGGTCAGTGTGCTCTTCCCAGGGCGTGTCACATTGACAGAGTGGGGACAGTCTGCTCTTTTATGGGTGGGTTACATTGACAGAGTGGGGTCAGTCTGCTCTTCCCTGGGTGTGTTACATTGACAGAGTGGGGTCAGTCTGATCTTCCCTGGTTGTGTTACATTGACAGAGTGAGTTCAGTCTGCTCTTCCCTGGCTGTGTTACATTGACAGAGTGGAGTCAGTCTGCTCTTCCCTGGGAGGGTTACATTGACAAGTGGGGTCAGTCTTCTCTTCCCTGGGTGTGTTACATTGACAGAGTGGTGTCAGTCTGCTCTTCCCTAGGTGTGTTCCATTGACAGAGTGGCGTCAGTCTGTTCTCCCAGGGTTTGTTACATTGACAGTGTGGGGTCAGTCTGTTCTTCCCTGGGTGTGTTACATTGACAGAGTGAGGTCAGTCTGCTCTTCCCTGTGAGGGTTACATTGACAGAGTGGGGTCAGCTTGCTCTTCCCTGGGTGTGTTACATTGACAGAGTGGGGTCAGTCTGTTCTTCCCCAAGTTTGTTACATTGACACAGTGGGGTCAGTCTGTTATTCCCTGGTTTGTGTTACATTGACAGAGTGGGGTCAGTCTGCTCTTTCTTGGCTGTGTTACATTGACAGAGTGGTGTCAGTCTGCTCTTCCCTGGGTGTGTTCCATTGACAGAGTGGGGTCAGTCTGTTCTCCCAGGGTTTGTTACATTGACAGAGTGGGGTCAGTCTGTTCTCCCAGGGTTTGTTACATTGACAGAGTGGGGTCAGTCTGTTCTTCCCTGGGTGTTTTACATTGACAGAGTGGGGACAGTCTGCTCTTTTATGGGTGGGTTACATTGACAGAGTGGGGTCAGTCTGCTCTTCCCTGGGTGTTTTATATTGACAGAGTGGGGTCAGTCTGATCTTCCCTGGTTGTGTTACATTGACAGAGTGAGTTCAGTCTGCTCTTCCCTGGGTGTGTTACATTGACAGAGTGGGGTCAGTCTTCTCTTCCCTGGGTGTGTTACATTGACAGATTTGGGTCAGTCTGCTCTTCCCCAAGTTTGTTACATTGACACAGTGGGGTCAGTCTGATCTTCCCTGGTTGTGTTACATTGACAGAGTGGGGTCAGTCTGCTCTTCCCTGGGTGTGTTACATTGACAGAGTGGGGTCAGTCTGCTCTTCCCTGGCTGTGTTACATTGACAGAGTGGGGTCAGTCTGCTCTTCCCTGGGTGTGTTACATTGACAGAGTGGGGTCAGTCTGCTCTTCCCTGGGTGTGTTACATTGACAGAGTGGGGTCAGTCTGCTCTTCCCTGGGTGTGTTACATTGACAGAGTGTGGTCAATCTGCTCTTCCCTGGGTGGGTAACTTTGACAGAGTGGGGTCGGTCTGCTCTTCCCTGGGTGTTTTTCATTGACAGAGTGGGGTCAGTTTGCTCTTCCCTGGGTGTGTTACATTGACAGAGTGGTGTCAGTCTGCTCTTCCCTGGGTGTGTTATATTGACAGAGTGGGGTCAGTCTGCCTTCCCTCGGTGTGTTCCATTCACAGAATGGGGTCAGTCTGTTCTCCCAGGGTTTGTTACATTGACAGAGTGGGGTCAGTCTGCTCAACCCTGGGTGTGTTACATTGACAGAGTGAGGTCAGTCTGCTCTTCCCTGGGTGTGTTACATTGACAGAGTGGGGTCAATCTGCTCTTCCCTGGGTGGGTAACATTGACAGAGTGTGGTCAGTCTGCTCTTCCCAGGGCGTGTCACATTGACAGAGTGGGACCAGTCTGCTCTTTTATGGGTGGGTTACATTGACCGAGTGGGGTAAGTCTGCTATTCCCTGGGTGTGTTACATTGACAGAGTGGGGTCAGTCTGCTCTTCCCTGGGGGGGTTACATTGACAGAGTTGAGTCAGTCTGTTCTTCCCTGGGTGTGTTACATTGACAGAGTGGGTTCAGTCTGCTCTTCCCTGGGTGTGTAACATTGACAGAGTGGGTTCAGTCTGATCTCCCAGGGTTTGTTACATTGACTGAGTGGGGTCAGTCTGTTCTTCCCTGGGTGTATTACATTGACAGAGTGGAGTCAGACTGTTCTTCCCTGGGTGTGTTACATTGACAGAGTGGGTTCAGTCTGCTCTTCCCTGGGAGGGTGACATTGACAGAGTGGGGTCAGTCTGATCTCCCAGGGTTTGTTACATTGACAGAGTGGGGTCAGTCTGCTCTTCCCTTGCTGTGTTACAATGACAGAGTGGGGTCAGTGTGCACTTCCCTGTGTGTGTTACATTGACAGAGTGGGGGTCAGTCTGCTCTTCCCAGGGCGTGTCACATTGACAGAGTGGGGTCATTCTGCTCTTTTATGGGTGGGTTACATTGACAGAATGAATTCAATCTGCTCTTCCCTGCGTGTGTTACATTGACAGAGTGTGGTCAGTCTGATCTTCCCTGGTTGTGTTACATTGACAGAGTGAGTTCAGTCTGCTCTTCCCTGGGTGTGTTACATTGTCAGAGTGGGGTCAGTCTGCTCTTCCCTGGGTGTGTTACATTGACAGAGTGAGGTCAGTCTGCTCTTCCCTGGGTTTGTTACATTGACAGAGTGGGGTCAGTCTTCTCTTCCCTGGGTGTGTTACATTGACCGATTGGGGTCAGTCTGCTCTTCCCTGCGTGTGTTACATTGACAGAGTGGGGTCAGTCTGTTCTTCCTTGGGTGTGTTAAATTGACAGTGTTGGGTCAGTCTGCTCTTCCCTGGGTGTTTTACATTGACAGATTGGGGCCAGTCTGCTCTTCCCTGATTGTGTTACATTGACAGAGTGGGGTCAGTCTGTTCTTCCTTGGGTGTGTTAAATTGACAGTGTTGGGTCAGTCTGCTCTTCCCTGGGTGTGTTACATTGACAGAGTGGCGTCAGTCTGTTCTTCCCTGGGAGTGTTACAGTGACAGGGTGGTGTCAGTCTGCTCTCACCTGGGTGTGTTACATTGACAGAGTGGGGTCAATCTGCTATTCCCTGGGTGGGTAACATTGACAGAGTGGGGTCGGTCTGCTCTTCCCTGGGTGTGTTTCATTGACAGAGTGGGGTCAGTTTGCTCCTCCCTGGGTGTGTTACATTGACAGAGTGAGTTCAGTCTGCTCTTCTCTTGGTGTGTTATATTGACAGAGTGGGGTCAGTCTGCCTTCCCTCGGTGTGTTCCATTCACAGAGTGGGGTCAGTCTGTTCTCCCAGGGTTTGTTACATTGACAGAGTGGGGTCAGTCTGTTCTTCCCTGGGTGTGTTACATTGACAGAGTGAGGTCAGTCTGCTCTTCCCTGGGTGTGTTACATTGACAGAGTGTGGTCAGTCTGCTCTTCCCAGGGCGTGTCACATTGACAGAGTGGGACCAGTCTGCTCTTTTATGGGTGGGTTACATTGACCGAGTGGGGTCAGTCTGCTATTCCCTGGGTGTGTTACATTGACAGAGTGGGGTCAGTCTGCTCTTCCCTGGGGGGGTTACATTGACAGAGTTGAGTCAGTCTGTTCTTCCCTGGGTGTGTTACATTGACAGAGTGGGGTCAGTCTGCTCTTCCCTGGGTGTGTTACATTGACTGAGTGGGGTCAGTCTGTTCTTCCCTGGGTGTATTACATTGACAGAGTGGAGTCAGACTGTTCTTCCCTGGGTGTGTTACATTGACAGAGTGGGTTCAGTCTGCTCTTCCCTGGGTGTGTAACATTGACAGAGTGGGATCAGTCTGATCTCCCAGGGTTTGTTACATTGACAGAGTGGGGTCAGTCTGCTCTTCCCTTGCTGTGTTACAATGACAGAGTGGGGTCAGTGTGCACTTCCCTGTGTGTGTTACATTGACAGAGTGGGGGTCAGTCTGCTCTTCCCAGGGTGTGTTACATTAACAGAGTGTGGTCAGTCTGCTCTTCTCAGGGCGTGTCACATTGACAGAGTGGGGTCAGTCTGCTCTTTTATGGGTGGGTTACATTGACAGAATGAATTCAGTCTGCTCTTCCCTGCGTGTGTTATATTGACAGAGTGTGGTCAGTCTGATCTTCCCTGGTTGTGTTACATTGACAGAGTGAGTTCAGTCTGCTCTTCCCTGGGTGTGTTACATTGTCAGAGTGGGGTCAGTCTGCTCTTCCCTGGGTGTGTTACATTGACAGAGTGAGGTCAGTCTGCTCTTCCCTGGGTTTGTGACATTGACAGAGTGGGGTCAGTCTTCTCTTCCCTGGGTGTGTTACATTGACCGATTGGGGTCAGTCTGCTCTTCCCTGCGTGTGTTACATTGACAGAGTGGGGTCAGTCTGTTCTTCCTTGGGTGTGTTAAATTGACAGTGTTGGGTCAGTCTGCTCTTCCCTGGGTGTGTTACATTGACAGATTGTGGCCAGTCTGCTCTTCCCTGATTGTGTTACATTGACAGAGTGGGGTCAGTCTGTTCTTCCTTGGGTGTGTTAAATTGAAAGTGTTGGGTAAGTCTGCAGTTCACTGTGTGAGTAATTTTGCAGAAGAGGACATTCTGCTCTTCCCTGGGTGTGTTACATTGACAGAATTGGGTCAGTGTGCTCTTCCCAGGGCGTGTCACATTGACAGAGTGGGGACAGTCTGCTCTTTTTGAGTGGGTTACATTGACAGAGTGGGGTCAGTCTGCTCTTCCCTGGGTGTGTTACATTGACAGAGTGGGGTCAGTCTGATCTTCCCTGGTTGTGTTACATTGACAGAGTGAGTTCAGTCTGCTCTTCCCTGGGTGTGTTACATTGACAGAGTGGGGTCAGTCTGCTCTTCCCTGGGAGGGTTACATTGACAGAGTGGGGTCAGTCTTCTCTTCCCTGGGTGTGTTACATTGACAGATTGGGGTCAGCCTGCTCTTCCCAAAGTTTGTTATATTGACACAGTGGGGTCAGTCTGTTCTTCCCTGGGTGTGTTACATTGACAGAGTGGGGTCAGTCTGCTCTTCCCTGGGAGGGTTACATTGACAGAGTGGGGTCAGTCTTCTCTTCCCTGGGTGGGCTACATTGACAGAGTGGGGTCAGTCTGCTCTTCCCTGGCTGTGTTACATTGACAGAGTGGGGTCAGTCTGCTCTTCCCTGGGTGTGTTACATTGTCAGAGTGGGGTCAGTCTGCTCTTCCCTGGGTGTGTTACATTGACAGAGTGGGGTCAGTCTGCTCTTCCCTGGGTGTGTTACATTGACAGAGTGGGGTCAATCTGCTCTTCCCTGGGTGTGCTTCATTGACAGAGTGGGGTCAGTTTGCTCTTCCCTGGGTGTGTTACATTGACAGAGTGGTGTCAGTGTGCTCTTCCCTGGGTGTGTTACATTGACAGAGTGAGGTTAGTCTGCCCTTCCCTGGGAGGGTGACATTGACAGAGTGGGGTCAGTCTGTTCTCCCAGGGTTTGTTACATTGACAGAGTGGGGTCAGTCTGTTCTTCCCTGGGTATGTTACATTGACAGAGTGAGGTCAGTCTGCTCTTCCCTGGGAGGGTTACATTGACAGAGTGGGGTCAGTCTTCTCTTCCCTGGGTGTGTTACATTGACAGATTGGTGTCAGTCTGTTCTTCCTCAAGTTGGTAACATTGACACAGTGGGCTCAGTCTGTTTTTCCCTGGGTGTGTTACATTGACAGATTGGGGTCAGTCTGCTCTTCCCTGGCTGTGTTACATTGACAGAGTGGGGTCAGTCTGATCTTCCCTGGTTGTGTTACATTGACAGAGTGAGTTCAGTCTGCTCTTCCCTGGGTGTGTTTCATTGACAGAGTGGGGTCAGTTTGCTCTTCCCTGGGTGTGTTACATTGACAGAGTGGTGTCAGTCTGCTCTTCCCTGGGTGTATTACATTGACAGAGTTGAGTCAGTCTGTTCTTCCCTGGGTGTGTTACATTGACAGAGTGGTTTCAGTCTGCTCTTCCCTGGGTGTGTAACATTGACAGAGTGGGGTCAGTCTGCTCTTTTATGGGTGGGTTACATTGACAGAATGAATTCAGTCTGCTCTTCCCTGCGTGTGTTACATTGACAGAGTGTGGTCAGTCTGATCTTCCCTGGTTGTGTTACATTGACAGAGTGAGTTCAGTCTGCTCTTCCCTGGGTGTGTTACATTGTCAGAGTGGGGTCAGTCTGCTCTTCCCTGGGTGTGTTACATTGACAGAGTGAGGTCAGTCTGCTCTACCCTGGGTTTGTTACATTGACAGAGTGGGGTCAGTCTTCTCTTCCCTGGGTGTGTTACATTGACCGATTGGGGTCAGTCTGCTCTTCCCTGCGTGTGTTACATTGACAGAGTGGGGTCAGTCTGTTCTTCCTTGGGTGTGTTAAATTGACAGTGTTGGGTCAGTCTGCTCTTCCCTGGGTGTGTTACATTGACAGATTGGGGCCAGTCTGCTCTTCCCTGATTGTGTTACATTGACAGAGTGGGGTCAGTCTGTTCTTCCTTGGGTGTGTTAAATTGACAGTGTTGGGTCAGTCTGCTCTTCCCTGGGTGTGTTACATTGACAGAGTGGCGTCAGTCTGTTCTTCCCTGGGAGTGTTACAGTGACAGGGTGGTGTCAGTCTGCTCTCCCCTGGGTGTGTTACATTGACAGAGTGGGGTCAATCTGCTCTCCCCTGGGTGTGTTACATTGACAGAGTGGGGTCAATCTGCTCTTCCCTGGGTGGGTAACATTGACAGAGTGGGGTCAGTTTGCTCCTCCCTGGGTGTGTTACATTGACAGAGTGAGTTCAGTCTGCTCTTCTCTGGGTGTGTTATATTGACAGAGTGGGGTCAGTCTGCCTTCCCTCGGTGTGTTCCATTCACACAGTGGGGTCAGTCTGTTCTCCCAGGGTTTGTTACATTGACAGAGTGGGGTCAGTCTGTTCTTCCCTGGGTGTGTTACATTGACAGAGTGAGGTCAGTCTGCTCTTCCCTGGGTGTGTTACATTGACAGAGTGTGGTCAGTCTGCTCTTCCCAGGGCGTGTCACATTGACAGAGTGGGACCAGTCTGCTCTTTTATGGGTGGGTTACATTGACCGAGTGGGGTAAGTCTGCTATTCCCTGGGTGTGTTACATTGACAGAGTGGGGTCAGTCTGCTCTTCCCTGGGGGGGTTACATTGACAGAGTTGAGTCAGTCTGTTCTTCCCTAGGTGTATTACATTGACAGAGTGGAGTCAGACTGTTCTTCCCTGGGTGTGTTACATTGACAGAGTGGGTTCAGTCTGCTCTTCCCTGGGTGTGTAACATTGACAGAGTGGGGTCAGTCTGATCTCCCAGGGTTTGTTACATTGACAGAGTGGGGTCAGTCTGCTCTTCCCTTGCTGTGTTACAATGACAGAGTGGGGTCAGTGTGCACTTCCCTGTGTGTGTTACATTGACAGAGTGGGGGTTAGTCTGCTCTTCCCAGGGTGTGTTACATTGACAGAGTGTGGTCAGTCTACTCTTCTCAGGGCGTGTCACATTGACAGAGTGGGGTCAGTCTGCTCTTTTATGGGTGGGTTACATTGACCGAGTGGGGTAAGTCTGGTATTCCCTGGGTGTATAACATTGACAGAGTGGGGTCAGTCTGCTCTTCCCTGGGGGGGTTACATTGACAGAGTTGAGTCAGTCTGTTCTTCCCTGGGTGTGTTACATTTACAGAGTGGGGTCAGTCTGCTCTTCCCTGGGTGTGTTACATTGACAGAGTGGGGTCAGTCTGCTCTTCCCTGGGTGTGTTACATTGACTGAGTGGGGACAGTCTGTTCTTCCCTGGGTGTATTACATTGACAGAGTGGTGTCAGTCTGTTCTTCCCTGTGTGTGTTACATTGACAGAGTGGGTTCAGTCTGCTCTTCCCTGGGTGTGTTACATTGACAGAGTGGGGTCGGTCTGTTCTCCCAGGGTTTGTTACATTGACAGAGTGTGGTCAGTCTGCTCTTCCCTTGCTGTGTTACAATGACAGAGTGGCGTCAGTGTGCACTTCCTTGTGTGTGTTACATTGACAGAGTGGGGGTCAGTCTGCTCTTCCTAGGGTGTGTTACATTGACAGAGTGTGGTCAGTCTGCTCTTCCCAGGGCGTGTCACATTGACAGAGTGGGGTCAGTCTGCTCTTTTATGGGTGGGTTACATTGACAGAATGAATTCAGTCTGCTCTTCCCTGCGTGTGTTACATTGACAGAGTGTGGTCAGTCTGATCTTCCCTGGTTGTGTTACATTGACAGAGTGAGTTCAGTCTGCTCTTCCCTGGGTGTGTTACATTGACAGAGTGGGGTCAGTCTGCTCTTCCCTGGGTGTGTTACATTGACAGAGTGAGGTCAGTCTGCTCTTGCCTGGGTTTGTTACATTGACACAGTGGTGTCAGTCTTCTCTTCCCTGGGTGTGTTACATTGACCGATTGGGGTCAGTCTGCTCTTCCCTGAGTGTGTTACATTGACAGAGTGGGGTCAGTCTGTTCTTCCTTGGTTGTGTAAAATTGACAGTGTTGGGTCAGTCTGCTCTTCCCTGGGTGTGTTACATTGACAGAGTCGGGTCAGTTTGCTCTTCCCTGGGTGTGTTACATTGACTGAGTGGGGTCAATCTGCTCTTCCCTGGGTGTGTTTCATTGACAGAGTGGGGTAAGTTTGCTCTTCCCTGGGTGTGTTACATTGACAGAGTGGGGTCAATCTGCTCTTCCCTGGGTGTGTTTCATTGACAGAGTGGGGTCAGTTTGCTCTTCCCTGGGTGTGTTACATTGACAGAGTGAGGTTAGTCTGCCCTTCCCTGCGTGTGTTACATTGACAGAGTGGGGTCAGTCTGTTCTCCCAGGGTTTGTGACATTGACAGAGTGGGGTCAGTCTGTTCTTCCCTGGGTGTTTTACATTGATAGAGTGGGATCAGTCTGCTCTTCTCTGTGTGTGTAACATTGACAGAGTGCTGTCAGTCTGCTCTTCCCTGGAGGGTTACATTGACAGAGTGGGGTCAGTCTGTTCTTCCCTGGGTGTGTTACATTGACAGAGTGGGGTCAGTCTGCTCTTCTCTGTGTGTGTAACATTGACAGAGTGGTGTCAGTCTGCTCTTCCCTGGGTGTGTTCCATTGACAGAGTGGCTTGAGTCTGTTCTCCCAGGGTTTGTTACATTGACAGAGTGGGGTCAGTCTGCTCTTCCCTGGGTGTGTTACATTGACAGAGTGGGGTCAGTCTGCTCTTCCCTGGTTGTGTTACATTGACAGAGTGAGATCAGTCTGCTCTTCCCTGGGTGTGTTACATTGACAGAGTGGGGTCAGTCTGCTCTTCCCTGGGAGGGTTACATGACAGAGTGGGGTAAGTCTGTTCTCCCATTGTGTGTTACATTGACATAGTGGGGTCAGTCTGCTCTTACCTGGGTGTGTTACAATGACAGAGTGGGGTCAGTGTGCACATCACTGGGTTGGTTACATTGACAAAGTGGGGTAAGTCTGCAGTTCACTGTGTGAGTAATTTTGCAGAAGAGGACATTCTGCTCTTCTCTGGGTGGGTTACATTGACAGAGTGAGGTCAGTCTGCTCTTCCCTGGGTTTGTTACATTGACAGAGTTTGGTCAGTCTGCTCTTCCCTGGGTGTGTTACATTGACAGAGTTGGGTCAGTGTGCTCTTCCCAGGGCGTGTCACATTGACAGAGTGGGGACAGTCTGCTCTTTTATGGGTGGGTTACATTGACAGAGTGGGGTCAGTCTGCTCTTCCCTGGGTGTGTTACATTGACAGAGTGGGGTCAGTCTGATCTTCCCTGGTTGTGTTACATTGACAGAGTGAGTTCAGTCTGCTCTTCCCTGGCTGTGTTACATTGACAGAGTGGGGTCAGTCTGCTCTTCCCTGGGAGGGTTACATTGACAAGTGGGGTCAGTCTTCTCTTCCCTGGGTGTGTTACATTGACAGAGTGGTGTCAGTCTGCTCTTCCCTAGGTGTGTTCCATTGACAGAGTGGCGTCAGTCTGTTCTCCCAGGGTTTGTTACATTGACAGTGTGGGGTCAGTCTGTTCTTCCCTGGGTGTGTTACATTGACAGAGTGAGGTCAGTCTGCTCTTCCCTGTGAGGGTTACATTGACAGAGTGGGGTCAGCTTGCTCTTCCCTGGGTGTGTTACATTGACAGAGTGGGGTCAGTCTGTTCTTCCCCAAGTTTGTTACATTGACACAGTGGGGTCAGTCTGTTATTCCCTGGGTGTGTTACATTGACAGAGTGGGGTCAGTCTGCTCTTTCTTGGCTGTGTTACATTGACAGAGTGGTGTCAGTCTGCTCTTCCCTGGGTGTGTTCCATTGACAGAGTGGGGTCAGTCTGTTCTCCCAGGGTTTGTTACATTGACAGAGTGGGGTCAGTCTGTTCTCCCAGGGTTTGTTACATTGACAGAGTGGGGTCAGTCTGTTCTTCCCTGGGTGTTTTACATTGACAGAGTGGGGACAGTCTGCTCTTTTATGGGTGGGTTACATTGACAGAGTGGGGTCAGTCTGCTCTTCCCTGGGTGTGTTATATTGACAGAGTGGGGTCAGTCTGATCTTCCCTGGTTGTGTTACATTGACAGAGTGAGTTCAGTCTGCTCTTCCCTGGGTGTGTTACATTGACAGAGTGGGGTCAGTCTTCTCTTCCCTGGGTGTGTTACATTGACAGATTGGGGTCAGTCTGCTCTTCCCCAAGTTTGTTACATTGACACAGTGGGGTCAGTCTGATCTTCCCTGGTTGTGTTACATTGACAGAGTGGGGTCAGTCTGCTCTTCCCTGGGTGTGTTACATTGACAGAGTGGGGTCAGTCTGCTCTTCCCTGGCTGTGTTACATTGACAGAGTGGGGTCAGTCTGCTCTTCCCTGGGTGTGTTACATTGACAGAGTGGGGTCAGTCTGCTCTTCCCTGGGTGTGTTACATTGACAGAGTGGGGTCAGTCTGCTCTTCCCTGGGTGTGTTACATTGACAGAGTGGGGTCAATCTGCTCTTCCCTGGGTGGGTAACTTTGACAGAGTGGGGTCGGTCTGCTCTTCCCTGGGTGTTTTTCATTGACAGAGTGGGGTCAGTTTGCTCTTCCCTGGGTGTGTTACATTGACAGAGTGGTGTCAGTCTGCTCTTCCCTGGGTGTGTTATATTGACAGAGTGGGGTCAGTCTGCCTTCCCTCGGTGTTTTCCATTCACAGAATGGGGTCAGTCTGTTCTCCCAGGGTTTGTTACATTGACAGAGTGGGGTCAGTCTGCTCAACCCTGGGTGTGTTACATTGACAGAGTGAGGTCAGTCTGCTCTTCCCTGGGTGTGTTACATTGACAGAGTGGGGTCAATCTGCTCTTCCCTGGGTGGGTAACATTGACAGAGTGTGGTCAGTCTGCTCTTCCCAGGGCGTGTCACATTGACAGAGTGGGACCAGTCTGCTCTTTTATGGGTGGGTTACATTGACCGAGTGGGGTAAGTCTGCTATTCCCTGGGTGTGTTACATTGACAGAGTGGGGTCAGTCTGCTCTTCCCTGGGTGTGTTACATTGACAGAGTTGAGTCAGTCTGTTCTTCCCTGGGTGTGTTACATTGACAGAGTGGGGTCAGTCTGCTCTTCCCTGGGTGTGTTACATTGACTGAGTGGGGTCAGTCTGTTCTTCCCTGGGTGTATTACATTGACAGAGTGGAGTCAGAATGTTCTTCCCTGGGTGTGTTACATTGACAGAGTGGGTTCAGTCTGCTCTTCCCTGGGTGTGTAACATTGACAGAGTGGGGTCAGTCTGATCTCCCAGGGTTTGTTACATTGACAGAGTGGGGTCAGTCTGCTCTTCCCTTGCTGTGTTACAATGACAGAGTGGCGTCAGTGTGCACTTCCCTGTGTGTGTTACATTGACAGAGTGGGGGTCAGTCTGCTCTTCCCAGTGTGTGTTACATTGACAGAGTGTGGTCAGTCTGCTCTTCTCAGGGCGTGTCACATTGACAGAGTGGGGTCATTCTGCTCTTTTATGGGTGGGATACATTGACAGAATGAATTCAGTCTTCTCTTCCCTGCGTGTGTTACATTGACAGAGTGTGGTCAGTCTGATCTTCCCTGGTTGTGTTACATTGACAGAGTGAGTTCAGTCTGCTCTTCCCTGGGTGTGTTACTTTGTCAGAGTGGGGTCAGTCTGCTCTTCCCTGGGTGTGTTACATTGACAGAGTGAGGTCAGTCTGCTCTTCCCTGGGTTTGTTACATTGACAGAGTGGGGTCAGTCTTCTCTTCCCTGGGTGTGTTACATTGAACGATTGGGGTCAGTCTGCTCTTCCCTGCGTGTGTTACATTGACAGAGTGGGGTCAGTCTGTTCTTCCTTGGGTGTGTTAAATTGACAGTGTTGGGTCAGTCTGCTCTTCCCTGGGTGTGTTACATTGACAGTTTGGGGCCAGTCTGCTCTTCCCTGATTGTGTTACATTGACAGAGTGGGGTCAGTCTGTTCTTCCTTGGGTGTGTGAAATTGACAGTGTTGGGTCAGTCTGCTCTTCCCTGGGTGTGTTACATTGACAGAGTGGCGTCAGTCTGTTCTTCCCTGGGAGTGTTACAGTGACAGGGTGGTGTCAGTCTGCTCTCCCCTGGGTGTGTTACATTGACAGAGTGGGGTCAATCTGCTCTTCCCTGGGTGGGTAATATTGACAGAGTGGGGTCGGTCTGCTCTTCCCTGGGTGTGTTTCATTGACAGAGTGGGGTCAGTTTGCTCCTCCCTGGGTGTGTTACATTGACAGAGTGAGTTCAGTCTGCTCTTCTCTGGGTGTGTTATATTGACAGAGTGGGGTCAGTCTGCCTTCCCTCGGTGTGTTCCATTCACAGAGTGGGGTCAGTCTGTTCTCCCAGGATTTGTTACATTGACAGAGTGGGGTCAGTCTGTTCTTCCCTGGGTGTGTTACATTGACAGAGTGAGGTCAGTCTGCTCTTCCCTGGGTGTGTAACATTGACAGAGTGTGGTCAGTCTGCTCTTCCCAGGGCGTGTCACATTGACAGAGTGGGACCAGTCTGCTCTTTTATGGGTGGGTTACATTGACCGAGTGGGGTAAGTCTGCTATTCCCTGGGTGTGTTACATTGACAGAGTGGGGTCAGTCTGCTCTTCCCTGGGGGGGTTACATTGACAGAGTTGAGTCAGTCTGTTCTTCCCTGGGTGTGTTACATTGACAGAGTGGGGTTAGTCTGCTCTTCCCTGGGTGTGTTACATTGACTGAGTGGGGTCAGTCTGTTCTTCCCTGGGTTTATTACATTGACAGAGTGGAGTCAGACTGTTCTTCACTGGGTGTGTTACATTGACAGAGTGGGTTCAGTCTGCTCTTCCCTGGGTGTGTAACATTGACAGAGTGGGGTCAGTCTGATCTCCCAGGGTTTGTTACATTGACAGAGTGTGGTCAGTCTGCTCTTCCCTTGCTGTGTTACAATGACAGAGTGGGGTCAGTGTGCACTTCCCTGTGTGTGTTACATTGACAGAGTGGGGGTCAGTCTGCTCTTCCCTGGGTGTGTTACATTGACAGAGTTGGGTCAGTGTGCTCTTCCCAGGGCGTGTCACATTGACAGAGTGGGGACAGTCTGCTCTTTTATGGGTGGGTTACATTGACAGAGTGGGGTCAGTCTGCTCTTCCCTGGGTGTGTTACATTGACAGAGTGGGGTCAGTCTGATCTTCCCTGGTTGTGTTACATTGACAGAGTGAGTTCAGTCTGCTCTTCCCTGGCTGTGTTACATTGACAGAGTGGAGTCAGTCTGCTCTTCCCTGGGAGGGTTACATTGACAAGTGGGGTCAGTCTTCTCTTCCCTGGGTGTGTTACATTGACAGAGTGGTGTCAGTCTGCTCTTCCCTAGGTGTGTTCCATTGACAGAGTGGCGTCAGTCTGTTCTCCCAGGGTTTGTTACATTGACAGTGTGGGGTCAGTCTGTTCTTCCCTGGGTGTGTTACATTGACAGAGTGAGGTCAGTCTGCTCTTCCCTGTGAGGGTTACATTGACAGAGTGGGGTCAGCTTGCTCTTCCCTGGGTGTGTTACATTGACAGAGTGGGGTCAGTCTGTTCTTCCCCAAGTTTGTTACATTGACACAGTGGGGTCAGTCTGTTATTCCCTGGGTGTGTGACATTGACAGAGTGGGGTCAGTCTGCTCTTTCTTGGCTGTGTTACATTGACAGAGTGGTGTCAGTCTGCTCTTCCCTGGGTGTGTTCCATTGACAGAGTGGGGTCAGTCTGTTCTCCCAGGGTTTGTTACATTGACAGAGTGGGGTCAGTCTGTTCTCCCAGGGTTTGTTACATTGACAGAGTGGGGTCAGTCTGTTCTTCCCTGGGTGTTTTACATTGACAGAGTGGGGACAGTCTGCTCTTTTATGGGTGGGTTACATTGACAGAGTGGGGTCAGTCTGCTCTTCCCTGGGTGTTTTATATTGACAGAGTGGGGTCAGTCTGATCTTCCCTGGTTGTGTTACATTGACAGAGTGAGTTCAGTCTGCTCTTCCCTGGGTGTGTTACATTGACAGAGTGGGGTCAGTCTTCTCTTCCCTGGGTGTGTTACATTGACAGATTTGGGTCAGTCTCCTCTTCCCCAAGTTTGTTACATTGACACAGTGGGGTCAGTCTGATCTTCCCTGGTTGTGTTACATTGACAGAGTGGGGTCAGTCTGCTCTTCCCTGGGTGTGTTACATTGACAGAGTGGGGTCAGTCTGCTCTTCCCTGGCTGTGTTACATTGACAGAGTGGGGTCAGTCTGCTCTTCCCTGGGTGTGTTACATTGACAGAGTGGGGTCAGTCTGCTCTTCCCTGGGTGTGTTACATTGACAGAGTGGGGTCAATCTGCTCTTCCCTGGGTGGGTAACTTTGACAGAGTGGGGTCGGTCTGCTCTTCCCTGGGTGTTTTTCATTGACAGAGTGGGGTCAGTTTGCTCTTCCCTGGGTGTGTTACATTGACAGAGTGGTGTCAGTCTGCTCTTCCCTGGGTGTGTTATATTGACAGAGTGGGGTCAGTCTGCCTTCCCTCGGTGTGTTCCATTCACAGAATGGGGTCAGTCTGTTCTCCCAGGGTTTGTTACATTGACAGAGTGGGGTCAGTCTGCTCAACCCTGGGTGTGTTACATTGACAGAGTGAGGTCAGTCTGCTCTTCCCTGGGTGTGTTACATTGACAGAGTGGGGTCAATCTGCTCTTCCCTGGGTGGGTAACATTGACAGAGTGTGGTCAGTCTGCTCTTCCCAGGGCGTGTCACATTGACAGAGTGGGACCAGTCTGCTCTTTTATGGGTGGGTTACATTGACCGAGTGGGGTAAGTCTGCTATTCCCTGGGTGTGTTACATTGACAGAGTGGGGTCAGTCTGCTCTTCCCTGGGGGGGTTACATTGACAGAGTTGAGTCAGTCTGTTCTTCCCTGGGTGTGTTACATTGACAGAGTGGGTTCAGTCTGCTCTTCCCTGGGTGTGTTACAATGACAGAGTGGGGTCAGTGTGCACTTCCCTGTGTGTGTTACATTGACAGAGTGGGGGTCAGTCTGCTCTTCCCAGGGTGTGTTACATTAACAGAGTGTGGTCAGTCTGCTCTTCTCAGGGCGTGTCACATTGACAGAGTGGGGTCAGTCTGCTCTTTTATGGGTGGGTTACATTGACAGAATGAATTCAGTCTGCTCTTCCCTGCGTGTGTTATATTGACAGAGTGTGGTCAGTCTGATCTTCCCTGGTTGTGTTACATTGACAGAGTGAGTTCAGTCTGCTCTTCCCTGGGTGTGTTACATTGTCAGAGTGGGGTCAGTCTGCTCTTCCCTGGGTGTGTTACATTGACAGAGTGAGGTCAGTCTGCTCTTCCCTGGGTTTGTGACATTGACAGAGTGGGGTCAGTCTTCTCTTCCCTGGGTGTGTTACATTGACCGATTGGGGTCAGTCTGCTCTTCCCTGCGTGTGTTACATTGACAGAGTGGGGTCAGTCTGTTCTTCCTTGGGTGTGTTAAATTGACAGTGTTGGGTCAGTCTGCTCTTCCCTGGGTGTGTTACATTGACAGATTGTGGCCAGTCTGCTCTTCCCTGATTGTGTTACATTGACAGAGTGGGGTCAGTCTGTTCTTCCTTGGGTGTGTTAAATTGACAGTGTTGGGTAAGTCTGCAGTTCACTGTGTGAGTAATTTTGCAGAAGAGGACATTCTGCTCTTCCCTGGGTGTGTTACATTGACAGAATTGGGTCAGTGTGCTCTTCCCAGGGCGTGTCACATTGACAGAGTGGGGACAGTCTGCTCTTTTTGAGTGGGTTACATTGACAGAGTGGGGTCAGTCTGCTCTTCCCTGGGTGTGTTACATTGACAGAGTGGGGTCAGTCTGATCTTCCCTGGTTGTGTTACATTGACAGAGTGAGTTCAGTCTGCTCTTCCCTGGGTGTGTTACATTGACAGAGTGGGGTCAGTCTGCTCTTCCCTGGGAGGGTTACATTGACAGAGTGGGGTCAGTCTTCTCTTCCCTGGGTGTGTTACATTGACAGATTGGGGTCAGTCTGCTCTTCCCAAAGTTTGTTATATTGACACAGTGGGGTCAGTCTGTTCTTCCCTGGGTGTGTTACATTGACAGAGTGGGGTCAGTCTGCTCTTCCCTGGGAGGGTTACATTGACAGAGTGGGGTCAGTCTTCTCTTCCCTGGGTGGGCTACATTGACAGAGTGGGGTCAGTCTGCTCTTCCCTGGCTGTGTTACATTGACAGAGTGGGGTCAGTCTGCTCTTCCCTGGGTGTGTTACATTGACAGAGTGAGGTCAGTCTGCTCTTCCCTGGGTTTGTTACATTGACAGAGTGGGGTCAGTCTTCTCTTCCCTGGGTGTGTTACATTGACCGATTGGGGTCAGTCTGCTCTTCCCTGCGTGTGTTACATTGACAGAGTGGGGTCAGTCTGTTCTTCCTTGGGTGTGTTAAATTGACAGTGTTGGGTCAGTCTGCTCTTCCCTGGGTGTTTTACATTGACAGATTGGGGCCAGTCTGCTCTTCCCTGATTGTGTTACATTGACAGAGTGGGGTCAGTCTGTTCTTCCTTGGGTGTGTTAAATTGACAGTGTTGGGTCAGTCTGCTCTTCCCTGGGCGTGTCACATTGACAGAGTGGGACCAGTCTGCTCTTTTATGGGTGGGTTACATTGACCGAGTGGGGTAAGTCTGCTATTCCCTGGGTGTGTTACATTGACAGAGTGGGGTCAGTCTGCTCTTCCCTGGGGGGGTTACATTGACAGAGTTGAGTCAGTCTGTTCTTCCCTGGGTGTGTTACATTGACAGAGTGGGTTCAGTCTGCTCTTCCCTGGGTGTGTAACATTGACAGAGTGGGTTCAGTCTGATCTCCCAGGGTTTGTTACATTGACTGAGTGGGGTCAGTCTGTTCTTCCCTGGGTGTATTACATTGACAGAGTGGAGTCAGACTGTTCTTCCCTGGGTGTGTTACATTGACAGAGTGGGTTCAGTCTGCTCTTCCCTGGGAGGGTGACATTGACAGAGTGGGGTCAGTCTGATCTCCCAGGGTTTGTTACATTGACAGAGTGGGGTCAGTCTGCTCTTCCCTTGCTGTGTTACAATGACAGAGTGGGGTCAGTGTGCACTTCCCTGTGTGTGTTACATTGACAGAGTGGGGGTCAGTCTGCTCTTCCCAGGGCGTGTCACATTGACAGAGTGGGGTCATTCTGCTCTTTTATGGGTGGGTTACATTGACAGAATGAATTCAATCTGCTCTTCCCTGCGTGTGTTACATTGACAGAGTGTGGTCAGTCTGATCTTCCCTGGTTGTGTTACATTGACAGAGTGAGTTCAGTCTGCTCTTCCCTGGGTGTGTTACATTGTCAGAGTGGGGTCAGTCTGCTCTTCCCTGGGTGTGTTACATTGACAGAGTGAGGTCAGTCTGCTCTTCCCTGGGTTTGTTACATTGACAGAGTGGGGTCAGTCTTCTCTTCCCTGGGTGTGTTACATTGACCGATTGGGGTCAGTCTGCTCTTCCCTGCGTGTGTTACATTGACAGAGTGGGGTCAGTCTGTTCTTCCTTGGGTGTGTTAAATTGACAGTGTTGGGTCAGTCTGCTCTTCCCTGGGTGTTTTACATTGACAGATTGGGGCCAGTCTGCTCTTCCCTGATTGTGTTACATTGACAGAGTGGGGTCAGTCTGTTCTTCCTTGGGTGTGTTAAATTGACAGTGTTGGGTCAGTCTGCTCTTCCCTGGGTGTGTTACATTGACAGAGTGGCGTCAGTCTGTTCTTCCCTGGGAGTGTTACAGTGACAGGGTGGTGTCAGTCTGCTCTCACCTGGGTGTGTTACATTGACAGAGTGGGGTCAATCTGCTATTCCCTGGGTGGGTAACATTGACAGAGTGGGGTCGGTCTGCTCTTCCCTGGGTGTGTTTCATTGACAGAGTGGGGTCAGTTTGCTCCTCCCTGGGTGTGTTACATTGACAGAGTGAGTTCAGTCTGCTCTTCTCTTGGTGTGTTATATTGACAGAGTGGGGTCAGTCTGCCTTCCCTCGGTGTGTTCCATTCACAGAGTGGGGTCAGTCTGTTCTCCCAGGGTTTGTTACATTGACAGAGTGGGGTCAGTCTGTTCTTCCCTGGGTGTGTTACATTGACAGAGTGAGGTCAGTCTGCTCTTCCCTGGGTGTGTTACATTGACAGAGTGTGGTCAGTCTGCTCTTCCCAGGGCGTGTCACATTGACAGAGTGGGACCAGTCTGCTCTTTTATGGGTGGGTTACATTGACCGAGTGGGGTCAGTCTGCTATTCCCTGGGTGTGTTACATTGACAGAGTGGGGTCAGTCTGCTCTTCCCTGGGGGGGTTACATTGACAGAGTTGAGTCAGTCTGTTCTTCCCTGGGTGTGATGCATTGACAGAGTGGGGTCAGTCTGCTCTTCCCTGGGTGTGTTACATTGACTGAGTGGGGTCAGTCTGTTCTTCCCTGGGTGTATTACATTGACAGAGTGGAGTCAGACTGTTCTTCCCTGGGTGTGTTACATTGACAGAGTGGGTTCAGTCTGCTCTTCCCTGGGTGTGTAACATTGACAGAGTGGGATCAGTCTGATCTCCCAGGGTTTGTTACATTGACAGAGTGGGGTCAGTCTGCTCTTCCCTTGCTGTGTTACAATGACAGAGTGGGGTCAGTGTGCACTTCCCTGTGTGTGTTACATTGACAGAGTGGGGGTCAGTCTGCTCTTCCCAGGGTGTGTTACATTAACAGAGTGTGGTCAGTCTGCTCTTCTCAGGGCGTGTCACATTGACAGAGTGGGGTCAGTCTGCTCTTTTATGGGTGGGTTACATTGACAGAATGAATTCAGTCTGCTCTTCCCTGCGTGTGTTATATTGACAGAGTGTGGTCAGTCTGATCTTCCCTGGTTGTGTTACATTGACAGAGTGAGTTCAGTCTGCTCTTCCCTGGGTGTGTTACATTGTCAGAGTGGGGTCAGTCTGCTCTTCCCTGGGTGTGTTACATTGACAGAGTGAGGTCAGTCTGCTCTTCCCTGGGTTTGTGACATTGACAGAGTGGGGTCAGTCTTCTCTTCCCTGGGTGTGTTACATTGACCGATTGGGGTCAGTCTGCTCTTCCCTGCGTGTGTTACATTGACAGAGTGGGGTCAGTCTGTTCTTCCTTGGGTGTGTTAAATTGACAGTGTTGGGTCAGTCTGCTCTTCCCTGGGTGTGTTACATTGACAGATTGTGGCCAGTCTGCTCTTCCCTGATTGTGTTACATTGACAGAGTGGGGTCAGTCTGTTCTTCCTTGGGTGTGTTAAATTGACAGTGTTGGGTAAGTCTGCAGTTCACTGTGTGAGTAATTTTGCAGAAGAGGACATTCTGCTCTTCCCTGGGTGTGTTACATTGACAGAATTGGGTCAGTGTGCTCTTCCCAGGGCGTGTCACATTGACAGAGTGGGGACAGTCTGCTCTTTTTGAGTGGGTTACATTGACAGAGTGGGGTCAGTCTGCTCTTCCCTGGGTGTGTTACATTGACAGAGTGAGTTCAGTCTGCTCTTCCCTGGGTGTGTTACATTGACAGAGTGGGGTCAGTCTGCTCTTCCCTGGGAGGGTTACATTGACAGAGTGGGGTCAGTCTTCTCTTCCCTGGGTGTGTTACATTGACAGATTGGGGTCAGTCTGCTCTTCCCAAAGTTTGTTATATTGACACAGTGGGGTCAGTCTGTTCTTCCCTGGGTGTGTTACATTGACAGAGTGGGGTCAGTCTGCTCTTCCCTGGGAGGGTTACATTGACAGAGTGGGGTCAGTCTTCTCTTCCCTGGGTGGGCTACATTGACAGAGTGGGGTCAGTCTGCTCTTCCCTGGCTGTGTTACATTGACAGAGTGGGGTCAGTCTGCTCTTCCCTGGGTGTGTTACATTGTCAGAGTGGGGTCAGTCTGCTCTTCCCTGGGTGTGTTACATTGACAGAGTGGGGTCAGTCTGCTCTTCCCTGGGTGTGTTACATTGACAGAGTGGGGTCAATCTGCTCTTCCCTGGGTGTGCTTCATTGACAGAGTGGGGTCAGTTTGCTCTTCCCTGGGTGTGTTACATTGACAGAGTGGTGTCAGTGTGCTCTTCCCTGGGTGTGTTACATTGACAGAGTGAGGTTAGTCTGCCCTTCCCTGGGAGGGTGACATTGACAGAGTGGGGTCAGTCTGTTCTCCCAGGGTTTGTTACATTGACAGAGTGGGGTCAGTCTGTTCTTCCCTGGGTATGTTACATTGACAGAGTGAGGTCAGTCTGCTCTTCCCTGGGAGGGTTACATTGACAGAGTGGGGTCAGTCTTCTCTTCCCTGGGTGTGTTACATTGACAGATTGGTGTCAGTCTGTTCTTCCTCAAGTTGGTAACATTGACACAGTGGGCTCAGTCTGTTTTTCCCTGGGTGTGTTACATTGACAGATTGGGGTCAGTCTGCTCTTCCCTGGCTGTGTTACATTGACAGAGTGGGGTCAGTCTGATCTTCCCTGGTTGTGTTACATTGACAGAGTGAGTTCAGTCTGCTCTTCCCTGGGTGTGTTTCATTGACAGAGTGGGGTCAGTTTGCTCTTCCCTGGGTGTGTTACATTGACAGAGTGGTGTCAGTCTGCTCTTCCCTGGGTGTATTACATTGACAGAGTTGAGTCAGTCTGTTCTTCCCTGGGTGTGTTACATTGACAGAGTGGTTTCAGTCTGCTCTTCCCTGGGTGTGTAACATTGACAGAGTGGGGTCAGTCTGCTCTTTTATGGGTGGGTTACATTGACAGAATGAATTCAGTCTGCTCTTCCCTGCGTGTGTTACATTGACAGAGTGTGGTCAGTCTGATCTTCCCTGGTTGTGTTACATTGACAGAGTGAGTTCAGTCTGCTCTTCCCTGGGTGTGTTACATTGTCAGAGTGGGGTCAGTCTGCTCTTCCCTGGGTGTGTTACATTGACAGAGTGAGGTCAGTCTGCTCTACCCTGGGTTTGTTACATTGACAGAGTGGGGTCAGTCTTCTCTTCCCTGGGTGTGTTACATTGACCGATTGGGGTCAGTCTGCTCTTCCCTGCGTGTGTTACATTGACAGAGTGGGGTCAGTCTGTTCTTCCTTGGGTGTGTTAAATTGACAGTGTTGGGTCAGTCTGCTCTTCCCTGGGTGTGTTACATTGACAGATTGGGGCCAGTCTGCTCTTCCCTGATTGTGTTACATTGACAGAGTGGGGTCAGTCTGTTCTTCCTTGGGTGTGTTAAATTGACAGTGTTGGGTCAGTCTGCTCTTCCCTGGGTGTGTTACATTGACAGAGTGGCGTCAGTCTGTTCTTCCCTGGGAGTGTTACAGTGACAGGGTGGTGTCAGTCTGCTCTCCCCTGGGTGTGTTACATTGACAGAGTGGGGTCAATCTGCTCTCCCCTGGGTGTGTTACATTGACAGAGTGGGGTCAATCTGCTCTTCCCTGGGTGGGTAACATTGACAGAGTGGGGTCAGTTTGCTCCTCCCTGGGTGTGTTACATTGACAGAGTGAGTTCAGTCTGCTCTTCTCTGGGAGTGTTATATTGACAGAGTGGGGTCAGTCTGCCTTCCCTCGGTGTGTTCCATTCACACAGTGGGGTCAGTCTGTTCTCCCAGGGTTTGTTACATTGACAGAGTGGGGTCAGTCTGTTCTTCCCTGGGTGTGTTACATTGACAGAGTGAGGTCAGTCTGCTCTTCCCTGGGTGTGTTACATTGACAGAGTGTGGTCAGTCTGCTCTTCCCAGGGCGTGTCACATTGACAGAGTGGGACCAGTCTGCTCTTTTATGGGTGGGTTACATTGACCGAGTGGGGTAAGTCTGCTATTCCCTGGGTGTGTTACATTGACAGAGTGGGGTCAGTCTGCTCTTCCCTGGGGGGGTTACATTGACAGAGTTGAGTCAGTCTGTTCTTCCCTGGGTGTGTTACATTGACAGAGTGGGGTCAGTCTGCTCTTCCCTGGGTGTGTTACATTGACTGAGTGGGGTCAGTCTGTTCTTCCCTAGGTGTATTACATTGACAGAGTGGAGTCAGACTGTTCTTCCCTGGGTGTGTTACATTGACAGAGTGGGTTCAGTCTGCTCTTCCCTGGGTGTGTAACATTGACAGAGTGGGGTCAGTCTGATCTCCCAGGGTTTGTTACATTGACAGAGTGGGGTCAGTCTGCTCTTCCCTTGCTGTGTTACAATGACAGAGTGGGGTCAGTGTGCACTTCCCTGTGTGTGTTACATTGACAGAGTGGGGGTTAGTCTGCTCTTCCCAGGGTGTGTTACATTGACAGAGTGTGGTCAGTCTACTCTTCTCAGGGCGTGTCACATTGACAGAGTGGGGTCAGTCTGCTCTTTTATGGGTGGGTTACATTGACAGAATGAATTCAGTCTGCTCTTCCCTGCGTGTGTTATATTGACAGAGTGTGGTCAGTCTGATCTTCCCTGGTTGTGTTACATTGACAGAGTGAGTTCAGTCTGCTCTTCCCTGGGTGTGTTACATTGTCAGAGTGGGGTCAGTCTGCTCTTCCCTGGGTGTGTTACATTCACAGAGTGAGGTCAGTCTGCTCTTCCCTGGGTTTGTGACATTGACAGAGTGGGGTCAGTCTTCTCTTCCCTGGGTGTGTTACATTGACCGATTGGGGTCAGTCTGCTCTTCCCTGCGTGTGTTACATTGACAGAGTGGGGTCAGTGTGTTCTTCCTTGGGTGTGTTAAATTGACAGTGTTGGGTCAGTCTGCTCTTCCCTGGGTGTGTTACATTGACAGATTGGGGCCAGTCTGCTCTTCCCTGATTGTGTTACATTGACAGAGTGGGGTCAGTCTGTTCTTCCTTGGGTGTGTTAAATTGACAGTGTTGGGTCAGTCTGCTCTTCCCTGGGTGTGTTACATTGACAGAGTGGCGTCAGTCTGTTCTTCCCTGGGAGTGTTACAGTGACAGGGTGGTGTCAGTCTGCTCTCCCCTGGGTGTGTTACATTGACAGAGTGGGGTCAGTCTGCTCTTCCCTGGCTTTTTTAAATTGACAGAGTGGTGTCAGTCTGTTCTTCCCATGGTGTGTTACATTGACAGAGTGGTATCTGTCTGCTCTTCCCTGGGTGTGTTACATTGGCAGAGTGGGGTCAGTCTGTTCTCCCATTATGTGTTACATTGACAGAGTGCGGTCAGTCTGCTCTTCCCTGGGTGTGTTACAATGACAGAGTGGGGTCAGTGTGCACATCACTGGGTGGGTTACATTGACAGAGTTGGGTAAGTCTGCAGTTCACTGTGTGAGTAATTTTGCAGAAGAGGGCATTCTGCTCTTCCCTGGGTGTGTTACATTGACAGAGTTGGGTCAGTGTGCTCTTCCCAGGGCGTGTCACATTGACAGAGTGGGGACAGTCTGCTCTTTTTGAGTGGGTTACATTGACAGAGTGGGGTCAGTCTGCTCTTCCCTGGGTGAGTTACATTGACAGAGTGGGGTCAGTCTGATCTTCCCTGGTTGTGTTACATTGACCGATTGGGGTCAGTCTGCTCTTCCCTGCGTGTGTTACATTGACAGAGTGGGGTCAGTCTGTTCTTCCTTGGGTGTGTTAAATTGACAGTGTTGGGTCAGTCTGCTCTTCCCTGGGTGTGTTACATTGACAGATTGGGGTCAGTCTGCTCTTCCCTGAGTGTGTTACATTGACAGAGTGGGGTCAGTCTGTTCTTCCTTGGGTGTGTTAAATTGACAGTGTTGGGTCAGTGTGCTCTTCCCTGGGTGTGTTACATTGACAGAGTCGCGTCAGTCTGTTCTTCCCTGGGAGTGTTACAGTGACAGGGTGGTGTCAGTCTGCTCTCCCCTAGGTGTGTTATATTGACAGAGTGGGGTCAGTCTGTTCTTCCCTTGGTGTTTTACATTGACAGAGTGGTATCTGTCTGCTCTTCCCTGGGTGTGTTACATTGACAGAGTGGGGTCAGTCTGTTCTCCCATTGTGTGTTACATTGACAGAGTGCGGTCAGTCTGCTCTTCCCTGGGTGTGTTACATTGACAGAGTGAGGTCAGTCTGCTCTTCCCTGGGTGTGTTACATTGACAGAGTGTGGTCAGTCTGCTCTTCCCAGGGCGTGTCACATTGACAGAGTGGGACCAGTCTGCTCTTTTATGGGTGGGTTACATTGACCGAGTGGGGTAAGTCTGCTATTCCCTGGGTGTGTTACATTGACAGAGTGGGGTCAGTCTGCTCTTCCCTGGGGGTGTTACATTGACAGAGTTGAGTCAGTCTGTTCTTCCCTGGGTGTGTTACATTGACAGAGTGGGGTCAGTCTGCTCTTCCCTGGGTGTGTTACATTGACTGAGTGGGGTCAGTCTGTTCTTCCCTGGGTGTATTACATTGACAGAGTGGAGTCAGACTGTTCTTCCCTGGGTGTGTTACATTGACAGAGTTTGGTCAGTCTGCTCTTCCCTGGGTGTGTTACATTGACAGAGTTGGGTCAGTGTGCTCTTCCCAGGGCGTGTCACATTGACAGAGTAGGGACAGTCTGCTCTTTTATGGGTGGGTTACATTGACAGAGTGGGGTCAGTCTGCTCTTCCCTGGGTGTGTTACATTGACAGAGTGGGATCAGTCTGATCTTCCCTGGTTGTGTTACATTGACAGAGTGAGTTCAGTCTGCTCTTCCCTGGGTGTGATACATTGACAGAGTGGGGTCAGTCTGCTCTTCCCTGGGAGGGTTACATTGACAGAGTGGGGTCAGTCTTCTCTTCCCTGGGTGTGTTACTTTGACAGATTGGGGTCAGTCTGCTCTTCCCCAAGTTTGTTACATTGACAGAGTGTGGTCAGTCTGCTCTTCCCTGGGTGTGTTACATTGACTGAGTGGGGATAGTCTGCTCTTCCCTGGGTGTGTTACATTGACAGAGTGGGGTCAGTCTGCTCTTCCCTGGGTGTGTTACATTGACAGAGTGGGGTCAGTCTGCTCTTCCCTGGGTGTGTTACATTGACAGAGTGGGGTCAGTCTGCTCATCCCTGGGTGTGTTACATTGACAGAGTGGGGTCAGTCTGCTCTTACCTGGGTGTGTTACAATGACAGAGTAGGGTCAGTGTGCACATCACTGGGTTGGTTACTATGACAGAGTGGGATAAGTCTGCAGTTCACTGTGTGAGTAATTTTGCAAAGAGGACATTCTGCTCTTCTCTGGGTGGGTTACATTGACAGAGTGAGGTCAGTCTGCTCTTCCCTTGCTATGTTACAATGACAGAGTGGGGTCAGTGTGCACTTCCCTGTGTGTGTTACATTGACAGAGTGGGGGTCAGTCTGCTCTTCCCAGGGTGTGTTACATTGACAGAGTGTGGTCAGTCTGGTCTTCCCTGGTTGTGTTACATTGACAGAGTGGGGTCAGTCTGCTCTTCCCTGGGTGTTTTAAATTGACAGAGTGGGGTCAGTCTGTTCTTCCCTTGGTATGTCACATTGACAGAGTGGGGTCAGTCTACTTTTTTATGGGTGGGTTACATTGACAGAGTGGGGTCAGTCTGCTCTCCCCTGGGTGTGTTACATTGACAGAGTGGGGTCAGTCTGCTCTTCCCTGGGTGTTTGAAATTGACAGAGTGGGGTCAGTCTGTTCTTCCCTTGGTGTGTTACATTGACAGAGTGGTATCTGTCTGGTCTTCCCTGGGTGTGTTACATTGACAGAGTGCGGTCAGTCTGCTCTTCCCTGGGTGTGTTACAATGACAGAGTGGTGTCAGTGTGCACATCACTGGGTGGGTTACATTGACAGAGTGGGGTAAGTCTGCAGTTCACTGTGTGAGTAATTTTGCAGAAGAGGACATTCTGCTCTTCTCTGGGTGGGTTACATTGAAAGAGTGAGGTCAGTCTGCTCTACCCTGGGTTTGTTACATTGACAGAGTTTGGTCTGTCTGCTCTTCCCTGGGTGTGTTACATTGACTGAGTTGGGTCAGTGTGCTCTTCCCAGGGCGTGTCACATTGTCAGAGTGGGGTCAGTCTGCTCTTCCCTGGGTTTGTTACATTGACAGAGTGGGGTCAGTCTTCTCTTCCCTGGGTGTGTTACATTGACAGATTGGGGTCAGTCTGCTCTTCCCCAAGTTTGTTACATTGACACAGTGGGGTCAGTCTGCTCTTCCCTGGGTGTGTTACATTGACAGAGTGGGGTCAATCTGCTCTTCCCTGGGTGTGTTTCATTGACAGTGTGGGGTCAGTTTGCTCTTCCCTGGGTGTGTTACATTGACAGAGTGGTGTCAGTCTGCTCTTCCCTGGGTGTGTTACATTGACAGAGTGAGGTTAGTCTGCCCTTCCCTAGCTGTGTTCCATTGACAGAGTGGCGTCAGTCTGTTCTCCCAGGGTTTGTTACATTGACAGAGTGAGATCAGTCTGTTCTCCCCTGGGTGTGTTACATTGACAGAGTGAGGTCAGTCTGCTCTTCCCTGGGTGTGTTACATTGACAGATTGGGATCAGTCTGCTCTTCCCCAAGTTGGTTACATTGACACAGTGGGGTCAGTCTGTTTTTCCCTGTGTGTGTTACATTGACAGATTGGGGTCAGTCTGCTCTTCCCTGTCTGTGTGACATTGACAGAGTGGGGTCAGTCTGCTCTTTTATGGGTGTGTTACATTGTCAGAGTGGGGTCAGTCTGCTCTTCCGTGGGAGGGTTACATTGACAGAGTGGGGTCAGTCTTCTCTTCCCTGGGTGTGTTACATTGACTGATTGGGGTCAGTCTGCTCTTCCCCAAGTGTGTTACATTGACACTGTGGGGTCATTCTGCTCTTCCCTTGGTGTGTTACAATGACAGAGTGGGGTCAGTGCGCACTTCCCTGGGTGTGTTACATTGACAGAGTGGGGGTCAGTCTGCTCTTCCCAGGGTGTGTTTCATTGACAGAGTGTGGTCAGTCTGCTCTTCCCAGGGCGTGTCACATTGACAGAGTGGTGTCAGTCTGCTCTTTTATGGGTGGGTTACATTGACAGAGTGGGGTCAGTCTGTTCACCCATTGTGTGTTACATTGACAGAGTGGGGTCAGTCTGCTCTTCCCTGGGTGTGTTACAATGACAGAGTGGGGTCAGTGTGCACAACACTGGGTGGGTTACATTGACAGAGTGGGGTAAGTCTGCAGTTCACTGTGTGAGTAATTTTGCAGAAGAGGACATTCTGCTCTTCTCTGGGTGGGTTACATTGGCAGAGTGAGGTCAGTCTGCTCTTCCCTGGGTTTGTTACATTGACAGAGTTTGGTCAGTCTGCTCTTCCCTGGGTGTGTTACATTGACAGAGTTTGGTAAGTGTGCTCTTCCCTGGGCGTGTCACATTGACAGAGTGGGGTCAGTCTGCTCTTTTATGGGTGTGTTACATTGACAGAGTGAGGTTAGTCTGCTCTTCCCAGGGCGTGTCACATTGACAGAGTGGGGTCAGTCTGCTCTTTTATGGGTGGGTTACATTGACAGAGTGGGGTCAGTCTGCTCTTCCCTGAGTGTGTTACATTGGCAGAGTGAGGTCAGTCTGCTCTTCCCTGGGTTTGTTACATTGACACAGTGGGGTCAGTCTGCTCTTCCCTGGGTGTGTTACATTGAGAGATTGGGGTCAGTCTGCTCTTCCCCAAGTTTGTTACATTGACAGAGTGGGGTCAGTCTGCTCTTCCTTGGAGGTGTTACATTGACAGAGTGGGGTCAGTCTGCTCTTCCCTGGGTGTGTTACATTGACAGGGTCGGGTCAGTCTGCTCTTCCCTGGGTGTGTTCCATTGATAGAGTGTGGTGAGTCTGTTCTCCCAGGGTTTGTTACATTGACAGAGTGGGGTCAGTCTGTTCTTCCCTGGGTGTGTTACATTGACAGAGTGAGGTCAGTCTGCTCTTCCCAGGGCGTGTCACATTGACAGAGTGAGGTCAATTTGCTCTTCCCTGGGTGGGTAACATTGACAGAGTGTGGTCAGTCTGCTCTCCCCAGGGCGTGTCAGATTGACAGAGTGGGGCCAGTCTGCTCTTTTATGGGTGTGTTACATTGACAGAGTTGGGTCAGTGTGCTCTTCCCAGGGCGTGTCACATTGACAGAGTGGGGACAGTCTGCTCTTTTTGAGTGGGTTACATTGACAGAGTGGGGTCAGTCTGCTCTTCCCTGGGTGAGTTACATTGACAGAGTGGGGTCAGTCTGATCTTCCCTGGTTGTGTTACATTGACCGATTGGGGTCAGTCTGCTCTTCCCTGCGTGTGTTACATTGACAGAGTGGGGTCAGTCTGTTCTTCCTTGGGTGTGTTAAATTGACAGTGTTGGGTCAGTCTGCTCTTCCCTGGGTGTGTTACATTGACAGATTGGGGTCAGTCTGCTCTTCCCTGAGTGTGTTACATTGACAGAGTGGGGTCAGTCTGTTCTTCCTTGGGTGTGTTAAATTGACAGTGTTGGGTCAGTGTGCTCTTCCCTGGGTGTGTTACATTGACAGAGTCGCGTCAGTCTGTTCTTCCCTGGGAGTGTTACAGTGACAGGGTGGTGTCAGTCTGCTCTCCCCTAGGTGTGTTATATTGACAGAGTGGGGTCAGTCTGTTCTTCCCTTGGTGTTTTACATTGACAGAGTGGTATCTGTCTGCTCTTCCCTGGGTGTGTTACATTGACAGAGTGGGGTCAGTCTGTTCTCCCATTGTGTGTTACATTGACAGAGTGCGGTCAGTCTGCTCTTCCCTGGGTGTGTTACATTGACAGAGTGAGGTCAGTCTGCTCTTCCCTGGGTGTGTTACATTGACAGAGTGTGGTCAGTCTGCTCTTCCCAGGGCGTGTCACATTGACAGAGTGGGACCAGTCTGCTCTTTTATGGGTGGGTTACATTGACCGAGTGGGGTAAGTCTGCTATTCCCTGGGTGTGTTACATTGACAGAGTGGGGTCAGTCTGCTCTTCCCTGGGGGTGTTACATTGACAGAGTTGAGTCAGTCTGTTCTTCCCTGGGTGTGTTACATTGACAGAGTGGGGTCAGTCTGCTCTTCCCTGGGTGTGTTACATTGACTGAGTGGGGTCAGTCTGTTCTTCCCTGGGTGTATTACATTGACAGAGTGGAGTCAGACTGTTCTTCCCTGGGTGTGTTACATTGACAGAGTTTGGTCAGTCTGCTCTTCCCTGGGTGTGTTACATTGACAGAGTTGGGTCAGTGTGCTCTTCCCAGGGCGTGTCACATTGACAGAGTAGGGACAGTCTGCTCTTTTATGGGTGGGTTACATTGACAGAGTGGGGTCAGTCTGCTCTTCCCTGGGTGTGTTACATTGACAGAGTGGGATCAGTCTGATCTTCCCTGGTTGTGTTACATTGACAGAGTGAGTTCAGTCTGCTCTTCCCTGGGTGTGATACATTGACAGAGTGGGGTCAGTCTGCTCTTCCCTGGGAGGGTTACATTGACAGAGTGGGGTCAGTCTTCTCTTCCCTGGGTGTGTTACTTTGACAGATTGGGGTCAGTCTGCTCTTCCCCAAGTTTGTTACATTGACAGAGTGTGGTCAGTCTGCTCTTCCCTGGGTGTGTTACATTGACTGAGTGGGGATAGTCTGCTCTTCCCTGGGTGTGTTACATTGACAGAGTGGGGTCAGTCTGCTCTTCCCTGGGTGTGTTACATTGACAGAGTGGGGTCAGTCTGCTCTTCCCTGGGTGTGTTACATTGACAGAGTGGGGTCAGTCTGCTCATCCCTGGGTGTGTTACATTGACAGAGTGGGGTCAGTCTGCTCTTACCTGGGTGTGTTACAATGACAGAGTAGGGTCAGTGTGCACATCACTGGGTTGGTTACTATGACAGAGTGGGATAAGTCTGCAGTTCACTGTGTGAGTAATTTTGCAAAGAGGACATTCTGCTCTTCTCTGGGTGGGTTACATTGACAGAGTGAGGTCAGTCTGCTCTTCCCTTGCTATGTTACAATGACAGAGTGGGGTCAGTGTGCACTTCCCTGTGTGTGTTACATTGACAGAGTGGGGGTCAGTCTGCTCTTCCCAGGGTGTGTTACATTGACAGAGTGTGGTCAGTCTGGTCTTCCCTGGTTGTGTTACATTGACAGAGTGGGGTCAGTCTGCTCTTCCCTGGGTGTTTTAAATTGACAGAGTGGGGTCAGTCTGTTCTTCCCTTGGTATGTCACATTGACAGAGTGGGGTCAGTCTACTTTTTTATGGGTGGGTTACATTGACAGAGTGGGGTCAGTCTGCTCTCCCCTGGGTGTGTTACATTGACAGAGTGGGGTCAGTCTGCTCTTCCCTGGGTGTTTGAAATTGACAGAGTGGGGTCAGTCTGTTCTTCCCTTGGTGTGTTACATTGACAGAGTGGTATCTGTCTGGTCTTCCCTGGGTGTGTTACATTGACAGAGTGCGGTCAGTCTGCTCTTCCCTGGGTGTGTTACAATGACAGAGTGGTGTCAGTGTGCACATCACTGGGTGGGTTACATTGACAGAGTGGGGTAAGTCTGCAGTTCACTGTGTGAGTAATTTTGCAGAAGAGGACATTCTGCTCTTCTCTGGGTGGGTTACATTGAAAGAGTGAGGTCAGTCTGCTCTACCCTGGGTTTGTTACATTGACAGAGTTTGGTCTGTCTGCTCTTCCCTGGGTGTGTTACATTGACTGAGTTGGGTCAGTGTGCTCTTCCCAGGGCGTGTCACATTGTCAGAGTGGGGTCAGTCTGCTCTTCCCTGGGTTTGTTACATTGACAGAGTGGGGTCAGTCTTCTCTTCCCTGGGTGTGTTACATTGACAGATTGGGGTCAGTCTGCTCTTCCCCAAGTTTGTTACATTGACACAGTGGGGTCAGTCTGCTCTTCCCTGGGTGTGTTACATTGACAGAGTGGGGTCAATCTGCTCTTCCCTGGGTGTGTTTCATTGACAGTGTGGGGTCAGTTTGCTCTTCCCTGGGTGTGTTACATTGACAGAGTGGTGTCAGTCTGCTCTTCCCTGGGTGTGTTACATTGACAGAGTGAGGTTAGTCTGCCCTTCCCTAGCTGTGTTCCATTGACAGAGTGGCGTCAGTCTGTTCTCCCAGGGTTTGTTACATTGACAGAGTGAGATCAGTCTGTTCTCCCCTGGGTGTGTTACATTGACAGAGTGAGGTCAGTCTGCTCTTCCCTGGGTGTGTTACATTGACAGATTGGGATCAGTCTGCTCTTCCCCAAGTTGGTTACATTGACACAGTGGGGTCAGTCTGTTTTTCCCTGTGTGTGTTACATTGACAGATTGGGGTCAGTCTGCTCTTCCCTGTCTGTGTGACATTGACAGAGTGGGGTCAGTCTGCTCTTTTATGGGTGTGTTACATTGTCAGAGTGGGGTCAGTCTGCTCTTCCGTGGGAGGGTTACATTGACAGAGTGGGGTCAGTCTTCTCTTCCCTGGGTGTGTTACATTGACTGATTGGGGTCAGTCTGCTCTTCCCCAAGTGTGTTACATTGACACTGTGGGGTCATTCTGCTCTTCCCTTGGTGTGTTACAATGACAGAGTGGGGTCAGTGCGCACTTCCCTGGGTGTGTTACATTGACAGAGTGGGGGTCAGTCTGCTCTTCCCAGGGTGTGTTTCATTGACAGAGTGTGGTCAGTCTGCTCTTCCCAGGGCGTGTCACATTGACAGAGTGGTGTCAGTCTGCTCTTTTATGGGTGGGTTACATTGACAGAGTGGGGTCAGTCTGTTCACCCATTGTGTGTTACATTGACAGAGTGGGGTCAGTCTGCTCTTCCCTGGGTGTGTTACAATGACAGAGTGGGGTCAGTGTGCACAACACTGGGTGGGTTACATTGACAGAGTGGGGTAAGTCTGCAGTTCACTGTGTGAGTAATTTTGCAGAAGAGGACATTCTGCTCTTCTCTGGGTGGGTTACATTGGCAGAGTGAGGTCAGTCTGCTCTTCCCTGGGTTTGTTACATTGACAGAGTTTGGTCAGTCTGCTCTTCCCTGGGTGTGTTACATTGACAGAGTTTGGTAAGTGTGCTCTTCCCTGGGCGTGTCACATTGACAGAGTGGGGTCAGTCTGCTCTTTTATGGGTGTGTTACATTGACAGAGTGAGGTTAGTCTGCTCTTCCCAGGGCGTGTCACATTGACAGAGTGGGGTCAGTCTGCTCTTTTATGGGTGGGTTACATTGACAGAGTGGGGTCAGTCTGCTCTTCCCTGAGTGTGTTACATTGGCAGAGTGAGGTCAGTCTGCTCTTCCCTGGGTTTGTTACATTGACACAGTGGGGTCAGTCTGCTCTTCCCTGGGTGTGTTACATTGAGAGATTGGGGTCAGTCTGCTCTTCCCCAAGTTTGTTACATTGACAGAGTGGGGTCAGTCTGCTCTTCCTTGGAGGTGTTACATTGACAGAGTGGGGTCAGTCTGCTCTTCCCTGGGTGTGTTACATTGACAGGGTCGGGTCAGTCTGCTCTTCCCTGGGTGTGTTCCATTGATAGAGTGTGGTGAGTCTGTTCTCCCAGGGTTTGTTACATTGACAGAGTGGGGTCAGTCTGTTCTTCCCTGGGTGTGTTACATTGACAGAGTGAGGTCAGTCTGCTCTTCCCAGGGCGTGTCACATTGACAGAGTGAGGTCAATTTGCTCTTCCCTGGGTGGGTAACATTGACAGAGTGTGGTCAGTCTGCTCTCCCCAGGGCGTGTCAGATTGACAGAGTGGGGCCAGTCTGCTCTTTTATGGGTGTGTTACATTGACAGAGTGGGGTCAGTCGGCTATTCCCTGGGTGCGTTACATTGACAGAGTGGGGTCAGTCTGCTCTTCCCTGGGGTGGTTACATTGACAGAGTGGGGTCAGTCTGCTCTTCCCTGGGTGTGTTACATTGACTGAGTGGGGTCAGTCTGTTCTTCCCTGGGTGTATTACATTGACAGAGTGGGGTCAGTCTGTTCTTCCTTGGATGTGTTACATTGACAGAGTGGGTTCCGTCTGCTCTTCCCTGGGTGTGATACATTGACAGAGTGGGGTCAGTCTGTTCTCCCAGGGTTTGTTACATTGCAAGAGTGGGGTCAGTCTGCTCTTCCCTTGCTATGTTACAATGACAGAGTGGGCTCAGTGTGCACTTCCCTGTGTGTGTTACATTGACAGAGTGGGGGTCAGTCTGCTCTTACCAGGGTGTGTTACATTGACAGAGTGTGGTCAGTCTGCTCTTCTCAGGGCGTGTCACATTGACAGAGTGGGGTCAGTCTGCTCTTTTATGGGTGGGTTACATTGACAGAATGAATTCAGTCTGCTCTTCCCTGCGTGTGTTACATTGACAGAGTGTGGTCAGTCTGATCTTCCCTGGTTGTGTTACATTGACAGAGTGAGTTCAGTCTGCTCTTCCCTGGGAGGGTTACATTGACAGAGTGGGGTCAGATTGCTCCTCCCTGGGTGTGTTACATTGACAGAGTGGGGTCAGTCTGTTCTTCCCTTGGTGTGTTACATTGACAGAGTGGGATCAGTCTGCTCTTCTCTGTGTGTGTAACATTGACAGAGTGGGGTCAGTCTGCTCTTCCCTGGAGGGTTACATTGACAGAGTGGGGTCAGTCTTCTCTTCCCTGGGTGTGTTACATTGACAGATTGGGGTCAGTCTGCCCTTCCCCAAGTTTGTTACATTGACACAGTGGGGTCAGTCTGTTCTTCCCTGGATTTGTTACATTGACAGAGTGGGGTCAGTCTGCTCTTCCCTGGGTGTGTTACATTGACAGAGTGAGGTTAGTCTGCCCTTCCCTAGGTGTGTTCCATTGACAGAGTGGGGTCAGTCTGCTCTTCCCTGGGTGTTTTACATTGACAGAGTGGGGTCAGTCTGCTCTTCCCTGGGTGTGTTCCATTGACAGAGTGGGGTCAGTCTGCTCTTCCCTGGGTGTTTTAAATTGACAGAGTGGGGTCAGTCTGTTCTTCCCTTGGTGTTTTACATTGACAGAGTGGTATCTGTCTGCTCTTCCCTGGGTGTGTTACATTGACAGAGTGGGGTCAGTCTGTTCTCCCATTGTGTGTTACATTGACAGAGTGCGGTCAGTCTGCTCTTCCCTGGGTGTGTTACATTGACAGAGTGAGGTCAGTCTGCTCTTCCCTGGGTGTGTTACATTGACAGAGTGTGGTCAGTCTGCTCTTCCCAGGGCGTGTCACATTGACAGAGTGGGACCAGTCTGCTCTTTTATGGGTGGGTTACATTGACCGAGTGGGGTAAGTCTGCTATTCCCTGGGGGGGTTACATTGACAGAGTTGAGTCAGTCTGTTCTTCCCTGGGTGTGTTACATTGACAGAGTGGGGTCAGTCTGCTCTTCCCTGGGTGTGTTACATTGACTGAGTGGGGTCAGTCTGTTCTTCCCTGGGTGTATTACATTGACAGAGTGGAGTCAGACTGTTCTTCCCTGGGTGTGTTACATTGACAGAGTTTGGTCAGTCTGCTCTTCCCTGGGTGTGTTACATTGACAGAGTTGGGTCAGTGTGCTCTTCCCAGGGCGTGTCACATTGACAGAGTAGGGACAGTCTGCTCTTTTATGGGTGGGTTACATTGACAGAGTGGGGTCAGTCTGCTCTTCCCTGGGTGTGTTACATTGACAGAGTGGGATCAGTCTGATCTTCCCTGGTTGTGTTACATTGACAGAGTGAGTTCAGTCTGCTCTTCCCTGGGTGTGATACATTGACAGAGTGGGGTCAGTCTGCTCTTCCCTGGGAGGGTTATATTGACAGAGTGGGGTCAGTCTTTTCTTCCCTGGGTGTGTTACATTGACAGATTGGGGTCAGTCTGCTCTTCCCCAAGTTTGTTACATTGACAGAGTGTGGTCAGTCTGCTCTTCCCTGGGTGTGTTACATTGACTGAGTGGGGATAGTCTGCTCTTCCCTGGGTGTGTTACATTGACAGAGTGGGGTCAGTCTGCTCTTCCCTGGGTGTGTTACATTGACAGAGTGGGGTCAGTCTGCTCTTCCCTGGGTGTGTTACATTGACAGAGTGGGGTCAGTCTGCTCATCCCTGGGTGTGTTACATTGACAGAGTGGGGTCAGTCTGCTCTTACCTGGGTGTGTTACAATGACAGAGTAGGGTCAGTGTGCACATCACTGGGTTGGTTACTATTACAGAGTGGGATAAGTCTGCAGTTCACTGTGTGAGTAATTTTGCAAAGAGGACATTCTGCTCTTCTCTGGGTGGGTTACATTGACAGAGTGAGGTCAGTCTGCTCTTCCCTTGCTATGTTACAATGACAGAGTGGGGTCAGTGTGCACTTCCCTGTGTGTGTTACATTGACAGAGTGGGGGTCAGTCTGCTCTTCCCAGGGTGTGTTACATTGACAGAGTGTGGTCAGTCTGGTCTTCCCTGGTTGTGTTACATTGACAGAGTGGGGTCAGTCTGCTCTTCCCTGGGTGTTTTAAATTGACAGAGTGGGGTCAGTCTGTTCTTCCCTTGGTATGTCACATTGACAGAGTGGGGTCAGTCTACTCTTTTATGGGTGGGTTACATTGACAGAGTGGGGTCAGTCTGCTCTCCCCTGGGTGTGTTACATTGACAGAGTGGGGTCAGTCTGCTCTTCCCTGGGTGTTTGAAATTGACAGAGTGGGGTCAGTCTGTTCTTCCCTTGGTGTGTTACATTGACAGAGTGGTATCTGTCTGGTCTTCCCTGGGTGTGTTACATTGACAGAGTGGGGTCAGTCTGTTCTCCCATTGTGTGTTACATTGACAGAGTGCGGTCAGTCTGCTCTTCCCTGGGTGTGTTACAATGACAGAGTGGTGTCAGTGTGCACATCACTGGGTGGGTTACATTGACAGAGTGGGGTAAGTCTGCAGTTCACTGTGTGAGTAATTTTGCAGAAGAGGACATTCTGCTCTTCTCTGGGTGGGTTACATTGAAAGAGTGAGGTCAGTCTGCTCTACCCTGGGTTTGTTACATTGACAGAGTTTGGTCTGTCTGCTCTTCCCTGGGTGTGTTACATTGACTGAGTTGGGTCAGTGTGCTCTTCCCAGGGCGTGTCACATTGTCAGAGTGGGGTCAGTCTGCTCTTCCCTGGGTTTGTTACATTGCCAGAGTGGGGTCAGTCTTCTCTTCCCTGGGTGTGTTACATTGACAGATTGGGGTCAGTCTGCTCTTCCCCAAGTTTGTTACATTGACACAGTGGGGTCAGTCTGCTCTTCCCTGGGTGTGTTACATTGACAGAGTGGGGTCAATCTGCTCTTCCCTGGGTGTGTTTCATTGACAGTGTGGGGTCAGTTTGCTCTTCCCTGGGTGTGTTACATTGACAGAGTGGTGTCAGTCTGCTCTTCCCTGGGTGTGTTACATTGACAGAGTGAGGTTAGTCTGCCCTTCCCTAGCTGTGTTCCATTGACAGAGTGGCGTCAGTCTGTTCTCCCAGGGTTTGTTACATTGACAGAGTGAGATCAGTCTGTTCTCCCCTGGGTGTGTTACATTGACAGAGTGAGGTCAGTCTGCTCTTCCCTGGGTGTGTTACATTGACAGATTGGGATCAGTCTGCTCTTCCCCAAGTTGGTTACATTGACACAGTGGGGTCAGTCTGTTTTTCCCTGGGTGTGTTACATTGACAGATTGGGGTCAGTCTGCTCTTCCCTGTCTGTGTGACATTGACAGAGTGGGGTCAGTCTGCTCTTTTATGGGTGTGTTACATTGTCAGAGTGGGGTCAGTCTGCTCTTCCGTGGGAGGGTTACATTGACAGAGTGGGGTCAGTCTTCTCTTCCCTGGGTGTGTTACATTGACTGATTGGGGTCAGTCTGCTCTTCCCCAAGTGTGTTACATTGACACTGTGGGGTCATTCTGCTCTTCCCTTGGTGTGTTACAATGACAGAGTGGGGTCAGTGCGCACTTCCCTGGGTGTGTTACATTGACAGAGTGGGGGTCAGTCTGCTCTTCCCAGGGTGTGTTTCATTGACAGAGTGTGGTCAGTCTGCTCTTCCCAGGGCGTGTCACATTGACAGAGTGGTGTCAGTCTGCTCTTTTATGGGTGGGTTACATTGACAGAGTGGGGTCAGTCTGTTCACCCATTGTGTGTTACATTGACAGAGTGGGGTCAGTCTGCTCTTCCCTGGGTGTGTTACAATGACAGAGTGGGGTCAGTGTGCACAACACTGGGTGGGTTACATTGACAGAGTGGGGTAAGTCTGCAGTTCACTGTGTGAGTAATTTTGCAGAAGAGGACATTCTGCTCTTCTCTGGGTGGGTTACATTGGCAGAGTGAGGTCAGTCTGCTCTTCCCTGGGTTTGTTACATTGACAGAGTTTGGTCAGTCTGCTCTTCCCTGGGTGTGTTACATTGACAGAGTTTGGTAAGTGTGCTCTTCCCTGGGCGTGTCACATTGACAGAGTGGGGTCAGTCTGCTCTTTTATGGGTGTGTTACATTGACAGAGTGAGGTTAGTCTGCTCTTCCCAGGGCGTGTCACATTGATAGAGTGGGGTCAGTCTGCTCTTTTATGGGTGGGTTACATTGACAGAGTGGGGTCAGTCTGCTCTTCCCTGAGTGTGTTACATTGGCAGAGTGAGGTCAGTCTGCTCTTCCCTGGGTTTGTTACATTGACACAGTGGGGTCAGTCTGCTCTTCCCTGGGTGTGTTACATTGAGAGATTGGGGTCAGTCTGCTCTTCCCCAAGTTTGTTACATTGACAGAGTGGGGTCAGTCTGCTCTTCCTTGGAGGTGTTACATTGACAGAGTGGGGTCAGTCTGCTCTTCCCTGGGTGTGTTACATTGACAGGGTCGGGTCAGTCTGCTCTTCCCTGGGTGTGTTCCATTGATAGAGTGTGGTGAGTCTGTTCTCCGAGGGTTTGTTACATTGACAGAGTGGGGTCAGTCTGTTCTTCCCTGGGTGTGTTACATTGACAGAGTGAGGTCAGTCTGCTCTTCCCAGGGCGTGTCACATTGACAGAGTGAGGTCAATCTGCTCTTCCCTGGGTGGGTAACATTGACAGAGTGTGGTCAGTCTGCTCTCCCCAGGGCGTGTCAGATTGACAGAGTGGGGCCAGTCTGCTCTTTTATGGGTGTGTTACATTGACAGAGTGGGGTCAGTCGGCTATTCCCTGGGTGCGTTACATTGACAGAGTGGGGTCAGTCTGCTCTTCCCTGGGGGGGTTACATTGACAGAGTGGGGTCAGTCTGCTCTTCCCTGGGTGTGTTACATTGACTGAGTGGGGTCAGTCTGTTCTTCCCTGGGTGTATTACATTGACAGAGTGGGGTCAGTCTGTTCTTCCTTGGATGTGTTACATTGACAGAGTGGGTTCCGTCTGCTCTTCCCTGGGTGTGATACATTGACAGAGTGGGGTCAGTCTGTTCTCCCAGGGTTTGTTACATTGCAAGAGTGGGGTCAGTCTGCTCTTCCCTTGCTATGTTACAATGACAGAGTGGGCTCAGTGTGCACTTCCCTGTGTGTGTTACATTGACAGAGTGGGGGTCAGTCTGCTCTTCCCAGGGTGTGTTACATTGACAGAGTGTGGTCAGTCTGCTCTTCTCAGGGCGTGTCACATTGACAGAGTGGGGTCAGTCTGCTCTTTTATGGGTGGGTTACATTGACAGAATGAATTCAGTCTGCTCTTCCCTGCGTGTGTTACATTGACAGAGTGTGGTCAGTCTGATCTTCCCTGGTTGTGTTACATTGACAGAGTGAGTTCAGTCTGCTCTTCCCTGGGAGGGTTACATTGACAGAGTGGGGTCAGATTGCTCCTCCCTGGGTGTGTTACATTGACAGAGTGGGGTCAGTCTGTTCTTCCCTTGGTGTGTTACATTGACAGAGTGGGATCAGTCTGCTCTTCTCTGTGTGTGTAACATTGACAGAGTGGGGTCAGTCTGCTCTTCCCTGGAGGGTTACATTGACAGAGTGGGGTCAGTCTTCTCTTCCCTGGGTGTGTTACATTGACAGATTGGGGTCAGTCTGCCCTTCCCCAAGTTTGTTACATTGACACAGTGGGGTCAGTCTGTTCTTCCCTGGATTTGTTACATTGACAGAGTGGGGTCAGTCTGCTCTTCCCTGGGTGTGTTACATTGACAGAGTGAGGTTAGTCTGCCCTTCCCTAGGTGTGTTCCATTGACAGAGTGGGGTCAGTCTGCTCTTCCCTGGGTGTTTTACATTGACAGAGTGGGGTCAGTCTGCTCTTCCCTGGGTGTGTTCCATTGACAGAGTGGGGTCAGTCTGCTCTTCCCTGGGTGTTTTACATTGACAGAGTGTGGTCAGTCTGCTCTTCCCTGGGTGTTTTACATTGACAGAGTGGGGACAGTCTGCTCTTTTATGGTTGGGTTACATTGACAGAGTGGGGTCAGTCTGCTCTTCCCTGGGTGTGTTACATTGACAGAGTGGGGTCAGTCTGATCTTCCCTGGTTGTGTTACATTGACAGAGTGAGTTCAGTCTGCTCTTCCCTGGGTGTGTTACATTGACAGAGTGGGGTCAGTCTGCTCTTCCCTGGGAGGGTGACATTGACAGAGTGGGGTCAGTCTTCTCTTCCCTGGGTGTGTTACATTGACAGATTGGGGTCAGTCTGCTCTTCCCCAAGTTTGTTACATTGACACAGTGGGGTCAGTCTGTTCTTCCCTGGGTGTGTTACATTGACAGAGTGGGGTCAGTCTGCTCTTCCCTGGCTGTGTTACATTGACAGAGTGGGGTCAGTCTGCTCTTCCCAGGGTGTGTTTCATTGACAGAGTGGGGTCAGTCTGCTCTTCCCTGGGTGTGTTACATTGACAAAGTGGGTTCAGTCTGCTCTTCCCTGGGTGTGTTACATTGACAGAGTGGGGTCAATCTGCTCTTCCCTGGGTGGGTAACATTGACAGAGTGGGGTCAGTCTACTCTCCCCTGGGTGTGTTACATTGACAGAGTGGGGTCAGTCTGCTCTTCCCTGGGTGTTTTAAATTGACAGAGTGGGGTCAGTCTGCTCTTCCCTGGGAGGGTGACATTGACAGAGTGGGGTCAGTCTTCTCTTCCCTTGGTGTGTTACATTGACAGAGTGGTATCTGTCTGCTCTTCCCTGGGTGTGTTACATTGACAGAGTGGGGTCAGTCTGTTCTCCCATTGTGTGTTACATTGACAGAGTGCGGTCAGTCTGCTCTTCCCTGGGTGTGTTACAATGACAGAGTGGTGTCAGTGTGCACATCACTGGGTGAGTTACATTGACAGAGTGGGGTAAGTCTGCAGTTCACTGTGTGAGTAATTTTGCAGAAGAGCACATTCTGCTCTTCTCTGGGTGGGTTACATTGAAAGAGTGAGGTCAGTCTGCTCTACCCTGGGTTTGTTACATTGACAGAGTTTCGTCTGTCTGCTCTTCCCTGGGTGTGTTACATTGACAGAGTTGGGTCAGTGTGCTCTTCCCAGGGTGTGTACACATTGACAGAGTGTGGTCAGTCTGCTCTTCCCTGGGTTTGTTACATTGCCAGAGTGGGGTCAGTCTTCTCTTCCCTGGGTGTGTTACATTGACAGATTGGGGTCAGTCTGCTCTTCCCCAATTTTGTTACATTGACACAGTGGGGTCAGGCTGCTCTTCCCTGGGTGTGTTACATTGACAGAGTGGGGTCAATCTGCTCTTCCCTGGGTGTGTTTCATTGACAGTGTGGGGTCAGTTTGCTCTTCCCTGGGTGTGTTACATTGACAGAGTGGTGTCAGTCTGCTCTTCCCTGGGTGTGTTACATTGACAGAGTGGTGTCAGTCTGCTCTTCCCTGGGTGTGTTACATTGACAGAGTGAGGTTAGTCTGCCCTTCCCTAGCTGTGTTCCATTGACAGAGTGGCGTCAGTCTGTTCTCCCAGGGTTTGTTACATTGACAGAGTGGGGTCAGTCTGTTCTTCCCTGGGTGTGTTACATTGACAGAGTGAGGTCAGTCTGCTCTTCCCTGGGAGGGTTACATTGACAGAGAGGGGTCAGTCTTCTCTTCCCTGGGTGTGTTACATTGACAGATTGGGGTCAGTCTGCTCTTCCCCAAGTTGGTTACATTGACACAGTGGGGTCAGTCTGTTTTTCCCTGGGTGTGTTACATTGACAGATTGGGGTCAGTGTGCACTTCCCTGTGTGTGTGACATTGACAGAGTGGGGTCAGTCTGCTCTTTTATGGGTGGGTTACATTGACAGAGTGGGGTCAATCTGCTCTTCCCTGGGTGTGTTACATTGTCAGAGTGGGGTCAGTCTGCTCTTCCCTGGGAGGGTTACATTGACAGAGTGGGGTCAGTCTTCTCTTCCCTGGGTGTGTTACATTGACTGATTGTGGTCAGTCTGCTCTTCCCCAAGTGTGTTACATTGACACTGTGGGGTCATTCTGCTCTTCCCTTGGTGTGTTACAATGACAGAGTGGGGTCAGTGCGCACTTCCCTGGGTGTGTTACATTGACAGAGTGGGGGTCAGTCTGCTCTTCCCAGGGTGTGTTGCATTGACAGAGTGTGGTCAGTCTGCTCTTCCCAGGGCGTGTCACATTGACAGAGTGGGGTCAGTCTGTTCTTTTATGGGTGGGTTACATTGACAGAGTGGGGTCAGTCTGTTCTCCCATTGTTTGTTACATTGACAGAGTGGGGTCAGTCTGCTCTTCCCTGGGTGTGTTACAATGACAGAGTGGGGTCAGTGTGCACCTCACTGGGTGGGTTACATTGACAGAGTGGGGTAAGTCTGCAGTTCACTGTGTGAGTAATTTTGCAGAAGAGGACATTCTGCTCTTCTCTGGGTGGGTTACATTGACAGAGTGAGGTCAGTCTGCTCTTCCCTGGGTTTGTTACATTGACAGAGTTTGGTCAGTCTGCTCTTCCCTGGCTGTGTTACATTGACAGAGTTTGGTAAGTGTGCTCTTCCCAGGGCGTGTCACATTGACAGAGTGGTTTCAGTCTGCTCTTTTATGGGTGTGTTACATTGACAGAGTGAGGTTAGTCTGCTCTTCCCAGGGCGTGTCACATTGACAGAGTGGGGTCAGTCTGCTCTTTTATGGGTGGGTTACATTGACAGAGTGGGGTCAGTCTGCTCTTCCCTGGGTGTGTAACATTGGCAGAGTGAGGTCAGTCTGCTCTTCCCTGGGTTTGTTACATTGACACAGTGGGGTCAGTCTGCTCTTCCCTGGGTGTGTTACATTGAGAGATTGGGGTCAGTCTGCTCTTCCCCAAGTTTGTTACATTGACAGAGTGGGGTCAGTCTGCACTTCCCTGGGTGTGTTACATTGACAGAGTGGGGTCAGTCTGCACTTCCCTGGGTGTGTTACATTTACAGAGTTGGGTCAGTCTGCTTTTCCCTGGGTGTGTTACATTGACAGAGTGGGGTAAGACTGCAGTTGACTGTGTGAGTAATTTTGCAAAAGCGGTCATTCTGCTCTTCTCTGGGTGGGTTACATTGACAGAGTGAGGTCAGTCTGCTCTTCCCTGGGTGTGTTATAGTGACAGGGTGGGTTCAGTCTGCTCTTCCCTGGGTGTGTTACATTGACAGAGTGAGGTCAGTCTGCTCTTCCCTGGTGTGTTACATTGACAGAGTGGGGTCAGTCTGCTCTTCCCTGGGTGTGTTACATTGACAGAGTGGGGTCAGTCTGCTCTTCCCTGGGTGTGTTAAATTGACAGAGTGGGGTCAGTCTGTTCTTCCCTTGGTGTGTTACATTGACAGAGTGGTATCTGTCTGCTCTTCCCTGCGTGTGTTACTTTGACAGAGTGGGGTCAGTCTGTTCTCCCATTGTGTGTTACATTGATAGAGTGGGGTCAGTCTGCTCTTCCCTGGGTGAGTTACAATGACAGAGTGGGGTGAATGTGCACTTCACTGGGTGGGTTACATTGACAGAGTGGGGTAAGACTGCAGTTGACTGTGTGACTAATTTTGCAGCAGCGGTCATTCTGCTCTTCTCTGGGTGGGTTACATTGACAGAGTGAGGTCAGTCTGCTCTTCCCTGGGTGTGTTACAGTGACCGGGTGGGTTCAGTCTGCTCTTCCCTGGGTGTGTTACATTGACAGAGTGAGGTCAGTCTGCTCTTCCCTGGGTGTGTTACATTGACAGAGTGGGGTCAGTCTGCTCTTCCCTGGGTGTGTTGCATTGACAGAGTGAGGTCAGTCTGCTCTTCCCTGGGTGTGTTACATTGACAGAGTGGGGTCAGTCTGCTCTTCCCTGAGTGTGTTACATTGACAGAGTGGGGTCAGTCTGTTCTTCCTTGGGTGTGTTAAATTAACAGTGTTGGGTCAATCTGCTCTTCCCTGGGTGTGTTACATTGACAGAGTCGCGTCAGTCTGTTCTTCCCTGGGAGTTTTACAGTAACAGGGTGGTGTCAGTCTGCTCTCCCCTGGGTGTGTTACATTGACAGAGTGGGGTCAGTCTGCTCTTCCCTGGGTTTGTTACATTGACAGAGTGGGGTCAGTCTTCTCTTCCCTGGGTGTGTTACAGTGACAGAGTGGGGTCAGTCTGCTCTTCCCTGGGTGTGTTACATTGACAGAGTGAGGTTAGTCTGCCCTTCCCTAGGTGTGTTCCATTGACAGAGTGGGGTCAGTCTGCTCTTCCCTGGGTGTTTTACATTGACAGAGTGGGGTCAGTCTGCTCTTCCCTGGGTGTGTTCCATTGACAGAGTGGGGTCAGTCTGCTCTTCCCTGGGTGTTTTACATTGACAGAGTGTGGTCAGTCTGCTCTTCCCTGGGTGTTTTACATTGACAGAGTGGGGACAGTCTGCTCTTTTATGGGTGGGTTACATTGACAGAGTGGGGTCAGTCTGCTCTTCCCTGGGTGTGTTACATTGACAGAGTGGGGTCAGTCTGATCTTCCCTGGTTGTGTTACATTGACAGAGTGAGTTCAGTCTGCTCTTCCCTGGGTGTGTTACATTGACAGAGTGGGGTCAGTCTGCTCTTCCCTGGGAGGGTGACATTGACAGAGTGGGGTCAGTCTTCTCTTCCCTGGGTGTGTTACATTGACAGATTGGGGTCAGTCTGCTCTTCCCCAAGTTTGTTACATTGACACAGTGGGGTCAGTCTGTTCTTCCCTGGGTGTGTTACATTGACAGAGTGGGGTCAGTCTGCTCTTCCCTGGCTGTGTTACATTGACAGAGTGGGGTCAGTCTGCTCTTCCCAGGGTGTGTTTCATTGACAGAGTGGGGTCAGTCTGCTCTTCCCTGGGTGTGTTACATTGACAAAGTGGGTTCAGTCTGCTCTTCCCTGGGTGTGTTACATTGACAGAGTGGGGTCAATCTGCTCTTCCCTGGGTGGGTAACATTGACAGAGTGGGGTCAGTCTACTCTCCCCTGGGTGTGTTACATTGACAGAGTGGGGTCAGTCTGCTCTTCCCTGGGTGTTTTAAATTGACAGAGTGGGGTCAGTCTGCTCTTCCCTGGGAGGGTGACATTGACAGAGTGGGGTCAGTCTTCTCTTCCCTTGGTGTGTTACATTGACAGAGTGGTATCTGTCTGCTCTTCCCTGGGTGTGTTACATTGACAGAGTGGGGTCAGTCTGTTCTCCCATTGTGTGTTACATTGACAGAGTGCGGTCAGTCTGCTCTTCCCTGGGTGTGTTACAATGACAGAGTGGTGTCAGTGTGCACATCACTGGGTGAGTTACATTGACAGAGTGGGGTAAGTCTGCAGTTCACTGTGTGAGTAATTTTGCAGAAGAGCACATTCTGCTCTTCTCTGGGTGGGTTACATTGAAAGAGTGAGGTCAGTCTGCTCTACCCTGGGTTTGTTACATTGACAGAGTTTCGTCTGTCTGCTCTTCCCTGGGTGTGTTACATTGACAGAGTTGGGTCAGTGTGCTCTTCCCAGGGTGTGTACACATTGACAGAGTGTGGTCAGTCTGCTCTTCCCTGGGTTTGTTACATTGCCAGAGTGGGGTCAGTCTTCTCTTCCCTGGGTCTGTTACATTGACAGATTGGGGTCAGTCTGCTCTTCCCCAATTTTGTTACATTGACACAGTGGGGTCAGGCTGCTCTTCCCTGGGTGTGTTACATTGACAGAGTGGGGTCAATCTGCTCTTCCCTGGGTGTGTTTCATTGACAGTGTGGGGTCAGTTTGCTCTTCCCTGGGTGTGTTACATTGACAGAGTGGTGTCAGTCTGCTCTTCCCTGGGTGTGTTACATTGACAGAGTGGTGTCAGTCTGCTCTTCCCTGGGTGTGTTACATTGACAGAGTGAGGTTAGTCTGCCCTTCCCTAGCTGTGTTCCATTGACAGAGTGGCGTCAGTCTGTTCTCCCAGGGTTTGTTACATTGACAGAGTGGGGTCAGTCTGTTCTTCCCTGGGTGTGTTACATTGACAGAGTGAGGTCAGTCTGCTCTTCCCTGGGAGGGTTACATTGACAGAGAGGGGTCAGTCTTCTCTTCCCTGGGTGTGTTACATTGACAGATTGGGGTCAGTCTGCTCTTCCCCAAGTTGGTTACATTGACACAGTGGGGTCAGTCTGTTTTTCCCTGGGTGTGTTACATTGACAGATTGGGGTCAGTGTGCACTTCCCTGTGTGTGTGACATTGACAGAGTGGGGTCAGTCTGCTCTTTTATGGGTGGGTTACATTGACAGAGTGGGGTCAATCTGCTCTTCCCTGGGTGTGTTACATTGTCAGAGTGGGGTCAGTCTGCTCTTCCCTGGGAGGGTTACATTGACAGAGTGGGGTCAGTCTTCTCTTCCCTGGGTGTGTTACATTGACTGATTGTGGTCAGTCTGCTCTTCCCCAAGTGTGTTACATTGACACTGTGGGGTCATTCTGCTCTTCCCTTGGTGTGTTACAATGACAGAGTGGGGTCAGTGCGCACTTCCCTGGGTGTGTTACTTTGACAGAGTGGGGGTCAGTCTGCTCTTCCCAGGGTGTGTTGCATTGATAGAGTGTGGTCAGTCTGCTCTTCCCAGGGCGTGTCACATTGACAGAGTGGGGTCAGTCTGTTCTTTTATGGGTGGGTTACATTGACAGAGTGGGGTCAGTCTGTTCTCCCATTGTTTGTTACATTGACAGAGTGGGGTCAGTCTGCTCTTCCCTGGGTGTGTTACAATGACAGAGTGGGGTCAGTGTGCACCTCACTGGGTGGGTTACATTGACAGAGTGGGGTAAGTCTGCAGTTCACTGTGTGAGTAATTTTGCAGAAGAGGACATTCTGCTCTTCTCTGGGTGGGTTACATTGACAGAGTGAGGTCAGTCTGCTCTTCCCTGGGTTTGTTACATTGACAGAGTTTGGTCAGTCTGCTCTTCCCTGGCTTTGTTACATTGACAGAGTTTGGTAAGTGTGCTCTTCCCAGGGCGTGTCACATTGACAGAGTGGTTTCAGTCTGCTCTTTTATGGGTGTGTTACATTGACAGAGTGAGGTTAGTCTGCTCTTCCCAGGGCGTGTCACATTGACAGAGTGGGGTCAGTCTGCTCTTTTATGGGTGGGTTACATTGACAGAGTGGGGTCAGTCTGCTCTTCCCTGGGTGTGTAACATTGGCAGAGTGAGGTCAGTCTGCTCTTCCCTGGGTTTGTTACATTGACACAGTGGGGTCAGTCTGCTCTTCCCTGGGTGTGTTACATTGAGAGATTGGGGTCAGTCTGCTCTTCCCCAAGTTTGTTACATTGACAGAGTGGGGTCAGTCTGCACTTCCCTGGGTGTGTTACATTGACAGAGTGGGGTCAGTCTGCACTTCCCTGGGTGTGTTACATTTACAGAGTTGGGTCAGTCTGCTTTTCCCTGGGTGTGTTACATTGACAGAGTGGGGTAAGACTGCAGTTGACTGTGTGAGTAATTTTGCAAAAGCGGTCATTCTGCTCTTCTCTGGGTGGGTTACATTGACAGAGTGAGGTCAGTCTGCTCTTCCCTGGGTGTGTTATAGTGACAGGGTGGGTTCAGTCTGCTCTTCCCTGGGTGTGTTACATTGACAGAGTGAGGTCAGTCTGCTCTTCCCTGGTGTGTTACATTGACAGAGTGGGGTCAGTCTGCTCTTCCCTGGGTGTGTTACATTGACAGAGTGGGGTCAGTCTGCTCTTCCCTGGGTGTGTTAAATTGACAGAGTGGGGTCAGTCTGTTCTTCCCTTGGTGTGTTACATTGACAGAGTGGTATCTGTCTGCTCTTCCCTGCGTGTGTTACTTTGACAGAGTGGGGTCAGTCTGTTCTCCCATTGTGTGTTACATTGATAGAGTGGGGTCAGTCTGCTCTTCCCTGGGTGTGTTACAATGACAGAGTGGGGTGAATGTGCACTTCACTGGGTGGGTTACATTGACAGAGTGGGGTAAGACTGCAGTTGACTGTGTGACTAATTTTGCAGCAGCGGTCATTCTGCTCTTCTCTGGGTGGGTTACATTGACAGAGTGAGGTCAGTCTGCTCTTCCCTGGGTGTGTTACAGTGACCGGGTGGGTTCAGTCTGCTCTTCCCTGGGTGTGTTACATTGACAGAGTGAGGTCAGTCTGCTCTTCCCTGGGTGTGTTACATTGACAGAGTGGGGTCAGTCTGCTCTTCCCTGGGTGTGTTGCATTGACAGAGTGAGGTCAGTCTGCTCTTCCCTGGGTGTGTTACATTGACAGAGTGGGGTCAGTCTGCTCTTCCCTGAGTGTGTTACATTGACAGAGTGGGGTCAGTCTGTTCTTCCTTGGGTGTGTTAAATTAACAGTGTTGGGTCAATCTGCTCTTCCCTGGGTGTGTTACATTGACAGAGTCGCGTCAGTCTGTTCTTCCCTGGGAGTTTTACAGTAACAGGGTGGTGTCAGTCTGCTCTCCCCTGGGTGTGTTACATTGACAGAGTGGGGTCAGTCTGCTCTTCCCTGGGTGTGTTAAATTGGCAGAGTGGGGTCAGTCTGTTCTTCCCTTGGTGTGTTACATTGACAGAGTGGGGTCAGTCTGCTCTTCCCTGGGTGTGTTACAATGACAGAGTGGGGTCAATGTGCACTTCACTGGGTGGGTTACATTGACAGAGTGGGGAAGTCTGCAGTTCACTGTGTGAGTAACTTTGCAGAAGAGCTCATTCTGCTCTTCTCTGGGTGGGTTACATTGACAGAGTGAGGTCAGTCTGCTCTTCCCTGGGTTTGTTACATTGACAGAGTTAGGTCAGTCTGCTCTTCCCTGGGTTTGTTACATTGACAGAGTGGCGTCAGTCTGTTCTGCCCTGCGAGTGTTACAGTGACAGGGTGGGGTCAGTCTGCTCTCCCCTGGGTGTGTTACATTGACAGAGTGGGGGTCAGTCTGCTTTTCCCAGTGTGTGTTACATTGACAGAGTGTGGTCAGTCTGCTCTTCCCTGGGTGTGTTACATTGACAGAGTGGGGTCAGTCTTCTCTTCCCTGGGTGTGTTACATTGACAGATTGGGGTCAGTCTGCTCTTCCCTGAGTGTGTTACATTGACAGGGTGGGGAAATTCTGTACTTCCTTGCGTGTGTTAAATTGACAGTGTTGGGTCAGTCTGCCCTTCCCTGGGTGTGTTACATTGACAGAGTGGCGGCAGTCTGTTCTTCCCTGGGAGTGTTACAGTGACAGGGTGGTGTCAGTCTGCTCTCCCCTGGGTTTGTTACATTGACAGAGTTTGGTCTGTCTGCTCTTCCCTGGGTGTGTTACATTGACAGAGTTGGGTCAGTCTGCTCTTCCCTGGGTTTGTTACATTGACAGAGTGGGGTCAGTCTTCTCTTCCCTGGGTGTGTTACATTGACAGATTGGGGTCAGTCTGCTCTTCCCCAATTTTGTTACATTGACACAGTTTGGTCAGTCTGCTCTTCCCTGGGTGTGTTACATTGACAGAGTGGGGTCAATCTGCTCTTCCCTGGGTGTGTTTCATTGACAGTGTGGGGTCAGTTTGCTCTTCCCTGGGTGTGTTACATTGACAAGAGTGGTGTCAGTCTGCTCTTCCCTGGGTGTGTTACATAGACAGAGTGGTGTCATTCTGCTCTTCCCTGGGTGTGTTACATTGACAGAGTGAGGTTAGTCTGCCCTTCCCTAGCTGTGTTCCATTGACAGAGTGGCGTCAGTCTGTTCTCCCAGGGTTTGTTACATTGACAGAGTGGGGTCAGTCTGTTCTTCCCTTGGTGTGTTACATTGACAGAGTGAGGTCAGTCTGCTCTTCCCTGGGAGGGTTACATTGACAGAGAGGGGTCAGTCTTCTCTTCCCTGGGTGTGTTACATTGACAGATTGGGGTCAGTCTGCTCTTCCCCAAGTTGGTTACATTGACACAGTGGGGTCAGTCTGTTTTTCCCTGGGTGTGTTACATTGACAGATTGGGGTCAGTCTGCTCTTCCCTGGCTGTGTGACATTGACAGAGTGGGGTCAGTCTGCTCTTTTATGGGTGGGTTACATTGACAGAGTGGGGTCAATCTGCTCTTCCCTGGGTGTGTTACATTGTCAGAGTGGGGTCAGTCTGCTCTTCCCTGGGAGGGTTACATTGACAGAGTGGGGTCAGTCTTCTCTTCCCTGGGTGTGTTACATTGACTGATTGGGGTCAGTCTGCTCTTCCCCAAGTGTGTTACATTGACACTGTGGGGTCATTCTGCTCTTCCCTTGGTGTGTTACAATGACAGAGTGGGGTCAGTGCGCACTTCCCTGGGTGTGTTACATTGACAGAGTGGGGGTCAGTCTGCTCTTCCCAGGGTGTGTTGCATTGACAGAGTGTGGTCAGTCTGCTCTTCCCAGGGCGTGTCACATTGACAGAGTGGGGTCAGTCTGTTCTTTTATGGGTGGGTTACATTGACAGAGTGGGGTCAGTCTGTTCTCCCATTGTTTGTTACATTGACAGAGTGGGGTCAGTCTGCTCTTCCCTGGGTGTGTTACAATGACAGAGTGGGGTCAGTGTGCACCTCACTGGGTGGGTTACATTGACAGAGTGGGGTAAGTCTGCAGTTCACTGTGTGAGTAATTTTGCAGAAGTGGACATTCTGCTCTTCTCTGTGTGGGTTACATTGACAGAGTGAGGTCAGTCTGCTCTTCCCTGGGTTTGTTACATTGACAGAGTTTGGTCAGTCTGCTCTTCCCTGGCTGTGTTACATTGACAGAGTTTGGTAAGTGTGCTCTTCCCAGGGCGTGTCACATTGACAGAGTGGGGTCAGTCTGCTCTTTTATGGGTGTGTTACATTGACAGAGTGAGGTTTGTCTGCTCTTCCCAGGGCGTGTCACATTGACAGAGTGGGGTCAGTCTGCTCTTTTATGGGTGGGTTACATTGACAGAGTGGGGTCAGTCTGCTCTTCCCTGGGTGTGTAACATTGGCAGAGTGAGGTCAGTCTGCTCTTCCCTGGGTTTGTTACATTGACACAGTGGGGTCAGTCTGCTCTTCCCTGGGTGTGTTACGTTGAGAGATTGGGGTCAGTCTGCTCTTCCCCAAGTTTGTTACATTGACAGAGTGGGGTCAGTCTGCACTTCCCTGGGTGTGTTACATTGACAGAGTGGGGTCAGTCTGCACTTCCCTGGGTGTGTTACATTTACAGAGTTGGGTCAGTCTGCTTTTCCCTGGGTGTGTTACATTGACAGAGTGGGGTAAGACTGCAGTTGACTGTGTGAGTAATTTTGCAGAAGCGGTCATTCTGCTCTTCTCTGGGTGGGTTACATTGACAGAGTGAGGTCAGTCTGCTCTTCCCTGGGTGTGTTACAGTGACAGGGTGGGTTCAGTCTGCTCTTCCCTGGGTGTGTTACATTGACAGAGTGAGGTCAGTCTGCTCTTCCCTGGGTGTGTTACATTGACAGAGTGGGGTCAGTCTGCTCTTCCCTGGGTGTGTTACATTGACAGAGTGAGGTCAGTCTGCTATTCCCTGGGTGTGTTACATTGACAGATTGGGGTCAGTCTGCTCTTCCCTGAGTGTGTTACATTGACAGAGTGCGGTCAGTCTGTTCTTCCTTGGGTGTGTTAAATTAACAGTGTTGGGTCAATCTGCTCTTCCCTGGGTGTGTTACATTGACCGAGTCGCGTCAGTCTGTTCTTCCCTGGGAGTTTTACAGTAACAGGGTGGTGTCAGTCTGCTCTTCCCTGGGTGTGTTACATTGACAGAGTGGGGTCAGTCTGCTCTTCCCTGGGTGTGTTAAATTGACAGAGTGGGGTCAGTCTGTTCTTCCCTTGGTGTGTTACATTGACAGAGTGGTATCTGTCTGCTCTTCCCTGCGTGTGTTACTTTGACAGAGTGGGGTCAGTCTGTTCTCCCATTGTGTGTTACATTGACAGAGTGGGGTCAGTCTGCTCTTCCCTGGGTGCGTTACAATGACAGAGTGGGGTCAATGTGCACTTCACTGGGTGGGTTACATTGACAGAGTGGGGAAGTCTGCAGTTCACTGTGTGAGTAACTTTGCAGAAGAGCTCATTCTGCTCTTCTCTGGGTGGGTTACATTGACAGAGTGAGGTCAGTCTGCTCTTCCCTGGGTTTGTTACATTGACAGAGTTAGGTCAGTCTGCTCTTCCCTGGGTTTGTTACATTGACAGAGTGGCGTCAGTCTGTTCTGCCCTGCGAGTGTTACAGTGACAGGGTGGTGTCAGTCTGCTCTCCCCTGGGTGTGTTACATTGACAGAGTGGGGGTCAGTCTGCTTTTCCCAGTGTGTGTTACATTGACAGAGTGTGGTCAGTCTGCTCTTCCCTGGGTGTGTTACATTGACAGAGTGAGGTCAGTCTGCTCTTCCCTGGGTGTGTTACATTGACAGAGTGAGGTCAGTCTTCTCTTCCCTGGGTGTGTTACATTGACAGATTGGGGTCAGTCTGCTCTTCCCTGAGTGTGTTACATTGACAGGGTGGGGAAATTCTGTACTTACTTGCGTGTGTTAAATTGACAGTGTTGGGTCAGTCTGCTCTTCCCTGGGTGTGTTACATTGACAGAGTGGCGTCAGTCTGTTCTTCCCTGGGAGTGTTACAGTGACAGGGTGGTGTCAGTCTGCTCTCCCCTGGGTGTGTTACATTGACAGAGTGGGGTCAGTCTGCTCTTCCCTGGGTGTGTTAAATTGACAGAGTGGGGTCAGTCTGCTCTTCCCTGGGTGTGTTACATTGACAGAGTGGGGTCAGTCTGCTCTTCCCTGGGTGTGTTACATTGACAGAAGGGTCAGTCTGTTCTCCCATTGTGTGTTACATTGACAGAGTGGGGTCAGTCTGCTCTTCCCTGGGTGTGTTACAAAGACAGAGTGGGGTCAATGTGTACTTCACTGGGTGGGTTACATTGACAGAGTGGGGTAAGTCTGCAGTTCACTGTGTGAGTAACTTTGCAGAAGAGGTCATTCTGCTCTTCCCTGGGTTTGTTACATTGACAGAGTTTGGTCAGTCTGCTCTTCCCTGGGTGTGTTACATTGACACAGTTGGGTCAGTGTGCTCTTCCCAGGGCGTGTCACATTGACAGAGTGGGGACAGTCTGCTCTTTTATGGGTGGGTTACATTGACAGAGTGGGTTCAGTCTGCTCTTCCCTAGTTGTGTTCCATTGACAGAGTGGGGTCAGTCTGATCTTCCCTGGTTGTGTTACATTGACAGACTGAGTTCAGTCTGCTCTTCCCTGGGTGTGTTACATTGACAGAGTGGGGTCAGTCTGCTCTTCCCTGGGAGGGTTACATTGACAGAGTGGGGTCAGTCTTCTCTTCCCTGGGTGTGTTACATTGACAGATTGGGGTCAGTCTGCTCTTCCCCAAGTTTGTTACATTGACACAGTGGGGTCAGTCTGTTCTTCCCTGTGTGTGTCACATTGACAGGGTGGGGTCAGTCTGCTCTTCCCTGGCTGTGTTACATTGACAGAGTGGGGTCAGTCTGCTCTTCCCTGGGTGTGTTACATTGACAGAGTGGGGTCAGTCTGCTCTTCCCTGGGTATGTTACATTGACAGAGTGGTGTCAGTCTGCTCTTCCCTGGGTGTGTTACATTGACAGAGTGGGGTCAGTCAGTTCTTCATTGTGTGTGTTAAATTTACAGTTTTGGGTCAGTCTGCTCTTCCCTGGGTGTGTTACATTGACAGAGTGGCGTCAGTCTGTTCTGCCCTGCGAGTGTTACAGTGACAGGGTGGTGTCAGTCTGCTCTCCCCTGGGTGTGTTACATTGACAGAGTGGGGGTCAGTCTGCTTTTCCCAGTGTGTGTTACATTGACAGAGTGTGGTCAGTCTGCTCTTCCCAGGACGTGTCACATTGACAGAGTGGGGTCAGTCTGCTCTTTTATGGGTGGGTTACATTGACAGAATGAATTCAGTCTGCCCTTCCCTGCGTGTGTTGCATTGACAGAGTGGGGTCAGTCTGATCTTCCATGGTTGTGTTACATTGACAGAGTGAGTTCAGTCTGCTCTTCCCTGCGTGTGTTACATTGACAGAGAGGGGTCAGTCTGCTCTTCCCTGGGTGTGTTACATTGACAGAGTGAGGTCAGTCTGCTCTTCCCTGGGTTTGTTACATTGACAGAGTGGGGGTCAGTCTTCTCTTCCCTTGGTGTGTTACATTGACAGATTGGGGTCAGTCTGCTCTTCCCTGCGTGTGTTACATTGACAGGGTGGGGAAATTCTGTACTTCCTTGCGTGTGTTAAATTGACAGTGTTGGGTCAGTCTGCTCTTCCCTGGGTGTGTTACATTGACAGAGTGGCGTCAGTCTGTTCTTCCCTGGGAGTGTTACAGTGACAGGGTGGTGTCAGTCTGCTCTCCCCTGGGTGTGTTACATTGACAGATTGGGGTCAGTCTGCTCTTCCCCAAGTTTGTTACATTGACACAGTGGGGTCAGTCTGTTCTTCCCTGTGTGTGTCACATTGACAGAGTTGGGTCAGTCTGCTCTTCCCTGGCTGTGTTACATTGACAGAGTGGGGTCAGTCTGCTCTTCCCTGGGTGTGTTAAATTGACAGAGTGGGGTCAGTCTGTTCTTCCCTTGGTGTGTTTCATTGACAGAGTGGTATCTGTCTGCTCTTCCCTGGGTGTGTTACATTGACAGAAGGGTCAGTCTGTTCTCCCATTGTGTGTTACATTGACAGAGTGGGGTCAGTCTGCTCTTCCCTGGGTGTGTTACAAAGACAGAGTGGGGTCAATGTGTACTTCACTGGGTGGGTTACATTGACAGAGTGGGGTAAACCTGCAGTTCACTGTGTGAGTAACTTTGCAGAAGAGGTCATTCTGCTCTTCCCTGGGTTTGTTACATTGACAGAGTTTGGTCAGTCTGCTCTTCCCTGGGTGTGTTACATTGACACAGTTGGGTCAGTGTGCTCTTCCCAGGGCGTGTCACATTGACAGAGTGGGGACAGTCTGCTCTTTTATGGGTGGGTTACATTGACAGAGTGGGTTCAGTCTGCTCTTCCCTAGTTGTGTTCCATTGACAGAGTGGGGTCAGTCTGATCTTCCCTGGTTGTGTTACATTGACAGACTGAGTTCAGTCTGCTCTTCCCTGGGTGTGTTACATTGACAGAGTGGGGTCAGTCTGCTCTTCCCTGGGAGGGTTACATTGACAGAGTGGGGTCAGTCTTCTCTTCCCTGGGTGTGTTACATTGACAGATTGGGGTCAGTCTGCTCTTCCCCAAGTTTGTTACATTGACACAGTGGGGTCAGTCTGTTCTTCCCTGTGTGTGTCACATTGACAGAGTGGGGTCAGTCTGCTCTTCCCTGGCTGTGTTACATTGACAGAGTGGGGTCAGTCTGCTCTTCCCTGGGTGTGTTACATTGACAGAGTGGGGTCAGTCTGCTCTTCCCTGGGTATGTTACATTGACAGAGTGGTGTCAGTCTGCTCTTCCCTGGGTGTGTTACATTGACAGAGTGGGGTCAGTCAGTTCTTCATTGGGTGTGTTAAATTTACAGTTTTGGGTCAGTCTGCTCTTCCCTGGGTGTGTTACATTGACAGAGTGGCGTCAGTCTGTTCTGCCCTGCGAGTGTTACAGTGACAGGGTGGTGTCAGTCTGCTCTCCCCTGGGTGTGTTACATTGACAGAGTGGGGGTCAGTCTGCTTTTCCCAGTGTGTGTTACATTGACAGAGTGTGGTCAGTCTGCTCTTCCCAGGACGTGTCACATTGACAGAGTGGGGTCAGTCTGCTCTTTTATGGGTGGGTTACATTGACAGAATGAATTCAGTCTGCCCTTCCCTGCGTGTGTTGCATTGACAGAGTGGGGTCAGTCTGATCTTCCATGGTTGTGTTACATTGACAGAGTGAGTTCAGTCTGCTCTTCCCTGCGTGTGTTACATTGACAGAGAGGGGTCAGTCTGCTCTTCCCTGGGTGTGTTACATTGACAGAGTGAGGTCAGTCTGCTCTTCCCTGGGTTTGTTACATTGACAGAGTGGGGGTCAGTCTTCTCTTCCCTTGGTGTGTTACATTGACAGATTGGGGTCAGTCTGCTCTTCCCTGCGTGTGTTACATTGACAGGGTGGGGAAATTCTGTACTTCCTTGCGTGTGTTAAATTGACAGTGTTGGGTCAGTCTGCTCTTCCCTGGGTGTGTTACATTGACAGAGTGGCGTCAGTCTGTTCTTCCCTGGGAGTGTTACAGTGACAGGGTGGTGTCAGTCTGCTCTCCCCTGGGTGTGTTACATTGACAGAGTGAGGTCAGTCTGCTCTTCCCTGGGTGTGTTAAATTGACAGAGTGGGGTCAGTCTGTTCTTCCCTTGGTGTGTTTCATTGACAGAGTGGTATCTGTCTGCTCTTCCCTGGGTGTGTTACATTGACAGAAGGGTCAGTCTGTTCTCCCATTGTGTGTTACATTGACAGAGTGGGGTCAGTCTGCTCTTCCCTGGGTGTGTTACAAAGACAGATTGGGGTCAATGTGTACTTCACTGGGTGGGTTACATTGACAGAGTGGGGTAAGTCTGCAGTTCACTGTGTGAGTAACTTTGCAGAAGAGGTCATTCTGCTCTTCTCTGGGTGTGTTACATTGACAGAGTGAGGTCAGTCTGCTCTTCCCTGGGTTTGTTACATTGACAGAGTTTGGTCAGTCTGCTCTTCCCTGGGTGTGTTACGTTGACACAGTTGGGTCAGTGTGCTCTTCCCAGGGCGTGTCACATTGACAGAGTGGGGACAGTCTGCTCTTTTATGGGTGGGTTACATTGACAGAGTGGGTTCAGTCTGCTCTTCCCTGGTTGTGTTACATTGACAGAGTGGGGTCAGTCTGATCTTCCCTGGTTGTGTTACATTGACAGACTGAGTTCAGTCTGCTCTTCCCTGGGTGTGTTACATTGACAGAGTGGGGTCAGTCTGCTCTTCCCTGGGAGGGTTACATTGCCAGAGTGGGGTCAGTCTTCTCTTCCCTGGGTGTGTTACATTGACAGATTGGGGTCAGGCTGCTCTTCCCCAAGTTTGTTACATTGACACAGTGGGGTCAGTCTGTTCTTCCCTGTGTGTGTCACATTGACAGAGTGGGGTCAGTCTGCTCTTCCCTGGCTGTGTTACATTGACAGAGTGGGGTCAGTCTGCTCTTCCCTGGGTGTGTTACATTGACAGAGTGGGGTCAGTCTGCTCAACCCTGGGTGTGTTACATTGACACAGTGGGGTCAGTCTGCTCTTCCCTGGGTGTGTTACATTGACAGAGTCGGGTCAATCTGCTCTTCCCTGGGTGGGTAACATTGACAGAGTGGGGTCAGTCTGCTCTTCCCTGGGTGTGTTTCATTGACAGAGTGGGGTCAGTTTGCTCTTCCCTGGGTTTGTTACATTGACAGAGTGGTGTCAGTCTGCTCTTCCCTGGGTGTGTTACACTGACAGAGTGGGGTCAGTCTGCTCTTCCCTGGGTGTGTTACATTGACAGAGTGGGGTCAGTCTGCCCTTCCCAGGGTGTGTTCCATTGACAGAGTGGGGTCAGTCTGTTCTCCCAGGGTTTGTTACATTGACAGAGTGGGGTCAGTCTGTTCTTCCCTGGGTGTGTTACATTGACAGAGTGAGGTCAGTCTGCTCTTCCCAGGGCGTGTCACATTGACAGAGTTGGGTCAATATGCTCTTCCCTCGGTGGGTAACATTGACAGAGTATGGTCAGTCTGCTCTTCCCAGGGCGTGTCACATTGACAGAGTGGGGCCAGTCTGCTCTTTCATGGGTGGGTTACATTGACAGAGTGGGGTAAGTCTGCTATTCCCTGGGTGTGTTACATTGACAGAGTGGGGTCAGTCTGCTCTTCCCTGGGGGGGTTACATTGACAGAGTGGAGTCAGTCTGTTCTTCCCTGGGTGTGTTACATTGACAGAGTGGGGTCAGTCTGCTCTTACCTGAGTGTGTTACATTGGACAGAGTGATGTCAGTCTGTTCTTCCTTGGGTGTGTTAAATTGACAGTGTTGGGTCAGTCTGCTCTTCCCTGGGAGTGTTTCAGTGACAGGGTGGTGTCAGTCTGCTCTCCCCTGGGTGTGTTACATTGACAGAGTGGTATCTGTCTGCTCTTCCCTGGGTGTGTTACAATGACAGAGTGGGGTCAGTGTGCACATCACTGGGTGGGTTACATTGACAGAGTGGGGTAAGTCTGCAGTTCACTGTGTGAGTAATTTTGCGGAAGAAGACATTCTGCTCTTCTCTGGGTGGGTTACATTGACAGAGTGAGGTCAGTCTGCTCTTCCCTGGGTTTGTTACATTGACAGAGTTTGGTCAGTCTGCTCTTCCCTGGGTGTGTTACATTGACAGAGTTGGGTCAGTGTGCTCTTCCCAGGGCGTGTCACATTGACAGAGTGGGGTCAGTCTGCTCTTTTATGGGTGTGTTACATTGACAGAGTGAGGTTAGTCTGCTCTTCCCAGGGCGTGTCACCTTGACAGAGTGGGGTCAGTCTGCTCTTTTATGGGTGGGTTACATTGACAGAGTGGGGTCAGTCTGCTCTTCCCTGGGTGTGTAACATTGGCAGAGTGAGGTCAGTCTGCTCTTCCCTGGGTTTGTTACATTGACACAGAGGGGTCAGTCTGCTCTTCCCTGGGTGTGTTTCATTGAGAGATTGGGGTTAGTCTGCTCTTCCCCAAGTTTGTTACATTGATAGAGTGGGGTCAGTCTGCACTTCCCTGGGTGTGTTACATTTACAGAGTGTGGTCTGTCAACTCTTCCCTGGGTGTGTTACATTGACAGAGTGGGGTAAGACTGCAGTTGACTGGGTGAGTAATTTTGCAGAAGCGGTCATTCTGCTCTTCTCTGGGTGGGTAACATTGACAGAGAGAGTTCAGTCTGCTCTTCCCTGGGTGTGTTACATTGACAGAGTGGGGTCAGTCTGCTCTTCCCTGGGTGTGTTACATTGACAGAGAGAGGTCAGTCTGCTCTTCCCTGGGTGTGTTTCCTTGACAGAGTGGGGTCAGTCTGCTCTTTCCTGGGTGTGTTACATTGACAGAGTGAGGTCAGTCTGCTCTTCCCTGGGTTTGTTACATTGACAGAGTGGTATCTGTCTGCTCTTCCCTGGGTGTGTTAAATTGACAGAGTGGGGTCAGTCTGTTCTTCCTTGGGTGTGTTAAATTGACAGTGTTGGGTCAGTCTGCTCTTTGCAGGGTGTGTTACATTGACAGAGTTGCGTCAGTCTGTCCTTCCCTGGGAGGTTTACAGTGACAGGGTGGTGTCAGTCTGCTCTCCCCTGGGTGTGTTACATTGACAGAGTGGGGTCAGTCTGCTCTTCCCTGGGTGTCTTAAATTGACAGAGTGGGGTCAGTCTGTTCTTCCCTTGGTGTGTTACATTGACAGAGTGGGGTCAGTCTGCTCTTCCCTGGGTGTGTTAAATTGACAGAGTGGGGTCAGTCTGTTCTTCCCTTGGTGTGTTTCATTGACAGAGTGGTATCTGTCTGCTCTTCCCTGGGTGTGTTACATTGACAGAAGGGTCAGTCTGTTCTCCCATTGTGTGTTACATTGACAGAGTGGGGTCAGTCTGCTCTTCCCTGGGTGTGTTACAAAGACAGAGTGGGGTCAATGTGTACTTCACTGGGTGGGTTACATTGACAGAGTGGGGTAAGTCTGCAGTTCACTGTGTGAGTAACTTTGCAGAAGAGGTCATTCTGCTCTTCTCTGGGTGTGTTACATTGACAGAGTGAGGTCAGTCTGCTCTTCCCTGGGTTTGTTACATTGACAGAGTTTGGTCAGTCTGCTCTTCCCTGGGTGTGTTACATTGACACAGTTGGGTCAGTGTGCTCTTCCCAGGGCGTGTCACATTGACAGAGTGGGGACAGTCTGCTCTTTTATGGGTGGGTTACATTGACAGAGTGGGTTCAGTCTGCTCTTCCCTGGGTGTGTTACATTGACAGAGTGGGGTCAGTCTGCTCTTCCCTGGGAGGGTTACATTGACAGAGTGGGGTCAGTCTTCTCTTCCCTGGGTGTGTTCCATTGACAGATTGGGGTCAGTCTGCTCTTCCCCAAGTTTGTTACATTGGCACAGTGGGGTCAGTCTGTTCTTCCCTGTGTGTGTCACATTGACAGAGTGGGGTCAGTCTGCTCTTCCCTGGCTGTGTTACATTGACAGAGTGGGGTCAGTCTGCTCTTCCCTGGGTGTGTTACATTGACAGAGTGGGGTCAGTCTGCTCTTCCCTGGGTGTGTTACATTGACAGAGTGGTGTCAGTCTGCTCTTCCCTGGGTGTGTTACATTGACAGAGTGGGGTCAGTCAGTTCTTCATTGGGTGTGTTAAATTGACAGTGTTGGGTCAGTCTGCTCTTCCCTGGGTGTGTTACATTGACAGAGTGGCGTCAGTCTGTTCTGCCCTGCGAGTGTTACAGTGACAGGGTGGTGTCAGTCTGCTCTCCCCTGGGTGTGTTACATTGACAGAGTGGGGGTCAGTCTGCTTTTCCCAGTTTGTGTTACATTGACAGAGTGTGGTCAGTCTGCTCTTCCCAGGACGTGTCACATTGACAGAGTGGGGTCAGTCTGCTCTTTTATGGGTGGGTTACATTGACAGAATGAATTCAGTCTGCCCTTCCCTGCGTGTGTTGCATTGACAGAGTGGGGTCAGTCTGATCTTCCATGGTTGTGTTACATTGACAGAGTGAGTTCAGTCTGCTCTTCCCTGGGTGTGTTACATTGACAGAGAGGGGTCAGTCTGCTCTTCCCTGGGTGTGTTACATTGACAGAGTGAGGTCAGTCTGCTCTTCCCTGGGTTTGTTACATTGACAGAGTGGGGTCAGTCTTCTCTTCCCTTGGTGTGTTACATTGACAGATTGGGGTCAGTCTGCTCTTCCCTGAGTGTGTTACATTGACAGGGTGGGGAAATTCTGTACTTCCTTGCGTGTGTTAAATTGACAGTGTTGGGTCAGTCTGCTCTTCCCTGGGTGTGTTACATTGACAGAGTGGCGTCAGTCTGTTCTTCCCTGGGAGTGTTACAGTGACAGGGTGGTGTCAGTCTGCTCTCCCCTGGGTGTGTTACATTGACAGAGTGTGGTCAGTCTGCTCTTCCCTGGGTGTGTTAAATTGACAGAGTGGGGTCAGTCTGTTCTTCCCTTGGTGTGTTTCATTGATAGAGTGGTATCTGTCTGCTCTTCCCTGGGTGTGTTACATTGACAGAAGGGTCAGTCTGTTCTCCCATTGTGTGTTACATTGACAGAGTGGGGTCAGTCTGCTCTTCCCTGGGTGTGTTACAAAGACAGAGTGGGGTCAATATGTACTTCACTGGGTGGGTTACATTGACAGAGTGGGGTAAGTCTGCAGTTCACTGTGTGAGTAACTTTGCAGAAGAGGTCATTCTGCTCTTCTCTGGGTGCGTAACATTGACAGAGTGAGGTCAGTCTGCTCTTCCCTGGGTTTGTTACATTGACAGAGTTTGGTCAGTCTGCTCTTCCCTGGGTGTGTTACATTGACACAGTTGGGTCAGTGTGCTCTTCCCAGGGCGTGTCACATTGACAGAGTGGGGACAGTCTGCTCTTTTATGGGTGGGTTACATTGACAGAGTGGGTTCAGTCTGCTCTTCCCTGGGTGTGTTACATTGACAGAGTGGGGTCAGTCTGCTCTTCCCTGGGAGGGTTACATTGACAGAGTGGGGTCAGTCTTCTCTTCCCTGGGTGTGTTCCATTGACAGATTGGGGTCAGTCTGCTCTTCCCCAAGTTTGTTACATTGACACAGTGGGGTCAGTCTGTTCTTCCCTGTGTGTGTCACATTGACAGAGTGGGGTCAGTCTGCTCTTCCCTGGCTGTGTTACATTGACAGAGTGGGGTCAGTCTGCTCTTCCCTGGGTGTGTTACATTGACAGAGTGGGGTCAGTCTGCTCTTCCCTGGGTGTGTTACATTGACAGAGTGGTGTCAGTCTGCTCTTCCCTGGGTGTGTTACATTGACAGAGTGGGGTCAGTCAGTTCTTCATTGGGTGTGTTAAATTTACAGTTTTGGGTCAGTCTGCTCTTCCCTGGGTGTGTTACATTGACAGAGTGGCGTCAGTCTGTTCTGCCCTGCGAGTGTTACAGTGACAGGGTGGTGTCAGCCTGCTCTCCCCTGGGTGTGTTACATTGACAGAGTGGGGGTCAGTCTGCTTTTCCCAGTGTGTGTTACATTGACAGAGTGTGGTCAGTCTGCTCTTCCCAGGACGTGTCACATTGACAGAGTGGGGTCAGTCTGCTCTTTTATGGGTGGGTTACATTGACAGAATGAATTCAGTCTGCCCTTCCCTGCGTGTGTTGCATTGACAGAGTGGGGTCAGTCTGATCTTCCATGGTTGTGTTACATTGACAGAGTGAGTTCAGTCTGCTCTTCCCTGGGTGTGTTACATTGACAGAGAGGGGTCAGTCTGCTCTTCCCTGGGTGTGTTACATTGACAGAGTGAGGTCAGTCTGCTCTTCCCTGGGTTTGTTACATTGACAGAGTGGGGTCAGTCTTCTCTTCCCTTGGTGTGTTACATTGACAGATTGGGGTCAGTCTGCTCTTCCCTGAGTGTGTTACATTGACAGGGTGGGGAAATTCTGTACTTCCTTGCGTGTGTTAAATTGACAGTGTTGGGTCAGTCTGCTCTTCCCTGGGTGTGTTACATTGACAGAGTGGCGTCAGTCTGTTCTTCCCTGGGAGTGTTACAGTGACAGGGTGGTGTCAGTCTGCTCTCCCCTGGGTGTGTTACATTGAAGGAGTGTGGTCAGTCTGCTCTTCCCTGGGTGTGTTAAATTGACAGAGTGGGGTCAGTCTGTTCTTCCCTTGGTGTGTTTCATTGATAGAGTGGTATCTGTCTGCTCTTCCCTGGGTGTGTTACATTGACAGAAGGGTCAGTCTGTTCTCCCATTGTGTGTTACATTGACAGAGTGGGGTCAGTCTGCTCTTCCCTGGGTGTGTTACAAAGACAGAGTGGGGTCAATATGTACTTCACTGGGTGGGTTACATTGACAGAGTGTGGTAAGTCTGCAGTTCACTGTGTGAGTAACTTTGCAGAAGAGGTCATTCTGCTCTTCTCTGGGTGTGTAACATTGACAGAGTGAGGTCAGTCTGCTCTTCCCTGGGTTTGTTACATTGACAGAGTGTGGTCAGTCTGATCTTCCCTGGGTGTGTTACATTGACACAGTTGGGTCAGTGTGCTCTTCCCAGGGCGTGTCACATTGACAGAGTGGGGACAGTCTGCTCTTTTATGGGTGGGTTACATTGACAGAGTGGGTTCAGTCTGCTCTTCCCTAATAGTGTTCCATTGACAGAGTGGGGTCAGTCTGATCTTCCCTGGTTGTGTTACATTGACAGACTGAGTTCAGTCTGCTCTTCCCTGGGTGTGTTACATTGACAGAGTGGGGTCAGTCTGCTCTTCCCTGGGAGTGTTACATTGACAGAGTGGGGTCAGTCTTCTCTTACCTGGGTGTGTTACATTGACAGATTGGGGTCAGTCTGCTCTTCCCCAAGTTTGTTACATTGACACAGTGGGGTCAGTCTGTTCTTCCCTGTGTGTGTCACATTGACAGAGTGGGGTCAGTCTGCTCTTCCCTGGCTGTGTTACATTGACAGAGTGGGGTCAGTCTGCTCTTCCCTGGGTGTGTTACATTGACAGAGTGGGGTCAGTCTGCTCAACCCTGGGTGTGTTACATTGACACAGTGGGGTCAGTCTGCTCTTCCCTGGGTGTGTTACATTGACAGAATGGGGTCAATCTGCTCTTCCCTGGGTGGGTAACATTGACAGAGTGGGGTCAGTCTGCTCTTCCCTGGGTGTGTTTCATTGACAGAGTGGGGTCAGTTTGCTCTTCCCTGGGTGTGTTACATTGACAGAGTGGTGTCAGTCTGCTCTTCCCTGGGTGTGTTACACTGACAGAGTGGGGTCAGTCTGCTCTTCCCTGGGTGTGTTACATTGACAGAGTGGGGTCAGTCTGCCCTTCCCAGGGTGTGTTCCATTGACAGAGTGGGGTCAGTCTGTTCTCCCAGGGTTTGTTACATTGACAGAGTGGGGTCAGTCTGTTCTTCCCTGGGTGTGTTACATTGACAGAGTGAGGTCAGTCTGCTCTTCCCAGGGCGTGTCACATTGACAGAGTTGGGTCAATCTGCTCTTCCCTCGGTGGGTAACATTGACAGAGTATGGTCAGTCTGCTCTTCCCAGGGCGTGTCACATTGACAGAGTGGGGCCAGTCTGCTCTTTCATGGGTGGGTTACATTGACAGAGTGGGGTAAGTCTGCTATTCCCTGGGTGTGTTACATTGACAGAGTGGGGTCAGTCTGCTCTTCCCTGGGGGGGTTACATTGACAGAGTGGAGTCAGTCTGTTCTTCCCTGGGTGTGTTACATTGACAGAGTGGGGTCAGTCTGCTCTTCCCTGGGAGTGTTACAGTGACAGGGTGGTGTCAGTCTGCTCTCCCCTGGGTGTGTTACATTGACAGAGTGGTATCTGTCTGCTCTTCCCTGGGTGTGTTACAATGACAGAGTGGGGTCAGTGTGCACATCACTGGGTGGGTTACATTGACAGAGTGGGGTAAGTCTGCAGTTCACTGTGTGAGTAATTTTGCGGAAGAGGACATTCTGCTCTTCTCTGGGTGGGTTACATTGACAGAGTGAGGTCAGTCTGCTCTTCCCTGGGTTTGTTACATTGACAGAGTTTGGTCAGTCTGCTCTTCCCTGGGTGTGTTACATTGACAGAGTTGGGTCAGTGCGCTCTTCCCAGGGCGTGTCACATTGACAGAGTGGGGTCAGTCTGCTCTTTTATGGGTGTGTTACATTGACAGAGTGAGGTTAGTCTGCTCTTCCCAGGGTGTGTCACATTGACAGAGTGGGGTCAGTCTGCTCTTTTATGGGTGGGTTACATTGACAGAGTGGGGTCAGTCTGCTCTTCCCTGGGTGTGTAACATTGGCAGAGTGAGGTCAGTCTGCTCTTCCCTGGGTTTGTTACATTGACAGAGTGGGGTCAGTCTGCTCTTCCCTGGGTGTGTTACATTGAGAGATTGGGGTTAGTCTGCTCTTCCCCAAGTTTGTTACATTGACAGAGTGGGGTCAGTCTGCACTTCCCTGGGTGTGTTACATTTACAGAGTGTGGTCTGTCAACACTTCCCTGGGTGTGTTACATTGACAGAGTGGGGTAAGACTGCAGTTGACTGTGTGAGTAATTTTGCAGAAGTGGTCATTCTGCTCTTCTCTGGGTGGGTTACATTGACAGAGTGAGTTCAGTCTGCTCTTCCCTGGGTGTGTTACATTGACAGAGTGGGGTCAGTCTGCTCTTCCCTGGGTGTGTTACATTGACAGAGTGAGGTCAGTCTGCTCTTCCCTGGGTGTGTTACATTGACAGAGTGGGGTTAGTCTGCTCTTCCCTGGGTGTGTTACATTGACAGAGTGAGGTCAGTCTGCTCTTCCCTCGGTTTGTTACATTGACAGATTGGGGTGAGTCTTCTCTTTCCTGAGTGTGTTACATTGACAGAGTGGGGTCAGTCTGTTCTTCCTTGGGTGTGTTAAATTGACAGTGTTGGGTCAGTCTGCTCTTCCCTGGGTGTGTTACATTGACAGAGTTGCGTCAGTCTGTCCTTCCCTGGGAGTTTTACAGTGACAGGGTGGTGTCAGTCTGCTCTTCCCTGGGTGTGTTACATTGACAGAGTGGGGTCAGTCTGCTCTTCCCGGGATGTGTTACATTGACAGAGTGGGGTCAGTTTGCTCTTCCCTGGGTGTGTTACATTGACAGAGTGGTGTCAGTCTGCTCTTCCCTGGGTGTGTTACACTGACAGAGTGGGGTCAGTCTGCTCTTCCCTGGGTGTGTTACATTGACAGAGTGGGGTCAGTCTGCCCTTCCCAGGGTGTGTTCCATTGACAGAGTGGGGTCAGTCTGTTCTCCCAGGGTTTGTTACATTGACAGAGTGGGGTCAGTCTGTTCTTCCCTGGGTGTGTTACATTGACAGAGTGAGGTCAGTCTGCTCTTCCCAGGGCGTGTCACATTGACAGAGTTGGGTCAATCTGCTCTTCCCTCGGTGGGTAACATTGACAGAGTATGGTCAGTCTGCTCTTCCCAGGGCGTGTCACATTGACAGAGTGGGGCCAGTCTGCTCTTTCATGGGTGGGTTACATTGACAGAGTGGGGTAAGTCTGCTTTTCCCTGGGTGTGTTACATTGACAGAGTGGGGTCAGTCTGCTCTTCCCTGGGTGTCTTAAATTGACAGAGTGGGGTCAGTCTGTTCTTCCCTTGGTGTGTTACATTGACAGAGTGGTATCTGTCTGCTCTTCCCTGGGTGTGTTAAATTGACAGAGTGGGGTCAGTCTGTTCTCCCATTGTGTGTTACATTGACAGAGTGGGGTCAGTCTGCTCTTCCCTGGGTGTGTTACAATGACAGAGTGGGGTCAATGTGCACTTCACAGGGTGGTTTACATTGACAGAGTGGGGAAGTCTGCAGTTCACTGTGTGAGTAACTTTGCAGAAGAGGTCATTCTGCTCTTCTCTGGGTGGGTTACATTGACAGAGTGTGGTCAGTCTGTTCTTCCCTTGGTGTGTTACATTGACAGAGTGGTATCTGTCTGCTCTTCCCTGGGTGTGTTACATTGACAGAGTGGGGTCAGTCTGCTCTCCCCTGGGTGTGTTACATTGACAGAGTGGGGTCAGTCTGCTCTTCCCTGGGTGTGTTACAATGACAGAGTGGGGTCAGTGTGCACATCACTGGGTGGGTTACATTGACAGAGTGGGGTAAGTCTGCAGTTCACTGTGTGAGTAATTTTGTGGAAGAGGACATTCTGCTCTTCTCTGGGTGGGTTACATTGACAGAGTGAGGTCAGTCTGCTCTTCCCTGGGTTTGTTACATTGACAGAGTTTGGTCAGTCTGCTCTTCCCTGGGTGTGTTACATTGACAGAGTTGTGTCAGTGTGCTCTTCCCAGGGCGTGTCACATTGACAGAGTGGGGTCAGTCTGCTCTTTTATGGGTGTGTTACATTGACAGAGTGAGGTTGGTCTGCTCTTCCCTGGGTGTGTTACAGTGACAGAGTGGGGTGAGTCTTCTCTTTCCTGAGTGTGTTACATTGACAGAGTGAGGTCAGTCTGCTCTTCCCTGGGTTTGTTACATTGACAGAGTTGGGTCAGTGTGCTTTTCCCAGGGCGTGTCACATTGACAGAGTGGGGACAGTCTGCTCTTTTATGGGTGGGTTACATTGACAGAGTGGGGTCAGTCTGCTCTTCCCTGAGTGTGTTACATTGACAGAGTGTGGTCAGTCTGATCTTCCCTGGTTGTGTTACATTGACAGAGTGAGTTCAGTCTGCTCTTCCCTGCGTGTGTTACATTGACAGAGTGGGGTTAGTCTGCTCTTCCCTGGGAGGGTTACATTGACAGAGTGGGGTCAGTCTTCTCTTCCCTGGGTGTGTTACATTGGCAGATTGGGGTCCGTCTGCTCTTCCCCAAGTTTGTTACATTGACACAGTGGGGTCAGTCTGCTCTTCCCTGGCTGTGTTACATTGACAGAGTGTGGTCAGTCTGCTCTTCCCTGGGTGTGTTACATTGACAGAGTGGGGGTCAGTCTGCTCTTCCCTGGGTTTGTTACTTTGATAGGGTGGGGTCAGTGTCCACTTCCCTGGGTGTGTTACATTGACAGAGTGGGGTCAGTCTGCTCTTCCCTGGGTGTGTTACATTGACAGAGTGGGGTCAGTCTGCTCTTCCCTGTGTGTGTTACATTGACCGATTGGGGTCAGTCTGCACTTCCCTGCGTGTGTTACATTGACAGTGTGGGGTCAGTCTGCTCTTCCCTGTGTGTGTTACATTGACAGAGTGGGGTCAGTCTGCTCTTCCCTGGGTGTGTTATATTGACAGAGTCGGGTCAGTCTGCACTTCCCTGGGTGTGTTACATTGACAGAGTGGGGTCAGTCTGCTCTTCCCTGGGTGTGTTACATTTACAGAGTGGGGTCAGTCTGCCCTTCCCTGGGTTTGTTACATTGACAGAGTGGGGTCAGTCTTCTCTTCCCTTGGTGTGTTACATTGACAGATTGGGGTCAGTCTGCTCTTCCCTGAGTGTGTTACATTGACAGGGTGGGGAAATTCTGTACTTCCTTGCGTGTGTTAAATTGACAGTGTTGGGTCAGTCTGCTCTTCCCTGGGTGTGTTACATTGACAGAGTGGCGTCAGTCTGTTCTTCCCTGGGAGTGTTACAGTGACAGGGTGGTGTCAGTCTGCTCTCCCCTGGGTGTGTTACATTGACAGAGTGTGGTCAGTCTGCTCTTCCCTGGGTGTGTTAAATTGACAGAGTGGGGTCAGTCTGTTCTTCCCTTGGTGTGTTTCATTGATAGAGTGGTATCTGTCTGCTCTTCCCTGGGTGTGTTACATTGACAGAAGGGTCAGTCTGTTCTCCCATTGTGTGTTACATTGACAGAGTGGGGTCAGTCTGCTCTTCCCTGGGTGTGTTACAAAGACAGAGTGGGGTCAATATGTACTTCACTGGGTGGGTTACATTGACAGAGTGGGGTAAGTCTGCAGTTCACTGTGTGAGTAACTTTGCAGAAGAGGTCATTCTGCTCTTCTCTGGGTGCGTAACATTGACAGAGTGAGGTCAGTCTGCTCTTCCCTGGGTTTGTTACATTGACAGAGTTTGGTCAGTCTGATCTTCCCTGGGTGTGTTACATTGACACAGTTGGGTCAGTGTGCTCTTCCCAGGGCGTGTCACATTGACAGAGTGGGGACAGTCTGCTCTTTTATGGGTGGGTTACATTGACAGAGTGGGTTCAGTCTGCTCTTCCCTGGGTGTGTTACATTGACAGAGTGGGGTCAGTCTGCTCTTCCCTGGGAGGGTTACATTGACAGAGTGGGGTCAGTCTTCTCTTCCCTGGGTGTGTTCCATTGACAGATTGGGGTCAGTCTGCTCTTCCCCAAGTTTGTTACATTGACACAGTGGGGTCAGTCTGTTCTTCCCTGTGTGTGTCACATTGACAGAGTGGGGTCAGTCTGCTCTTCCCTGGCTGTGTTACATTGACAGAGTGGGGTCAGTCTGCTCTTCCCTGGGTGTGTTACATTGACAGAGTGGGGTCAGTCTGCTCTTCCCTGGGTGTGTTACATTGACAGAGTGGTGTCAGTCTGCTCTTCCCTGGGTGTGTTACATTGACAGAGTGGGGTCAGTCAGTTCTTCATTGGGTGTGTTAAATTTACAGTTTTGGGTCAGTCTGCTCTTCCCTGGGTGTGTTACATTGACAGAGTGGCGTCAGTCTGTTCTGCCCTGCGAGTGTTACAGTGACAGGGTGGTGTCAGCCTGCTCTCCCCTGGGTGTGTTACATTGACAGAGTGGGGGTCAGTCTGCTTTTCCCAGTGTGTGTTACATTGACAGAGTGTGGTCAGTCTGCTCTTCCCAGGACGTGTCACATTGACAGAGTGGGGTCAGTCTGCTCTTTTATGGGTGGGTTACATTGACAGAATGAATTCAGTCTGCCCTTCCCTGCGTGTGTTGCATTGACAGAGTGGGGTCAGTCTGATCTTCCATGGTTGTGTTACATTGACAGAGTGAGTTCAGTCTGCTCTTCCCTGGGTGTGTTACATTGACAGAGAGGGGTCAGTCTGCTCTTCCCTGGGTGTGTTACATTGACAGAGTGAGGTCAGTCTGCTCTTCCCTGGGTTTGTTACATTGACAGAGTGGGGTCAGTCTTCTCTTCCCTTGGTGTGTTACATTGACAGATTGGGGTCAGTCTGCTCTTCCCTGAGTGTGTTACATTGACAGGGTGGGGAAATTCTGTACTTCCTTGCGTGTGTTAAATTGACAGTGTTGGGTCAGTCTGCTCTTCCCTGGGTGTGTTACATTGACAGAGTGGCGTCAGTCTGTTCTTCCCTGGGAGTGTTACAGTGACAGGGTGGTGTCAGTCTGCTCTCCCCTGGGTGTGTTACATTGACAGAGTGTGGTCAGTCTGCTCTTCCCTGGGTGTGTTAAATTGACAGAGTGGGGTCAGTCTGTTCTTCCCTTGGTGTGTTTCATTGATAGAGTGGCATCTGTCTGCTCTTCCCTGGGTGTGTTACATTGACAGAAGGGTCAGTCTGTTCTCCCATTGTGTGTTACATTGACAGAGTGGGGTCAGTCTGCTCTTCCCTGGGTGTGTTACAAAGACAGAGTGGGGTCAATATGTACTTCACTGGGTGGGTTACATTGACAGAGTGTGGTAAGTCTGCAGTTCACTGTGTGAGTAACTTTGCAGAAGAGGTCATTCTGCTCTTCTCTGGGTGTGTAACATTGACAGAGTGAGGTCAGTCTGCTCTTCCCTGGGTTTGTTACATTGACAGAGTGTGGTCAGTCTGATCTTCCCTGGGTGTGTTACATTGACACAGTTGGGTCAGTGTGCTCTTCCCAGGGCGTGTCACATTGACAGAGTGGGGACAGTCTGCTCTTTTATGGGTGGGTTACATTGACAGAGTGGGTTCAGTCTGCTCTTCCCTAATAGTGTTCCATTGACAGAGTGGGGTCAGTCTGATCTTCCCTGGTTGTGTTACATTGACAGACTGAGTTCAGTCTGCTCTTCCCTGGGTGTGTTACATTGACAGAGTGGGGTCAGTCTGCTCTTCCCTGGGAGTGTTACATTGACAGAGTGGGGTCAGTCTTCTCTTCCCTGGGTGTGTTACATTGACAGATTGGGGTCAGTCTGCTCTTCCCCAAGGTTGTTACATTGACACAGTGGGGTCAGTCTGTTCTTCCCTGTGTGTGTCACATTGACAGAGTGGGGTCAGTCTGCTCTTCCCTGGCTGTGTTACATTGACAGAGTGGGGTCAGTCTGCTATTCCCTGGGTGTGTTACATTGACAGAGTGGGGTCAGTCTGCTCAACCCTGGGTGTGTTACATTGACACAGTGGGGTCAGTCTGCTCTTCCCTGGGTGTGTTACATTGACAGAATGGGGTCAATCTGCTCTTCCCTGGGTGGGTAACATTGACAGAGTGGGGTCAGTCTGCTCTTCCCTGGGTGTGTTTCATTGACAGAGTGGGGTCAGTTTGCTCTTCCCTGGGTGTGTTACATTGACAGAGTGGTGTCAGTCTGCTCTTCCCTGGGTGTGTTACACTGACAGAGTGGGGTCAGTCTGCTCTTCCCTGGGTGTGTTACATTGACAGAGTGGGGTCAGTCTGCCCTTCCCAGGGTGTGTTCCATTGACAGAGTGGGGTCAGTCTGTTCTCCCAGGGTTTGTTACATTGACAGAGTGGGGTCAGTCTGTTCTTCCCTGGGTGTGTTACATTGACAGAGTGAGGTCAGTCTGCTCTTCCCAGGGCGTGTCACATTGACAGAGTTGGGTCAATCTGCTCTTCCCTCGGTGGGTAACATTGACAGAGTATGGTCAGTCTGCTCTTCCCAGGGCGTGTCACATTGACAGAGTGGGGCCAGTCTGCTCTTCCCTGGGTGTGTTACATTGACAGAGTGGGGTCAGTCTGCTCTTCCCTGGGGGGGTTACATTGACAGAGTGGAGTCAGTCTGCTCTTCCCTGGGAGTGTTACATTGACAGAGTGGAGTCAGTCTGCTCTTCCCTGGGAGTGTTACATTGACAGAGTGGAGTCAGTCTGTTCTTCCCTGGGTGTGTTACATTGACAGAGTGGGGTCAGTCTGCCCTTCCCAGGGTGTGTTCCATTGACAGAGTGGGGTCAGTCTGTTCTCCCAGGGTTTGTTACATTGACAGAGTGGGGTCAGTCTGTTCTTCCCTGGGTGTGTTACATTGACAGAGTGAGGTCAGTCTGCTCTTCCCAGGGCGTGTCACATTGACAGAGTTGGGTCAATCTGCTCTTCCCTCGGTGGGTAACATTGACAGAGTATGGTCAGTCTGCTCTTCCCAGGGCGTGTCACATTGACAGAGTGGGGCCAGTCTGCTCTTCCCTGGGTGTGTTACATTGACAGAGTGGGGTCAGTCTGTTCTTCCCTGGGTGTGTTACATTGACAGAGTGGGGTCAGTCTGCTCTTCCCTGGGAGTGTTACAGTGACAGGGTGGTGTCAGTCTGCTCTCCCCTGGGTGTGTTACATTGACAGAGTGGTATCTGTCTGCTCTTCCCTGGGTGTGTTACAATGACAGAGTGGGGTCAGTGTGCACATCACTGGGTGGGTTACATTGACAGAGTGGGGTAAGTCTGCAGTTCACTGTGTGAGTAATTTTGCGGAAGAGGACATTCTGCTCTTCTCTGGGTGGGTTACATTGACAGAGTGAGGTCAGTCTGCTCTTCCCTGGGTTTGTTACATTGACAGAGGTTGGTCAGTCTGCTCTTCCCTGGGTGTGTTACATTGACAGAGTTGGGTCAGTGCGCTCTTCCCAGGGCGTGTCACATTGACAGAGTGGGGTCAGTCTGCTCTTTTATGGGTGTGTTACATTGACAGAGTGAGGTTAGTCTGCTCTTCCCAGGGCGTGTCACATTTACAGAGTGGGGTCAGTCTGCTCTTTTATGGGTGGGTTACATTGACAGAGTGGGGTCAGTCTGCTCTTCCCTGTGTTTGTTACATTGACAGAGTGGGGTCAGTCTGCTCTTCCCTGGGTGTGTTACATTGAGAGATTGGGGTTAGTCTGCTCTTCCCCAAGTTTGTTACATTGACAGAGTGGGGTCAGTCTGCACTTCCCTGGGTGTGTTACATTTACAGAGTGTGGTCTGTCAACACTTCCCTGGGTGTGTTACATTGACAGAGTGGGGTAAGACTGCAGTTGACTGTGTGAGTAATTTTGCAGAAGCGGTCATTCTGCTCTTCTCTGGGTGGGTTACATTGACAGAGTGAGTTCAGTCTGCTCTTCCCTGGGTGTGTTACATTGACAGAGTGGGGTCAGTCTGCTCTTCCCTGGGTGTGTTACATTGACAGAGTGAGGTCAGTCTGCTCTTCCCTGGGTGTGTTACATTGACAGAGTGGGGTCAGTCTGCTCTTCCCTGGGTGTGTTACATTGACAGAGTGAGGTCAGTCTGCTCTTCCCTCGGTTTGTTACATTGACAGATTGGGGTGAGTCTTCTCTTTCCTGAGTGTGTTACATTGACAGAGTGGGGTCAGTCTGTTCTTCCTTGGGTGTGTTAAATTGACAGTGTTGGGTCAGTCTGCTCTTCCCTGGGTGTGTTACATTGACAGAGTTGCGTCAGTCTGTCCTTCCCTGGGAGTTTTACAGTGACAGGGTGGTGTCAGTCTGCTCTTCCCTGGGTGTGTTACATTGACAGAGTGGGGTCAGTGTGCTCTTCCCGGGATGTGTTACATTGACAGAGTGGGGTCAGTCTGCTCTTCCCTGGGTGTTTTTCATTGACAGAGTGGGGTCAGTTTGCTCTTCCCTGGGTGTGTTACATTGACAGAGTGGTGTCAGTCTGCTCTTCCCTGGGTGTGTTACACTGACAGAGTGGGGTCAGTCTGCTCTTCCCTGGGTGTGTTACATTGACAGAGTGGGGTCAGTCTGCCCTTCCCAGGGTGTGTTCCATTGACAGAGTGGGGTCAGTCTGTTCTCCCAGGGTTTGTTACATTGACAGAGTGGGGTCAGTCTGTTCTTCCCTGGGTGTGTTACATTGACAGAGTGAGGTCAGTCTGCTCTTCCCAGGGCGTGTCACATTGACAGAGTTGGGTCAATCTGCTCTTCCCTCGGTGGGTAACATTGACAGAGTATGGTCAGTCTGCTCTTCCCAGGGCGTGTCACATTGACAGAGTGGGGCCAGTCTGCTCTTTCATGGGTGGGTTACATTGACAGAGTGGGGTAAGTCTGCTTTTCCCTGGGTGTGTTACATTGACAGAGTGGGGTCAGTCTGCTCTTCCCTGGGTGTCTTAAATTGACAGAGTGGGGTCAGTCTGTTCTTCCCTTGGTGTGTTACATTGACAGAGTGGTATCTGTCTGCTCTTCCCTGGGTGTGTTAAATTGACAGAGTGGGGTCAGTCTGTTCTCCCATTGTGTGTTACATTGACAGAGTGGGGTCAGTCTGCTCTTCCCTGGGTGTGTTACAATGACAGAGTGGGGTCAATGTGCACTTCACAGGGTGGTTTACATTGACAGAGTGGGGAAGTCTGCAGTTCACTGTGTGAGTAACTTTGCAGAAGAGGTCATTCTGCTCTTCTCTGGGTGGGTTACATTGACAGAGTTGTGTCAGTGTGCTTTTCCCAGGGCGTGTCACATTGACAGAGTGGGGACAGTCTGCTCTTTTATGGGTGGGTTACATTGACAGAGTGGGGTCAGTCTGCTCTTCCCTGAGTGTGTTACATTGACAGAGTGTGGTCAGTCTGATCTTCCCTGGTTGTGTTACATTGACAGAGTGAGTTCAGTCTGCTCTTCCCTGCGTGTGTTACATTGACAGAGTGGGGTTAGTCTGCTCTTCCCTGGGAGGGTTACATTGACAGAGTGGGGTCAGTCTTCTCTTCCCTGGGTGTGTTACATTGGCAGATTGGGGTCCGTCTGCTCTTCCCCAAGTTTGTTACATTGACACAGTGGGGTCAGTCTGCTCTTCCCTGGCTGTGTTACATTGACAGAGTGTGGTCAGTCTGCTCTTCCCTGGGTGTGTTACATTGACAGTGTGGGGTCAGTCTGCTCTTCCCTGGGTTTGTTACATTGACAGAGTGGGGTCAGTCTGCCCTTCCCTGGGTGTGTTACATTGACAGAGTGGGGGTCAGTCTGCTCTTCCCTGGGTTTGTTACTTTGATAGGGTGGTGTCAGTGTCCACTTCCCTGGGTGTGTTACATTGACAGAGTGGGGTCAGTCTGCTCTTCCCTGGGTGTGTTACATTGACAGAGTGGGGTCAGTCTGCTCTTCCCTGTGTGTGTTACATTGACCGATTGGGGTCAGTCTGCACTTCCCTGCGTGTGTTACATTGACAGTGTGGGGTCAGTCTGCTCTTCCCTGTGTGTGTTACATTGACAGAGTGGGGTCAGTCTGCTCTTCCCTGGGTGTGTTATATTGACAGAGTCGGGTCAGTCTGCACTTCCCTGGGTGTGTTACATTGACAGAGTGGGGTCAGTCTGCTCTTCCCTGGGTGTGTTACATTGACAGAGTGGGGTCAGTCTGCCCTTCCCTGGGTGTGTTACATTGACAGAGTGGGGGTCAGTCTGCTCTTCCCTGGGTTTGTTACTTTGACAGAGTGGGGTCAGTCTTCTCTTCCCTGGGTGTGTTACATTGACAGATTGGGGTCAGTGTGCACTTCCCTAGGTGGGTTACATTGACAGAGTTGGGTCAGTCTGCTCTTCAGTGCATGGGTCAGGTGACGGTTTACCTCTTTCATTGGGGCGGATGTCAAGGAGCATCTTATACCGGAGAGGGATCGGGGGGAATTGGAGCCGTTTAGAGAGAGAGTACAGAAGGTAAGACAGCTCCGCTGAAAGCACGGTAGTTAATGCTGCCCCGATTAAAATATTGAAGATGGCAGAGGGGCAGATGAGCTGAGACAGGGTGGGAGCTGGGCGATATTGATGATGTGGAAGGACAGTGTGTGTATCTGATCACATTCTGTCAGTCTGACTAATAGCAGTCATTCCTGACACTGGATTCACTGAGGGGTGAAGGCTACGTGAACAGAGTAGACTGTCCCTGTTATTCTGTTCCTGACTCTCCAGCTCCCACTCTGTTAGTGACCTCTCAGTCTCCAGGGAAATGGGCTTTTTCCCAATTGTGCCGGATTCCTGGCCTTCATCCTTGGCCGAGCTGAGAGTTGATGGTCTGAGGGATATCATTCCCAAATGTCTCCTGTCCAAGATAATACCGATTAATGTGTCTGTGTATCCTCCAGTAATCTGTAAACATCATTGCTCAGGGCTGGAGGGACATGGATTGATGACATTGAGGATGTTATGAACCAGACCAAAATCCTCTGCCTTAAGGAAATGGTCTAGACCCCTTTTCCTGATTTCCTGAAGGGAAGTGTAAGGCGTTACAATGTGATTGGTCAAACTGCCAGGCCTGGATCAAAACACACTTTACTCCACACTATCGTTGTAACACAAACATAAGGAAGAAAGATTGGACAAACCGAACTCGATTGGAAACCTGAACCAAATGAACATTATTTAACTATAAACAGCAACTGTTCGGATATCGTAACATTCCATAAACCACACAATTCTGGTCTTTCTGCTATCGGGAGAATGGGGTGAAACTTGTAAAGATTCAGAAAAGATTTACAAGGATGTTTGCAGAGTCAGGATTTCTGACTGTTTTGAGGCTGGAGTTTATTTTATCCTTGTGTAGATTTGACACATTAACCCTCCCTCCCCACCACTACAGAAGCTGTTGGAACTGTTCAGTGTTTCCAGTGGCTTCTGTAATTATTTCAGGTTCCTGACTGGAGCAGTCTCTCACTTTTCGAACAAAACAAACCCATCCTTGTGCTACAACCAATATTTCAATAAGAAATGGGAAGCAGCAGAGGGGAAAGCTTCTGAGATGCCGAGCAATGCTGCCCTGTTCCACACTGCAATTCACAGGAACCATCACCAGGAAAAGCAAGGAGCAATCTGACAGATCCGGTTTACCACAGAATGAAAGATTTATTTCCTCGATTTATCCCAGTGCCTTACCTTTAAAAGGCAGTTTACAAACCACAACACTGCAATGGCTGGGAATCGGACCCAGGTCAACTGCTTGGAAGACAGCTCTGCTCCCCACTATCCCACCATCACCCTCCTAACAGCTCCCTCCCCATTCCCAAACACACTTAACAAGGCCGTGATCATCACCAACTGGATTGGGGCTGAAATCCAAACAGACACATCCTCTGTATCTAACCCAGTGATGGAGCTCTCCTGATTGAGTTTGATGTGAACAGGATGGGGGAAGTGGGGGATTTAATCAGTACCTAACGCCGAGCTCAAAATGGCCTGGGAATTTGAAATGCTGCAGTGTAGAGGGAGATTTACTCTGTATCTGACCCCATTCTCTACCTGCCCTGGGGATTTAAATGGAGACAGTTTAATGGGAGCTTTATTTTGTCTGGAACCCTGTGCTCCCTCTGCCCTGGGAGTGTTTGCTGGGATCACTGTCTAACCTCTGTGATATGGATCCTATGAAGATTGATGGGAGACAGTGTAAATGGAATTGTCAGGATCCAATTCCTTCACGTGGATGAGAGAAGGTGAGAAAAAATGATCCCAGTGGGACTGAAGGGTCAGTAACAGAATGAAGACACCATTGGCTCAGAGAGAGTAGACAGGAGAGAGGGTCATGAGGGTTTCAGACTGGAGGGAGCAACAGGCACATACAAGTTGGGAACTGTTTTCAGTAAAAGGCAATTGATCCCAGGTCACTGCAGAGTGTAAGAATCTGATGCCTTTCCCTCACTATCCCCCTCCAATCCCTGGGAAGATCTGCTCCCACACCATGTTCCATCCCAACTGCTGACTGTGTTACATACATTAATACATTGGAGCTGGGCAGAGGTGCTTTTAACCCTGGGATCTTGCTGTGTAACTTGCCTCCAAAATGCTCTTGCTCCCCCTTTCAACTAATCTTTTCCCTCTTTTATCCCGAGGAACCTTTGTTTGGAAAGCTGCAACGTGAAGATCCAAAATGTTCGAGTCCAGGAAAGAACAACCTCCAGAGGGGGAGCACTGGCCTGAGGCCTGAGGCCTGGTCGACAGGCTGCACCCCGTGGGGGCCCACAGTGAGTTGTGTGTTTATTTACCCCGAGGTTTAATCTCCTCTGGGGGACCCTGGGTTTTAGGGGCCTCTGGGTAACTGGCTCCTGTCAGATTGTGGCCCTGTCATTTTTAAAACAGGTTTGAAGCCTGGGGTTAAAGTTTGTCAATCCCCAGGATCTGAGAGGTAGGACTCTCTCAGGGTGGAATTAAAACCCAAATGCTGTGACCCTCTCTAAAGACTCCCTCTCTCACCCTTCTCTCTCACCCCCCCTCTCTCTCACACCCCCTCTCTCAACCCCCCACACTCTCTCATTCCCTCAGTCTCTCACCCCCTCTCTCTCAACCCCTTGCTCTCTAAACCCCCCCACTCTCACCCCCCTCTCTCTCACTCCCCCTCTCTCTCACCACCCCCTCTCTCTCACCCCCACTCCCTCACCCCCTCTGTCTCACCCATCTCTCTCCCCCCTCCCGCTCTCTCCACTCTCTCGCTCCCCCCTCTCTCGCCCTCCCCTCTCTCTCACCCTCCCCTCTCTCTCGCCCTCCCCACTCTCTCTCCCTCCCCTCTCTCGCCCTCCCCTCTTTCGCCCTCCCCTCTCACTCGCCCACCCCTCACTGGCTCTCCCCTCTCTCTCCCTGCCCCCTCTCTCTCTCCCTCCCCTCACTGGCCCTCCCAACTCTCTCCGTCCCCCTCACTCTCCTTCCCCTCTCTTGCCCTCCCCTCCCTCTCACTCTCCCTCCCCTCTCAATCTCCCTCCCCTCTTACTCTCCCTCCCCCTCCACCCACCCAGCCTCCACTCTCTCTCCCACCCGCTCTCTCCCACGCTCTCTCCCCTCTTCTCTCTACCCCCCTCCCCCTCTCACCTGTCTCACGCCCTCCACTCCCCCTCCTCTCTCTCCTCCCTCCTCTCTCTTCCTTCCTCTCTGACCCTCCTCTCTCCCCTCCTCTCTTTCCTCCTCTCTCCCCCTCCTCTCTCCCCTACTCTTTCTCCTCATTGCTCTCCTTCTCTATCTCTCCCTTATCCTCTCTCCCCTCCTCTCTCTTCGCACCTCTCTCTTCCCTCCTCTCGCCTCCTCTCTCTCCCACTCTCTCTCTCTCTTGCTCTCTCTCTCTCTCACTCTCTCTCCCCTCTCTCTCTGCACTCTCTCCCCTCTCTCTCCTTCCCCTCTTTCTCTCCCCGAACTTTCTCTCCCCCCACACTCTCTCTCTGCCCACTCTCTGTGCATCATCTCTCTGTCCTCTCCCTACCGTCCCCCCGTCCCCCTCTGTCCCCCCACTCTCTGCATCCCCCATTCTCTGTCCCCCTCTCTCTGACCCCTTCTCTCTTCCCCACTCTGTACCCCTCTCTCTGCCCCCGACTCTCTGTCCCCCTCTATCT